>NW_027361716.1:1370000-1497500 GCF_039654945.1 Dendrobates tinctorius
ATCACGGGAGAAAAAGCTGTCGGATTTCTGGGGAAAGTCACATATGGTTTAACAAAGTAATGACAGAATTGTTGAAGTTTATGAAACGGGTACAATACACTAAGGGACACCGAGAAGCTTCTCTGAAGAAGCAGAAAGCGAAACGCGTTAGGGGGTTCAAGTCCTGGTAAATATGAAGTATTTATTCATGATCTGAAATGTTTATGGTGGTCCTCCACTCTTGAATACCTGAAGGTGCCTCCCTTCTTTAAAGGTTGAATTTAATGCACTTTATATTTATTCCTCTGTGGCTGCTGTTATATTCCCATATGCCTCCATTTTAACTGACTCCACTAGAGACATTGTGGACTGTTGATTTATACGGACTTTCTTTAATATACATGTAAAAATAAAATTGTGAAAATTGAGCACAATTTCTTCATATAGATTCATACTCTAATTAGTGTTCTAAACACCATCCAATGATCACTTCATAAAATAATACAGTTTATTAATTTACATTTACCAGTGACATGACTTTGCAGTAGATTCCCTTTTTAATTGTGTTTTTATGGTTTTTGTCTGAATTATATGTTAATAAAATGTATCTTTTTATTCAAGTCAGTATCCTTTTTGGCTATATGATTTATTTATACTCCCATGAACTTGTAGGACCTTCTTAGGCTATATGTATATATATACGGCAGGTTAAGATCTACCCTCCTTTTTCCAGATCATAAATTAAATTTAAGAAAAAATAACATATTTTGAATCGGAGCATCCGCCCGAATAACCACTTCATACTATTTAGTTAGTAAGTATCTATCTGAAATGGTAGAGTCATTGATTTTTGGATTTCTGGCTAGTTAACCCCCCCGAAAAAAAAAAAAAAAAGATAAAAAAAAGTCATATGGACCTCAAAATATGGTAGTAATAAAAATTCTGCTCACATCGACCCAAACAAAAAAGAGTTTTAGACCTATGAAAGTGAGGTGCAAAAATCGACAATGAAGACTGCGACTAAGTTGCCCAGGGGCCTGAATAATAATAATGACAACAATAATAATAATAATAATAACAATAATAATAATACAAATAGCCATAATAATAATCACGATAATAATGATAATAATAATAAAAAATAATAGTAAATATAGTACACAGTCCATAAAGATTTATAGTCACAAAAGTCCACCACTAGCAAATCACAATTCCTAGTGCTTGCAATATAGCAGACCTGCCTTATACATGGAGATAGGTCTGACCTCGTAGTTATAAGCCTGATATATTAATGATGGGGTGCGCTCACCCCCACTCTGCGGTGACGGACTCCTGGCTTCTCTGCATCAAGAGTAGCCAGTGAGTAGGTGTGAGGAGCGCTCTCTTCATGAATGCACTATACTCCTAACAATGCGCCGTATATTTGATTGCTCCTATTGGACAAACCACACGTTATTTTGGCTATTAGAAGAATGTACCTTTGCACAAATTTGCTGTTTTTGCAACGGGGCGACATAGCCTGCTGACCGATGTAGCCGCTCATTTAGGGTTAATAATACGGATACTGACTAAGGTGCCTCTGCTTCAGTATTCAGATCAGTAATCTATCGATAGAAAGCAGTGAAGTGGATCTGAAGGAGGATGACGCTGTGGAGATTATGATCAAAAACGTCAGCGCATTAAGATGTAATATAATATATTTTATTTGGCATTATTTTCAAAATATAAATGTTAGTAATGTTTCGTCTTATATTTAATTTTTAGTGTTCAGGTTGACCATTCTATTGACTTTGAAATCTTTTCCTCCATTGATTTACAAGTGAACACTAAACTCAGTAAGTAAATATCACTATGTAAATGTTTTTAGTCTAAATTAATCTTTTTGATATATACTATTTATATACAGTGGGGAAAATAAATATTTGATACACTACCGATTTTGCAAGTTTTCCCACCTACGCTTCACCTGTGAGAGACAGAATCTAAAAATAAAATCCAGAAAATCACATTGTATGATTTTTACATAATTAATTTGCATTTTGAAAAAAGTATTTCATCACTTACTAACAAGCAAGAGTTCTGGTTCTCACAGACCTGTTAGTTTTTCTTTAGGAAGCCTCCTACTCTGCACTCATTACTTGTATTAATTGCACCTGTTTGTACTAGTTACCTGTATAAATGTCACCTGTCCACGCACTCAATCACACTCCAACCACTCCACCATGGCCAAGACCAAAGAGCTGTCTCAGGACACCAGGGACAAAATTGTAGACCTGCATAAGGCTGTGATGGATTACAAGACAATAGGCAAGGGGCTTGGTGGAGAAGGGAACAGTTGTTGGAGCAATTATTAGAAAATGGAAGAAACACAAGATCACTGTCAATCTTCCTCAGTCTGGGGCTCCATTCAAGATCTCACAACGTGGGAATAAGGATGATTCTGAGAAAGGAAAGGAATCAGTTCAGAACTACACGGGAGGACCTGACCAATGACCTGAAGAGAGCTGGGACTACAGTTTCAAACTTTACCATTAGTAACACACTACGCCGTCATGGATTAAAATCCTGCAGGACACTCAAAGTCCACCTGCTCACTCAGCACATGTCCAGGCCCATTTGAAGTTCGACAACGATCATCTGTATGCAGTGTCGGACTGGGGTGCCAAGGGCCCACCAGTAAAATTGACTTTGGGGCCCCCCTTGTTACCTGCACACAAATATTACACTACCCTTGCTCACAAATTTACCTATAGCAGTATATAATAATAAACTGGCTAGTTTGGTTAATGAATGATGAGATGCTGCTTTTTTCTGTGAATTATGCGAAGTTCTGCCCACACAATGGGATTGGGGGCCCAGATCTGCACAGGGGCCCACCGGGGAATTCCCCTGTTACCCTATGGGCCAGTCCGAGCCTGGCGCCGGAGATCGTGGTACGCGTAGACACTGAATGCATACCACAATCTCCGGTGCCATACTTACATACTTACCTGACCAGGAGGAGTGATGCCGTGGTGCTTCTCTTCTCGCTGAAGACCGGGTAGGAGTTTGGTGTCGTAATCGCACATGCACATAGCGCTATTTGGCGCCATTTTACTGAAGACACATTTGCAGTGTGTCTTCAGCAATATGGCGCCGGACAGCGCGGTATGGGCATGCGTGTACTCCAGCGCTGTACTCCTCCCCCGGCCTGCGGCAGAACAGGACAGTTCTGGTGCACAGGGAAGAAAGGTGAGTATAAATATATTTTTTTGTATGTGTGCAGTTTAGTAGGGGTGAGGGGGACCTTACATATCAGGATAAGGGGGTGAGAGATAGCATACATACCAGGATAAGGGGTGAGGGGACCATGCGTGCCAGGATTGGGGGGTGAGGGGACCATGCATATCAGGATTGGGGGCTGAGGGGACCATGCATATCAGGATTGGGGGTTAGGGGACCATGCATACCAGGATTGGGGGATGAGGGGACCATGCATACCAGAATTCGGGGTGAGGGAACCATGCATACGAGGATGAGGAATGGGGTGCCATGCATACCAGGTTTGGGGGGGTGAGGGGACCATACATACCAGAATAGGGATGAGGAGGCCATGCATACCATTATAGGGATGTGGGGGCCATACATACCATTATAGGGATGAGGGGGTGCCATGCATACCAGGATAGGAGGGGGGCAGCACATACCAGGATGGGAGACCATATACTAATAAAAATGCTCACCACCCGGGCATAGAACGGGTTCAATAGCTAGAAGGCTATAACAGTTTAGGAGACCCACTGTTTAATAATGGCCCTTTAAGCAGCTTAATGCTGCCTGATGCCCCTGTAAAAATAGGCTCTGTGACTTTAAGAATCCCTCCTTCATAAATGAAACAAGATGGGTCTGCTTATGTGTCACACACAAAAGGACCAGCTGGGGTTGGTAAATGTTACAATGACATTTCCCAGTGAATGCATTTGTTTTGGTTGAAAGCAATGTTAAAGTTGAAAAAAGCTTCAAAAACGCTGCTTCTGAGCATAGCCCAAGTGGGGGAGGAACATTTTGGTCCGTGGTTATTTATTTTGCATTATATACAAGTCATTAACCTGGAAAGGATGTACCCTAACATATTTCCCAGCAAAGTCCGTTTTGGTATGTTTTTTGGTGCATCGGTAAAAATGTCATGAAACTCTGAAAACATTGTTTAAAGCTGTGAACTAGGAGTCAGGAATGCTTCCAGGGGCGATCCCCATGATGTCCCCGTGTCATTTGAGCAGTGTTTTCATCATTTTTTGAAGTTTTTAGACCTTAACCCCTTCACTACCAAGGGTGGTTTGCACGTTAACTCCCGGGCCAATTTTTACAATTCTGACCACTGTCCCTTTATGAGGTCATAACTCTGGAACGCTTTGATGGATCCCGGTGATTCTGACATTGTTTTCTCGTGACATATTGTACTTCATGTTAGTGGTAAAATTTCATTCATATAACTTGCGTTTATTTGTGAAAAAAATGGAAATTTGGCGAAAATTTTGAAAATTCCGCAATTTTCCAACTTTGAATTTTTATGCCCTTAAATCACAGAGATACGGCACACAAAAAACTTGATAAGCAACATTTCCCACATGTTTACTTTACATCAGCACAATTTTGGAACCAAATTTTTATTTGTTAGTAAGATATAAGGGTTAAAAGTTGACCAGCGATCTCTCATTTTTGCAACACCATTTTATTTTTACGGACCACATCACATTTGAAGTCACTTTGAAGGGTCTATATGACAGAAAATACCCAAAAGTGACACCATTCTAAAAACTGCACCCCTTAAGGTGCTCAAAACCACATTCAAGGAGTTTATTAACCCTACAGGTGCTTCACAGGAATTTTTTGAATATTTAAAAAAATTAACATTTAACTTTTTTTCACAAAAAAAGTACTTCAGGTTCAATTTTTTTTATTTTACCAAGTGTAACAGGAGAAATTGGACTGCAAAAATTATTGTGCAATTTGTCCTGAGCACGCTGATACCTGATATGTGGGGGGGGACCACTGTTTCGGCGCATGGAAGAGCTCAGAAGAGAAGGAGCGCCGTTTGACTTTTACAATGCAAAATTGGCTGGAATTCTGATCGGACGCTATGTCGCGTTTGAAGAGCCCCTGATGTACCAAAACAGTGGAAACCCTCCACAAGTGACCCCATTTTTGAAACTAGACCCCCCAAGGAACTTATCTAGATATGTGGTGAGAACTTTGAACCCACAAGGGCTTCACAGAAGTTTATAATGTACAGCGGTACAATTAAAAAATCATATTTTTTTCCACAAAATGATCTTTTCACCCCCAATTTTTATTTTCCCAAGGGTAACAGGACCCTAAAAGTTATTGTGCAATTTGTCCTGAGTACGCTGATACCCCATATGTGGGTGTAAATGACTATTTGGGCGCATGGCAGAGCTCGGAAGGGAAGCAGCACCATTTGACTTTTTTGGCTGGAATTGAGATCGGACACCATGTCGCGTTTGGAAAGCCCCTGATGTACCAAAACAGTGGAAACCCCCCACAAATGACACCATTTTGGAAACTAGACCCCCCAAGGAACTTATCTAGATGTGTGGTGAGAACTTTGAACCGCCAAGTGCTTCACAGAAGTTTTAGTCCATGAGCCGGGCCAGATATCGATACTACCCGGAGTGACTAATTCTCTTTGGTGTTTTTAGGTAGATGCATGTCTGTAGTTTATGTTTTGATATGATAGCCCTTGCACATCAGTAGCTTAACCCCTTCAGGCCTATTTGTACCCAAATGCCTAGGCCATTTTTTGTAAATCTGACCTGTCACTTCATGCGGTAATAACTTTGGGACGCTATCACCTACCCACGCCATTCTGAGATTGTTTTCTCGTGACATATTGTACTTCATGGTAGTGCTAATTGTGAGTTAATAGATTTTACCTTTCTGCATAAAAAATATACAAAATACACGAAAATTTGGGAAAAATTCGCTATTTTTGAACTTTGAAATTCTCTACTTTTTACAAAAATGCTGATACCCCCCATAACAGTTATTAGTTTACATTCTCCACATGTCTACTTCACATTGGCATCATTTTGGAAATGAAATTTTATATTTTTCGGATGTGATAAGGCTCATAGTTTTATACGCAATTTTTAAAGTTTACGACTAAATTTCCAAAACCCATTTTTTCCAAGGACCAAGTCAGTTCGGACGTCACTTTATGGGTCTTGTATAACAGAACCCACCCATACATTACCCCATTTTGCAAACTACACCCCTCAAGGTGTCCAAAACGGATTTTCAAAACTTTGTTAACCCCTTAGGTGTTGCACAGGAATTCAAGCAAAATGACAGTGAAATATCAAAATTTCAATTTTTTGGCAGATATTCCATTGTAATCCAATTTTACCTGCAACCCAGCAAGGGTTAACAGCAAACCCAAACCCAAAATTGGTTACGCCAATTCCGCAGTTTATAGAAACACCCCACATGTACACGTAAACTAAATTATGGGCGCGCAAGAGGGCTCAGCACAGAAGGAGAGCTAGGCGGTTTTTGGGATAATAGATTACACTGGAAGAAATCCAGTGGGCCATGTCGTATTGGAGAGACCCTGAGGTACCCCCAGAGTGGAAACCCCCAAAAGGTTACCGCATTTTGGAAACTACACCCCTAAGGAATGTTTTAGGGGGTATAGTAACCACTTTGACCCAACAAGCGCTCCATTGGAGTTTCATGCACTTGGTTGAGGAAATTGAAAAGTACGTTTTTTACCGAAAAATGTCGCTTTAGGCCCACATTTTTCATTTTGAAAAGGGGGACCAGGAAAAAGTACACCCCACTTTTTATTCCCCATTGTCTCCCGAACACGTTAATACCACAAGTGTTGTCTAAAACCACAGTATTGGCGCACGGCAGGCTTCGTAAGCGAAGCTGTGGCAAAATTCACTGTAAGAAATCTATGGGGCCATGTCACATTTGGAGACACACTGAGGTCCCGCACAGTGGAAACCCCAAAAAAGTGACCCCATTTTTGAAACTACACCCCCTAAGGAATGTTTTAGGAGGTACAGTAACCACTTTGGACCGGGAACCGGCTCCCGACCCGCGGCGATCGCCCAGCATATGATCCGGGTACGATTCGCCGTACCGCTACGGCGGCCAGCGCGAAGGGGTTAATGGTATTTTTCACCTTTTGAATAGATCCTACCTATATTTCCAAAAAATAGTGATTAAAGGTCGATTTAGGGGAAATGCCAAAATGTCAATACAATGCATGTAGTATTTGTAACAAAATTTAATCCAAGTTATGTAAATATACACTGAACATGTCATGGGCTTGTCCATACTAATGTGTGTGTGTGTAGGTGTGTGTGTGTATATATATATATATATATATATATATATATATATATTGTGTGTGTATGTATAATTATATACTGTTGTTCTACTGGCTCGTCTTCAATACCCTTGTTCTGGCATATCTGTAACCTGCACATGTCTGTGCACTTCAGGCCATTGCTGAGGCAAGTACACTGAGGAAGTTCGCATGACCGCACACACTTGCAGGACAGTAGCTGGATAATAGCTTCTGGTGCTGGTGCCCCTCGCATCCAGTTGACAACAAGCTTTCCGTCATTATCTATCATCCAACCGCAGTCTGTTGGGTTTGCAACAAATGGCTGGCTCTGCAGACTTCTCCTCCAGATCGCAGCCTGGTAGTTTGCATGCAGTGCATGCATGAAAAGGCAGTTTTGGCAATGAGGGAGTTGACTTGACTCTACCACTCCACGTCTGGCACAGAACAGCTGATACCGGAGCCTGTTTACCTCAGTTGTTTGGGTAGTTGGCAGGTACATGTGGCAGGTGATTTCCTGTAACTTCTCAAAGAGTTCTGGAGACACTTCCCATGAACGACCAACTTCCTAAAAGGCATCCTGGTATGTCTTGTTCATCTTCAACTGCTTGAATGTCGTCATCTTCCCACGGCCAGCGAATGCACTGACTGTGTCACAGCCTGTAAATGCATGCATACCAATCAATGAATCACACACGCTGCCTCCCAATGTTCTGCTCAGAGTGGTGATATCCAGGAATCTTGTCCGGTTCTGTGTACCGCATTTCTGGAACAGGTGGGATGGGATTTTGTGGCACATGCCCAGACACAGGACCATGACATCAGTATCCTCTGAAGTGATGATGACAGACTTGTAACCAGATTCTGCTGCATGAAGAGCATGGAGAAGGAGGCGTGTGTCTGCTTCTTCTTGACTTGACTTAAGGTCAGCAGCCTCTTCCCACTGTTCTTTGGTGATCTTAAAGCAGAGCTGCTCACATGTGACATACATCTCCTTCTCCTCAAGCTTCTCCTTGTGGTGTTTCGCCTTCCATTCTTCTACCAGAAACTTTATGAGACTTGCCTTGTTGGAGGAATTACTTAGTAGCTTTCTCCACTGCTGGATGTTGTGCCCATGTTGAATGTTCTTGAAATGGATCCCTGTGCCTTCATATCTGTTGACTCTTTCTGTATCTTTGATGGATGTCTCCTTGTAGACGTCAAAGACAATATCAATGCGCTTGCTCTTAGCACCCTCATGGATAGCGCGACTCATTGCTGTGCCTGCTAGCTGGGCAAATGTTGCATTGTTTCCCTTCAGTTTCTGAACCAGGCTCATCCCATCAATGATGGTTGCAGAGGGCTCAGGGATCACCTCTGCAGGAGGAGCATTCCTCTCCAACTCCCTTGCTAGGGCAGCCTTGTTGGTCTTGCGGATAGACCCATCACCGTTGGCAAGTGCCCATGGCAATGGCCCCAGGGGATGAGTCAAGACATCACTCATTTGTAGCTTTCTGTTCTCAGCTACAAGTATCATCTGGCCAAATAGGTTCCTGTCAGCCTTCAAAATTACCTCCTTGCCAAGGCCTTGTCTGTGTGTCTTCATTCTGATGTTAGAGAACGTTTTAAGATTGTTCTTCGTCATCTTGTCATGAAACATTGTAGTTGGCGTATCGGTACCCAAACGCTCATCCTTGAATGTGTGATATGCATCCTCTCCTATACTGTATGCCCCTAGAAGGTCTTTGGCTACATCTGGTGGTGCTGCAGACGCTGTTGATAAACTGATAAGTTCACCATTATGCTCTTTGTTGAAGGGGTTCAACCAACCAGTCTCCAGCAGTTCAACAAAAGATCGGACATCGGCTTCATCTCTTCTAATCCTGGACACCTGTAGGTCTGAATGACTGAATTCAGTATATTGTTGGCCTACTAGGGCCCTCAGCTGCCTCAAGTACATGCTGCGGTACTCCGATGTCAGGTAGAATCTGGCGACAGCTCCAACTTTGAGGCTGAAGCCTTTTGTGCCCCCTGGTGTCTGGGTGTCTTTGTTGATTGTTTCTTCGATGGTCTGGTCGACAGGAATCCGTCCAAAAGGATTCTTGCTACCGATCTGGACCGAAAAGCCACCTTTCATGAAGTATTCATGGACCTCTGGGTGGTCTATGGGCAGCCGAGACATCGTAGCATAGTAATAGGTTAGGTATCGGGCATAGTTGACCTTGTCATAGGCAAAACACCATGGTATCATCTGTCGGATTGCTCCTAGGTGAAGCATCCAGTTGCCTTCTCTTGAAGCTCGAACCAGGGCCAGCATGGTCTCGACCATGTCCAAGTATGACATCCAGAATGCTGAGAGTTGTTCATTTCTGAAGGTCTCAAGATAAACTTGAAAGAGCTTCAGGATAAGTGTGCAAGATTCATTATCCAAGAACTTTTCGAAGGATCCCTGCGACACACTGATGCGAAAGTTTGTGATGTTCTTCAGTGTTTCATCCAGATGGTGAAGGTCCCTTGCATGGTTTTCTTCTAGCCATGGAAGGAAGTTTTTCCATGCAAGCCTCATAAGTGCTTCATAGACCAGCTTGTGTAGTCTCACTGCTCTGTTGTACCTCCGGCCGTCCATCACTCCAGACACTGATCCTTCAGCGATGACACCGGATTCAACACACAGATCTCTAAGGCCTGCATCCTGAAATCTCTTACCTATGATGGAGAGGAGATTACAGATTGTGTGGAAGACACCCATTCTAATTATAATGTTCTTGAACTTCTCCTGTTTCCAGATAACCTCGGCAGCTTTGGCATAGAGTGCTTGATCAAACATGCACACAATTCTGTTAAGCTTCAGGGTCTGCATGATGGCATGTGTTTGCTCCAAGACTTCATTCACAGTGGACATGGCTGTTGCAGGAGCATTGATAGTGGGCAGGTAGCTTACAGTGTCCTGGGCCACTACAATGTCGCTGCGGATTTGGATGTTGAACCCAGTCCAACTGCTAATGGTCTGATCCTCATGGTCTGACATTCTAGCCAGAAGCCAGATATGGTTCTTGGTTTTTGAATCCTGGACCTCCTCGGTAGTGTTAACATTCGCAGTCTCAATCCTGGGTGGCCCTCCCCGCCGCCCAACATTGTATATTGATAGCATTAATTCTGTCGGAATTATGCTTCTTTTCTTCGACTTGGTTACATCTGGCAGGACTTTTGTCACAGAGCATGCAACATTGGACTGAACAGCGATGCCATTGACTCTATGAGATGTACCTGCTCCACTTAGTGTCTCCTCAAGTCTGTCAATGTTATCCCAGGCCAAGGTTGTGAACACACCAGGGTAGATATTTGCTGGCATTGGGATGTCATCCGTTGAACATTCCAACTTCTGGATACAAAGGGCTGTATCGATCTCCTCAGCCATTGAATATGACACACAGTGGCCAAGACGATTCAGAGTTCGAACCAGTTCTGTATTGCCGGTGAAAGACTTAATTGCAAAGGACAGCAGTACGTGCTTGGGTGGCTTTGTCTTTCCATTGGTAACAGCAAAAACCAAGTCACTGCCGAAGGATGTGGCAAGACGTTGAGCTCTTTCAGAGGGAGTTTGGCACTCACAATCTCCTGTAAGCAGGGTTTGCAGGAATTGAGTGACTAATGCAGGAACGACATTCTGATCTGTATCGGGAGGCCATAGCTGACTCACATCTTGCTTCTTGATCTCATTCCTCAGCTGCATTGCTGCTTTGGTTACGACTAGAGTTGAGCGATACCGTCCGATACTTCAAAGTATCGTATCGGATGGTATCGGCCGATCTTTAAAAAAAGTATCGGTAACGCCGATTCCGATACCGGAAGTCCCATTCAAGTCTATGGGACTTCCGGTATCGGAATAAGAAAAACCCTTTCCTGCCCTTGTACAGCCTCTCTGGGGTCTGTACGGGCCTTTCGGGGGGCTGTGCCGGCCTGCCAGGGGGTCTGTGCAGGCTCCGGTGGTCTGTGCCGGCCTGCCGGGGGGCTGTGCCGGCCTGCCGGTGGTCTGTGCAGGCTCCGGTGGGCTGTGCCGGCCTGCCGGGGGGCTGTGCCGGCCTGCCGGTGGTCTGTGCAGGCTCCGGGGGGCTGTGCCGGCCTGCCGGGGGGCTGTGCCGGCCTGCCGGTGGTCTGTGCAGGCTTCGGGGGTCTGTGCAGGCATCGTCCGATGGGACTACAAGTCCCATCGGGCGATGCCTGCTACCATGACAGTGATTGACACATTAGCCAATGATGGGACAGTAATAGTCCTATCATCCGGCTAATGTGTTGAATGTAAAAAAAAAAAAAAAATTACATGCTACATACATACAACATGCATACTAGCATGTAGCATGCATGTAGTATGTATGTAGTATGCATGTAGTATGCATGTAGTATGTATGTAGTATGTATGTAGTATATATGTAGTATGTATGTAGCATGTATGTGGTATGTATGTAGCATGTAGTATGTATGTAGCATGCATGTAGTATATATGTAGTATGTAGTATGTATGTAGTATGTATGTGGTATGTATGTAGTATGTATGTAGCATGCATGTAGTATGTATGTAGCATGCATGTAGTATGTATGTAGCATGCATGTATGTATGTAGCATGCATGTAGCATGCATGTAGTATGTATGTAGTATGTATGTAGTATGTATGTAGTATGTATGTAGCATGCAGCATGTATGTAGCATGTATGTAGCATGTATGTAGTATGTATGTAGTATATATGTAGTATGTATGTAGCATGTAGTATGTATGTAGCATGTAGTATGTATGTAGTATTTTTTTTTTTAACATTTAACACATTAGCCGGATGATGGGACTACTACTGTCCCATCATTGGCTAATATGTCAATCACTGTCATGGTAGCAGGCATCGCCAGATGGGACTTGTAGTCCCATCGGACGATGCTTGCACAGACCCCCGGACATCAGCACAGCCCCCCGGCAGGCCGGTACAGACCCCCACAGGGTGCACAGACCACCGGCAGGCCGGCACAGCCCCCCGGCAGGCCGGTACAGACCCCCACAGGGTGCACAGACCACCGGCAGGCCGGCACAGCCCCCCGGCAGGCCGGTACAGACCCCTCAGGGTGCACAGACCACCGGCAGGCCGGCACAGCCCCCCGGCAGGCCGGTACAGACCCCGGGCAGTCCACACAGCCCCCCGGCAGGCCGGCACAGCCCCCCGGCAGGCCGGCAGAGACCCCCGGAAGGCCCGAAATGACGGCGCATCATGATGCGCACACACCGCGCATCATGATGACGTCAGGCTGTCAATCAACTGAACTTCCGATTCCGATGCCGAATTCCGATATTGAAAAAATATCGGAAGTCGGTATCGGAATTCCGATACAGCAAGTATCGGCCGATACCCGATACTTGCGGTATCGGAATGCTCAACACTAGTTACGACATCTCCAGAGTTAGTGTAAAACCCCCTTTAGCGGCTCTTGCTTCTTGCAGATCTTTTGTCATGCTGTGTGCTTGCCGGGCAAGGTCGTCCATTGATAGGCTATATGGATAGACTAGAAGCTTACCTTTCTCATCGGAGAGAAAGCGGAGTGATTCACCAAACTCTGTTTCAAGTTTTCGGCGAACATGTTTCTTTGTCGATGGTTTCAGTTTGATGATACCACGGGACATCATGCATCTCTGAAGCCTAGATGTGAGGTTTATCATAGGCAGTACTTCTGGGTTTGGGAACAATTCAGTCCTTATATACAAGAAGAGTTCCTCAAGGGCTTCTCTCTCTGCCTCTCCGTAGCGTACTTCCTTGCTTTCTTCCTGATTTTCTGCTGCACGAGACCTACAGGCCACTTGGGAATCATCTTTTGTGAATAGTTTGTAGCACGACTTGTGGTAGTTCCCCTCTGAAGCAACAAGGTCTCTGCTAAGTAAACCAAGGATTCTCTGTGTGCCTTTCCTTATCGCTGCTCTGCGGATCGTCTCATCTGCTCGTAGCTCAACACACTGGACGATTGGCTCCCTTGTTTTTTCTCCTTTGAGATACTTGCTTGACTTCTCGCAGAACATACATACTTTGGCATACACCCTGCTATCACTGGGGGTACCCCTCGGTAGCCTCCTCCTGGGGATTTCGCTTGCGGTTTCAACATTGACACCCTTGGCAAGGATAGAATCCAGTGACTTCTTCATTGTAAAGAGACTACGACATTTACGGTGATATTGTATGTGTGGTATTTCTCGTTCTTCAAGGCTCTTAGCTGCTTCCAGGACGGATTCATGCTGTCTGATCTCTGCAGCCCTAAGCAATGTTTTCCAGGAGTCCAAATCCTGTAGGGACGCCAGATCATCACTGTCATCATTAGAGCAGTGTATGATACAGTCGATCCGTGATTTCTTCCTCGCTGGTACTTCCATCATGCCATTAGATATGTCAGTAAACACCTGCAAACACAAAGAAAAGCATCAAAACCCTTGGCACCGAGCGCCGTACGAGTACTGCTCTCTCGTCCTGGACCAAAGGACAAGAGCAGTACTAGTACGGCACAACCCCTTTAGCGTCCCCGCCGCTAATCGCGCGGGGATCGGGGGTAGATGGCCGCACTTACCGGCAGCAGGGCTTGTCCCCTCGCCGTGTGTGGCCATCGCGCCGACCCCTTGCAGCTAGAATCATTGTGATTTGCTGGGCTATATAGCCCAGCGAATCGAAGCATGCCTTGTAAAACATGGCGTGATTCGCTGCAGGGGTTCGTGCCTGTGGAGCGATTGGTGCATTTACCAGTCACTCCACAGGCCAGGGGGAGGATGTCAGTGTCTGATCTCCTCCCCCTGTGCTGCGATTGGCTAGAACATCGTTCTAGCCATAGCAGCGATGTAGCAGGGCCGACACAGTGTCGCCTCTGCCTGTATGAGATCCTGTCAGCACAGGGTCTCATACAGGGACGATCGCTGCACTGTGCAGGCTGGCCGGACCTGCCTGCACTCGCTGGAACTTGTGGTACCACAAGTCCCAGCAAGTCTGGGCAGGCAGGCAAAAAGTGTAAAAGAAAGTTAAAAAAAACCAAAACACTACACTACACCCCCCCCTCCCCCTCCCATATGCGCCAATACTGTGGTTTTAGACAACACTTGTGGTATTGCCGTGTTCGGGAGACAATGGGGAATAAAAAGTGGGGTGTACTTTTTCCTGGTCCCCCTTTTCAAAATGAAAAATGTGGGACTAAAGCGAATTTTTCCGGTAAAAAAAAACGTACTTTTCAATTTCCTCAACCAAGTGCATGAAACTCCAATGGAGCGCTTGTTGGGTCAAAGTGGCTACTATACCCCTAAAACATTTCTTAGGGGGTGTAGTTTCCAAAATGCGGTAACCTTTTGGGGGTTTCCACTCTGGGGGTACCTCAGGGTCTCTCCAATACGACATGGCCCACTGGATTTCTTCCAGTGTAATCTATTATCCCAAAAACCGCCTAGCACTCCTTCTGTGCTGAGCCCTCTTGCGCGCCCATAATTTAGTTTACGTATACATGTGGGGTGTTTCTATAAACTGCGGAATTGGGGTAACCAATTTTGGGTTTGGGTTTGCTGTTAACCCTTGCTGGGTTGCAGGTAAAATTGGATTACAATGGAATATCTGCCAAAAAATTGAAATTTGATATTTCACTGTCATTTTGCTTGAATTCCTGTGCAACACCTAAGGGGTTAACAAAGTTTTGAAAATCCGTTTTGGACACCTTGAGGGGTGTAGTTTGCAAAATGGGGTAATGTATGGGTGGGTTCTGTTATACAAGACCCATAAAGTGACGTCCGAACTGACTTGGTCCTTGGAAAAATGGGTTTTGGAAATTTAGTCGTAAACTTTAAAAATTGCGTATAAAACTATGAGCCTTATCACATCCGAAAAATATAAAATTTCATTTCCAAAATGATGCCAATGTGAAGTAAACATGTGGAGAATGTAAACTAAAAACTGTTATGGGGGGTATCAGCATTTTTGTAAAAAGTAGAGAATTTCAAAGTTCAAAAATAGCAAATTTTTCCCAAATTTTCATGTATTTTGTAATTTTTTATGCAGAAAGGTAAGATCTATTGACTCACAATTAGCACTACCATGAAGTACAATATGTCACGAGAAAACAATCTCAGAATGGCGTGGGTAGGTGATAGCGTCCCAAAGTTATTACCGCATGAAGTGACAGGTCAGATTTACAAAAAATGGCCTAGGCATTTGGGTACAAATAGGCCTGAAGGGGTTAAGCTACTGATGTGCAAGGGCTATCATATCAAAACATAAACTACAGACATGCATCTACCTAAAAACACCAAAGAGAATTAGTCACTCCGGGTGGTACCGATATCGTCAAAATTGGCTCTTGGCTCATGGACTATTTATAACGCCCAGGCGTGAAAATAAAAAAATATTTTTTTTCCACAAAAATGATATTTTTGCCCCCAAATTTTTATTTTCCTAAGGGCAACAGGAGAAATAGGACCCCAAAAGTTGTTTTGCAAATTGTCCTGAGTAGGCTGATACCCCATATGAGGGGGTAAAACACTGTTTGGGTGCATGGCAGAGCTTGGAAGGGAAGGAGCACTATTTGACTTTTTCAACGCAGAATTGGCTGGAATTGAGATCAGACGCCATGTTGCGTTTGGAGAGCACCTGATGTGCGCAAATAGTGGAAACCCCCAATTCTAACTCCAACCCTAACCCTAGCCCTAACCCTAACCCTAATCCTAGCTCTAACCCTAGCCCTAACCCTAATGGAAAAATGGAAATAAATACTTTTTTTTAATTTTATTATTTTTCCCTAACTAAGGGGGTGATAACGGGGGGTTTGATTTACTATTTATGGCGGTTTTTATGTTTGGCAGCTGTCGCCCGCTTAAAGACGCTTTTTATTGTAAAAATAGTTTTTGCATCACCACATATTGAGAGCTATAATTTTTCCATATTTTGACCCACCGAGTCATGTGAGGTCGTATTTTTTGCGGGACGAGTTGACGCTTTTATTGGTATCATGTTCGGGCATGTGACATTTTTTGATCGCTTTTTATTTCGTTTTTTGGGACGCAGAATTTACAAAAACCAGCGTTTCATGAATTTCTTTTGGGTGGTGCGTTTACGCCGTTCCGGGTAAAGGCGGTTTATAAGGCGGTTTTATTCTTCGGGTCAGTACGGTTACAGCGATACCTCATTTAGGTCGTTTTTTTATGTTTTGCCGCTTTTATGCAATGAAAACAATTTTATATAAAAAATAATTATTTTTGCATCACTTTATTCTGCGAGCTATAACTTTTTTTATTTTTTCGCTGATGATGCTGTGTGGCGGCTCGTTTTTTTGCGGGACAAGATGACGTTTTCAGCGGTACCATGGATATTTATATGCGTCTTTTTGATCGTGCGTTATTTGTTCGGCAGTATGATAATAAATCATTATTTTTTGCTTCGTTTTTTACTTTTATTTTTTAAGGGGTTCGCTTAAGGGGTTAACTAATGGGACAGATTTATAGGGCGGGTCGTTACGGACGCGGCGATACCAAATATGTGTACTTTTATTGTTTGTTTGTTTTTTTATTTCCAAAAAATGAATTTATTGGGGAATATTTTTTTTTTTTTTAATTTAATTTATTTAGCGATTTTTTTAAAATTATTTTTACAGTTTTTTTTTTTTTTTACTTTACTACAATGTCCCAGTGGGGACATAACTGTCCTGTGACAGATCGCTGATCTGTCACATCACAGATCACTGTGACAGATCAGCGATCTGTCACAGGCACTGCACAGGCTTCCTCATGCCTGCGCTTTGCAGGCACTGAGGAAGCCAGCTTCCTGCAGGCCCCCGGAGGTCCCCGCCGCCATATTGGATCCGGGTACTTGCAGGAAAGGAGCCCCCCGCAGCAGCGCTGCACATTGCGCTGCCGTGGGGGGCTCAGGGAAGCACGGAGGGAGCCCCCTCCCTGCCGATGCTTCCCTTTAACCCCCGGTACACCGCGATCGTGTTTGATTGCGGTGTACAAGGGGTTAATGTGTCGGGGGCGGTCCGTGACCGCCCCTGACACATTGTGCCGGGTGTCAGCTATGATAATTAGCTGACACCTGGCCGCGATCAACGGCGCGCACCATGTGGGCCCACTAATCGCAGTGACGTAATATTCCGTCCATGGTAATTAGGTCCAGGGTCACATGGACAGAATATTACGTCAATTGTAGGTAAGGGGTTAAAAGGACCCCCGGGGGGGATTGCGGTAAAAATGTTCCGGTCTCCCATAGACTTACATTTGGCTCGTTATCTGTCCGAGTACCCGAGTATTACAATTTGCTCGACCCAAACAACGAGCATTTTAGTGCTCGCCCTTCACTATTAAAAATAATTTTATCATGGATCTTTTCTCAGAACTGGACCCCTTTTTTGAATTAAAGTTTACAGTTCATTTTTGTGTGTTATACTGTACAGAAATGTGTCTGTTTTTCTTCACCGTAAATCTCCCATTTAAGAAGGGCCCACAATTACTCATAATGGTTTAGGTCCGGTGAGGAAGGGGTTGTATCATTATTCTTTCATCTTTACTGGGAGCCGAGCAGTGGAGACATTGATGCTGCAATGGAGCATTGTCCTGCAGAACAATCATAATTTTCTTGAAATATACAGATCTTTTCCTGTAACACTGTATGAAGGAAGAGTCTCCTAAACCCTGGTAATAGGTCTGGGACTTGATTTTAAGTTCTGCCACCTGAAAAGGTCCATCAAGCTCATCATTAATAATCCCAACCCATAGCTATTCCCCACCTTCACCTTGCTGGTGTCAAAATAGATGTTTGTACCAATTACATCTTCAACCATTGCCATCTGGTCCATCAAGAGTCGCTCTAATCTCATCAGTCCATAAAACCTTTAAAAAATCTGTCTTCAGATATTTCTTGGTTCAGTCTTGATGTTTCACCTTCTGTGTCTTGCTCGGTCAGGTTCAGCCTTCGTTACCTCAGCCATGTCTCTGAGCACTGAATACCTTGTACTTCTGTGTTTTGCTCAGTGGTCGTCAGGTTCAGCCTTCCTCACCTCAGCCATGTCTCTGAGCACTGAGCACCTTGTACTTCAGAGTCACAGACTTCATCATGTCGCTCTATCCCCCTTATCTCTTCCCAGGGCTCGTCTAGTGTTCCCCCCTGCTATTCTGTATCAAGTCTTTCTGTATCATCTGGCTGCCCTCACCGATAAGTTAAGCTTTGGGTGGGCCCGTCTGAGTGAGGGGCTTGGGGCGACTTCAACCTCTGCTTCTCCAGAAGTTATGCTACTGGGAGAGCAGTATATGAGGATACTTGTAAAGTTTGAGTAGATTAAATTCTCTCATCTTTTTTTTAGAACTTAAATATTTTACTGTATGCAGAAATCCTCATGAGAGATATTCAGCCCCTTCCACAATTACATTAGGTCATCGGGATATTAGTAAAAGTACCAAACAGCAGTTCTATCAGAAGAATCGTTCTAGAAGCAGCATAGATGTTCAATATATTTATTTTTGCATAAAAGTTGTTACTAATATGCAAAGATTAAATAAGAAAGTCTGTAGATACAGTAACTTTCTATAGAAAGGAGCAGATGTTGATGATTCCGCTCCTTGGGCCATTGGTTGTACTTGTGCTGTTTTTGCACATCCAGGTCTGGATCACACGAAGAGGAGAAGAGCAGGAATGTGTAACGTGTGATCTGTGTAGATGGAGTTTTCTTGGATTCTTACAGCACCACGATCAACCATATGGCCTTCTGTCTGGCCATGGACAGGTAGATGAAGGAGCAGCCGCTTCTTCATTCTGTCCATGACCCGGTAGTGTCTGTATATGGCCGTGGTCACAATTGCCGCTGTCACTCAGACCGGAGTTTGTTTCTATGCAGCTGAGCGCTAAGGTGCAAGTGCCGGTGGCAGTGCCGGGTATAGAGACGCGAGACTCGTGCGAGTTTCTCACAAGGGTGACCCCGGCCTATGGCCAAGTATGAGAAGGAGCAGCCGCTGCCTTCTTTTTGGCCATATCCGGTGGAGAAGGAGCAGCCGCTGCCTTCTTTTTGGCCATATCCGGTGGAGAAGGAGCAGCCGCTGCCTTCTCTGTCCACATCCAGTAGTCTTGTCCTTACCACCACAGTGTAAATGAGTCAACCAAATGGCAAGTTTGGCTGAAAGAAGTCCTTCAATTTCAGCCTTTGATTACTTGCCATTTGGATCCAGAGGAAGGCGAAAAATAACCCCGAGGACTTGTTGTTGGAATATCCTCAGGGGAAAAAAATTCCTTCCTGACCCCAAATATGGCGATCGGAATGCATCCCTGGATGTTTGGTGCTCGAATCTACGTGGCTGTTTTGTGGTGGAAGCTCTGTAGTATTTGTCACAGTCCGGTAAATTAGAAAGTCCAGGTAATTGTCTCATCCGATTAATTAAAGCTTCATTCCTCGATGTTGCTGGAATGGGGCTGATTTATATCAGCCTAATACTCCTGTAAGAATGGAAATATATTCAAAATAAAGAAATGGAAGCGACTTGACACCATCATAAAGTCTGGGCGGAGATCACAATATCGCAGGTTGCACATTTCAAAAAGGGTCCGTGGACCACAGGGGAGCCCAGTTTAATAGACACCAAACTGGGGAAACAATTGCAGGCCAAAAATGAAGAAAAGCGTCACTCTCCGTATAAAAATACTCCTTTATTAATGTCCTGTAGAACATATCGGCTGGACTCTGTGAACAGTCGCACCTGATACTTCTCTCTCTACTGATGATATGTCTTAAAGGATGTTATTAAGAAAGCGATTTTTAAATGTGAGCGCTGCTTTTCTCCGATTTAAGAAGAGAAATTTACATTTCTTAGAACTGGCGCCTCACATATATACTGTATACTGGGGGATATAATGATGAGGTGTATGGTGGGTATGTGTGCTACTGGGCAGAGGTAACACTATGGATGTCCCTATGTGCTATACTTACATTTTCGTAATGAAACGGTGGTTCGGCTCTGCCAGACTCCACGTCGCTCCAGTTTATGGAGCGGAAGAATGGGCGCTCTCTAATGAATGATGTTATGGCACACCGAGCAGATGGAGTTTTGCAGAGAAGCTGGAAGATGAGAGAGACCATTGATCGTTATATTATGTATTATTACTGATACGTTATTACACAATGTCTATGGACTGTCAGCATCATGTCCTCTATCCTTCCTTATAATCTACCATCATTCTTCCTCACCTAATCCTACTTACCCCTTCTAGGATGTCAAGCTCATCGATGGAGATGCAGGGTGGGAAATATAGGACGTTGTCCAAAGACTCATGGTAGTCGTCCATATCGCCACTGTTATAGAATGGAGACGTCCCCACAATCATCATGTACAGGATGACACCAAATGAAAAGGAATCTGCCAGATGATTGTAGCCTTCTCTATCCATTACCTGTAGGAACATAAGATAGGAGATGAGCTGAATATACCGGGGAGGAGATTTACACACAGAGCCTATGAGGACCGGTCTGTGATGAGATATGAGCTGGATACTCAGATTAGTACTCAATCCTATTATCGGCATTAATCACTCAGGGATGTTCCTTACCTCAGGCGCGATGTAACCCTTCGTGCCAACAAGTTCTTCCAAGATGTCATCCTTGCCCACATTCACGGCTGAAGTGCCAAAGTCACAGATTTTTATGTGTCCAGTGCCATCAATGAGGACGTTATGAGGCTTCAGGTCACTGCGGGGAAAAGGAGCAGACACTGATGATGAGGATAATTCATGAAAAGAACTTTCTACATTAGATATGTAAGGTGACAACATAGATTTATGGAGATGAACTGATTACCGATGTATCACGCCGTGTTCATGGAGGAACTGGATTCCGCAAACCATTTCTGCTGCAAAGCGTCTGTGGAGAAGAAAGTAGAGGATGGATCAGTGGTTACACACACTTTAGGACCATAATGAACGGGCAGCAGATTATTATGATTCAGCCTAAGACATTTACCTTGTGGTCTCTATATCGAACTTCATCGATTCTAACATTTGGCTAAATAGATCTCCTCCGGCCATTGCCTCCATGGCTATTATATAATCTTGTGGTGTTTCTACAAAGCCCCGCAGAGATGTTATGAAGCGGCAGTCGGCGCCAATACTTAGGACCTTTAACTCTGTAGAGAATGTTTCCTCATCACAACAACTCTTTTCCATGATCTTAAGGGCTAGCAGTTCGTTGCTGACCGGATCTGATGCCAAGACGACCTGGAGAAAAGTCACAGAAGATCAGAGCAAACTCTCATCTATTCTAGGGATCTGTGTAATGGATCACTGGTGTATCCCAATTATCATTACATATGAAGATCCTGTAATGAATATTTATACCATCCTGTGTATCTGGTGAAGAATACATTGGGGAGCACGGAGTAGTATAAATTCTTACCTTTCCGTAGCTTCCTCTTCCAATATCAGTGAGTTTAAAAAGGCTGTAAAGGTCAATAGGATTTTCTATTTTAACCAGTTTTCTCTCAGGTAAAATAGGGGAGCTGGCATCACCAAGGTCTTCTGCTTTCACATCTGCTATGCCAGAGGGCATCATAACGTTTGTACCTGCTGAGATAATATAAGATTTGTTAATCTCTTTGAGAACAAATAATGGAAATACACTTTCCATTAAAGGGAATCTGTCACCACTTTTTTGAGATATCATACAATGATATCATTCAATTGTGTGTCACATAAGGATTCTCTTAGTACTTTTGCTTCCCCCTAACCCCGCACCTTTCATGCATAAATACCTTTTTTATATTGGTTCAGATGTATGTAAACTGCTGCTGTCCAGTCCGCTGGGCGGGGCTTATTCACCTGCCCCCTCCCTGTCTTGCTCTACACAAGAAGAAACGCGTAGAGCAAGACAGGGAGGGGGGGAGAAGTTGAATAAGCCCCGCCCAGCGGGGATCACTCCATTAGTATAAGTCCACTATACAAAAATATAAAAATAATTATCCCAAACATTAAATACTAAAATGAGAAAAAAAATGGAAATACCAAAATTGCATTTTTTTCAAAATCAGAATGTTACAATGTCTCAGAATATGGCGACACAAACCAATTGTCATTTTTTTTCTTATTAAATTTCTAATTTTCTTCCACCATTTTAGTAAAAAGAAAACTTATGCATATTGGGCATTACCAGAATTGTATCTGACATGGAAAATTTTTTTGTTGTGAGGTCATTTTTATCACACAATTAACACAATAAAGAACAAACATGTCGGAATCCCTTTTTTCTACACGATTTTACCAAACTAATTTTTTTTCCTTTTTTTAAAAAAAAAAGCAAAAAAAATTAAATGACAAAATAAATGCGGTCGTTTGAAGCTACAGCTCGGCCCACTGAAAAAAAAACAAGCTCACATACGGCTGTATTAGAAGACAAATGAAGAAATAAAATTATGGCTTTTTCGAAAAAGGGAGGAAAAAAAACGAAAAACTACCCGGTCAAGAAGGGGTTAATAAATATAGCTCTAGATATCACATATTACAAATTTAAACAGAACTCTATATATCAGCAGGAAGTGTCAAATATTTGGTGTTTCATTTATCAAAACTGTCTAATTGCAAAAATGTCCCTGTTGCCCGTAGCAACGATTCACAGCACAGATTCCGGTTCTTAACATTCTATAGAACACTGAAATGTGACTGGCTGCTACGGGCAGCAAGGACAGTTCTTCCACAAGTCAGCATTGATAATTGAGGTCTGCACATAATTTTAGGAGTATAATCCCCCTCTCCCCCAGTCTTATCCTACTGAGCTGTTTCCATCTTACCTGGTTCATCTTCATCCATTGCTCTTTCTGGTAAAGAAACACTGATGGTTTTGGCTGATGACTGGGAACTCCATAGTGCACCATTCCCATTAATAATGGGCGTAGCATAGGTCAGCTGTCTCCTGCATTGGATAACCCAGTCTCTGCTGTTCCGAATTCTTTTCTTGGCTGCCGCTCTTTGCAGGTCCAGGATGTCTTTTCTTTCAGATCTGGATGAGACCTGTCTTGAAGTTTCTTGGAGAACCTCGTCCAGCTTTATATCTGCGCCGATGTTTCTCCGCTTATTTAGGATGGCTTCTTTATTCCTCATCCTTATTGCAGGGGCCAGATCTCCAATTTTTTTCAAGGAGATAAGTATGGCCCTCTGAAGCTCAGCGGAGGCTGCAGAGTGGGACTCCATGAGGTTCTCCATAATCCTTCTCTCTGTAAGGATCTCATGTCTTTTGGACTTTCTAATTTTCTCAAGATTTTGTCGATTGGACGCCATTTCAGAGGCATCAGTGTCCATGTTCGGTAGAGTAATGTCTTTTCGCCCTAAAGCGAATAATAATACCTGCTCTTCATTTAATCCTCTCCTCTCTCTCCGTACCCGATCTCGTTGGGCTCGTCTTCTCTCTTTATCCATTTTGTAATCAATTTTTGCTTCGTTCATCACGAAAAACAAAAGGAACTCCCTCACCCTTGGGGGTCTGTGAGGCAGTGATTTCCTACGGGCTGTAACACTGGAATGTAGAATGTGATGATGTCATCACATCACTGTGACATAGATTGTACCGTGATGTCACAATGAGAATCATGTAGATGGACAGATACATAGACGATAGATATATAGTTTGTAGTGTATATATATATGGATTTATTTATTCTGTCTTCTGTTTTTCCACTTCTTACCCAAAACTGCAGGGGCTCCTTTTTGATGTCCTCGTCCAAAACGTTCAGTATTAGTAGGTGATGGATTGTCAGAATCTGGCCCCGGAACACCAGGCCTCAGTAGTTGCGAGTCCTAGCCCCGTACTCTTCCACCTGCTCTTGCTCTGGATCTTCCAGTTATGATTTAATCTAGAATATTTTGCCTTCGTAATCCAGAGACAGACTACAACACCGCCCAAGCATTCACCCTTTGCTCCCTAGACTTTCTATCTGCGAAGTGACTGCCTGTAGGCAAAAGATGACGATGGTGGTAGTAGTTGCATTTAAGACACAGTTATGAAGCAGCCATAACAACTTGAAACAGAAGTATTTTTACCGAGATACCACACTGCTCAATATGTGGCCTGTGTTTTTATTTTTTCCCCAAAAATACTTTATAGACCTAGGATAACAGACAGCAAATACAGTGGAATGTAGGCCTGAGTTGCCACAATTTGTAGGCCACAAATAGATCAGGCGTCTGACAGCGATACCAGACTGTTCAATATGTGGCCTGTATTTTTTAATTTTTTACCCCAAAATAGTAAAATAGTGTTTAGAGGTAGGGTAACACACAGCAAAAAAAAGTGAATGGAAGCCTCAAAAGCACCCTTTGTAGCCCACAGATAGAGGAGGCGTGTCACAGAAATACCACACTGTTCAGTATGTGGCCTGTAGTTTTTTAATTTTTTCCCCAAAATAGTGTATAGACCTAGGGTAGCAGACAGCAAAAAAGAGGAATGTAGGCCTGAAAAGTAGAGCACAGATAGACCAGGCGTCTGATGGAGATAACAGACTGTTAATTATGTGGCCTGGAGTTTTTTCTAATTTTTTTTACCTTAAAATACTGTATAGATCTAGGGTAACAGACAGCAAAAACAGTTTAATATAGGCCGGAAATGCCACAACTTGTAGAACACAGATAGATCTGGTATCTGATGGCGATAGAACACTATTAAATATGTGGCCTGGATTTTTTTTGGCCCGCCAAAATTGTCAATAAGTTGGCGATGACACTAAAAAGAATTGTTGGAGTACTAAAATTGTAAAATATTTAGCGCAACGATATGCGATGCGTGTGGCGTACAAAACACAGTGATAAATATATGAACTGTAGCTAAATATTTTTTGGCCAGCTAAATATTTTTTGGTCAGCAAAATGGTTTACAAAAATGTTGTAAGACACTCCAAAAATACTACAGTACCACAAAAAGGCCAGAATTTTCTGCGCACTCAGGTGTGAAGCCTAGGACGGACAAAACCGTTTTAAATTGCTGGATTTTCACACTGTTGTATTAAAATGATCTGGCTGTAGTCTGCAGTGTGAACAAGCAAATAAATGTAGAAAAAAAGGGGGCAGTGTCAAGGCAGCAGTGACCCGGTTCTTGGCCCTGGGCGTCAAATAAAAGGGAATATTTACAGGGGAAAAATAAAGAGTTTGTAAAATGTTCGTGACACCACCTGTGGTTTCCAGTCAGAGGTGACCAGCGCTGCAGGGCAGAGCCTCTGGGTCTGATGGTGATGCAGCAGAGTTGGTATAGCTCTCCACAGGCAGAGCTTTGTCCCAGGGCAGCAGTTGTAGTAAAGATGTTGTGTTTGATGATGATAGATGAAGCAGTGCTGAGTAGGTGTTTCAGAAAGAATTCAGAGGACAAAGCTGAGTGCAGTTCCAAAGCTTTACTCACAGTTCTGATGCGCATATGCCCGCTTGATGCTGCGTCCTCCAGGTGAGAGGTCCAGCAAACTTCCCAGCAGATGAACACCTTTCCAGTACTTCTTTCAGTATGTGTCTTTCCTGACCATCTCACTGTGCTGGCTTTTCTACTTCTCTTCCTTCCCAACACCTCACAGTAAGTGTCCAGGCCAGCAGCCGCGGACCTTGTCAGGTAACGTCCTCGCTGCGTTCCTTTGCTCCCTCCGGAGAAGATAACTGTGGCTCATGGCTGAGGTACCCAAAGGTGCCTCTGCCTTCGGCTTGCTAGTTGAGTCTAATGAGATCTCCACTAGGCTCGGGGGCCTATACCCCTCTGCGACCTGATCCCTCCACTCGACATCTGCCGGCATGGAGCGAGCACCACGGGCAGTATGGTCGCTGTGCTGTGCCTCTAGGATCCCTTCCCTCTTCAGGGAGCTTCCTTCTGTTCCTTTCCTTCCCGCAGCTTCTCCTTACCAGGAGCTGCTCCACACGTCTGTTCACCTCTTCCCCTACAGGAAGACTCTCTACACACGTTCTTCCCCTTCCTCCCCTCAGGGAAGACTCTTTACTAAACTCTCTCTTCTCCTGCTCTAAACCCTCTAGTTCCACCCACCTCCCAACACCCTTAACCACCCGGCAGTGTTAAGATCCTCCTCCGTTGGGGTCCATCCAGGGTGCCCTGCTGCTCTAGGGTGTGTGTTGGGTGCAGGTGTTAGTCCTGTTAGGTGTCTCCATCTTACCTGGGAAGTGGGATACCACACCTCTGGATGAGGTGCAGTACCTCTGTGGCGACTGAACCCTCAGTGGCGCCACATTATGAAACGCCGCAGCCATCTTAGTTGTGGTCATGGAGTGATTGGCTGGCCGAACAGCATCATCAGAGGTATAAGAGACCGGATACCGCCCTGCTCGACGCATTCAGCTCTGTTGTGAGAGAGTGTAGGGAGAGCGGCTGCCTTGATAGGGTCAGAATTGGAGATTTCTTAGTGTGGGGTCTACCATTCTAAATACTGACATCCAGCTAAACCACCAGTCCTTCTAAGGACTAATTCCGGAGTTTATAAGTTCCAGTATTAGACAGGCAGGGTAGTGTACGTCGCTGTATACACATCAGTGCAAGGCCTGCAGGCATTGTATGTGTGTATATAGAGCATTGCATACATCAAGAGGGTCCATTCCCTTCCTGTGTTCTGGTGCTGCTGCTGCTCCCTGTGGGATATATTAGCCGTATATAGCTAGCTCCAGGTGTAATTGGAATACAGGCCACACATTTTTTGGTGTAGTATCTCCGTGCCAGCTCCTATCTGTAAAAACAATATCTGGATCAGAGATCAAAAAGATATATATACAGGGTAATAATCAATATTTCAATTGTTTATTGTTACAGTGGTAGAATACACATAAAAATTCATACACATAATTAAAAAATAATACCAAGACACTGCTACCTAGAGGTATAAAAAATAGGCACAGCATCCGGTCCAGGTGAAAAATCGTATGAAAGATTTATTCTGCTAGTATAAAATACAACGTTTCGGCCATGTTGTGGCCTTTTTCAAGTATAACATAGTAGCACATATGGTGGCCTTTTATAGTGTGGCACAGCCAATCACCATTTAGGTAACACCCATCGCAAAAAATCGTACCTAAAATACATACAAATACATCCATCAGATACATATGTGTTCAACATCACAATTTATCTAATCAATATCAATAATGGTCATGATCATATTAGAAATATCACAAAAACATTTCATACGTAAACAACAATCCCCGAGTGAACCCACCAATAGTCGTCATGCATCAAAAGTATCCATGGAAATAATGCACCAATCACTTGCATTGATACATATCCATGTATAAACCGCCAATCCCTATTCACATAATAATGGTGCCAACCCCAAAAGGCCAATCATATGAGAACTCACACATCCATGTATAGGCAGAATTCCCTCTCACCTACATGACATCATCAGCAGGAGCCAGGTTGTATCAGAGGCGCAACCCAGTGACGCGCACCAACACGCCACGGCTCCCGCGCCGCCCACCCCGACAGGTCCGGTCACGTGACGCCTCTGTCACAAAGAACCGCGCTTGCACAGTGCCATGCAAGGGATGCAGCCACACGAATCGCCCAACGGAGGGACCGCGCACGCGCAGCGACCCGGAGCACGCAGTCACGCAAGGCACCCCCTCACAAACTCGCGCCTGCGCTGAAGAGCACAAACAAGTGCAATACCGCACTTGAATAAATGAGTCCACACAAATGGGCCAAAAATCTCCTATATAAAGCAACATATAAGAAACATTAAAAATCAAGTAACCACATCCATAGTAACTTGTTCCATACTTTACAGAATCCTTTAGTCACATACATTGCACATTATATAAGGAGCGAAACCCAAACGGGGATGATTGTAAAAAAAGAAAAAAGAAGAAAAAAGGAAAAGAGGGCACGGGGAATGGCAGGCAAGAAATAACGACAAAAAATCTTAAAGGACAACATCCTCTTCATCATTCAGGACTGTTCAGTCCCCGTGTCCTCCACTCCATTCAAATATATAACCTATAAACAAAAAAACAAACAGAAATATAATTAACAGACCATAAAAAGCCACATATACAAATATTCCCCAACATCAAAGGATAATGACACAGAGCAAAAGATTAGGTGACACAAGTATGTAAATTGTAATCCAAGTTCAAACCCCTTGGTTGCAATGTATCAAGAATCGATATCCATCTCAACTCCTTCTTCAACATCTTTACCCTATCACCCCCACGTCTCAATACAGGAACCCCATCTATTACTCTAAATTGTAACTGATTCACTGAATGTCTGCACTCCAAAAAATGCTTCGGAATCGGCAACTCCACAAGTTTAGTCCTAATCGTACTCTTATGCTTACTAATTCGAGCCCTAATCTCCATGGTGGTCTCTCCTATATACATGAGCCCACATGGGCACAAAATCAAGTAAATCACAAAACTCGACGAACACGTATACCTTTCTTTTATCAAAAATTTATTTTATTTTTTATCGCAGTTCGAGGGTGATTGAAACTATCCCCCTTTAGCATGTTGCCACAACAGGCACATCCCAACCATGGGAAATTGCCCATTTTAGGAGAACATAATGTCCTTTGTGTGTTGACTTTTGATGAACCAATATCTGACCTTACCAATCTATCTTTAAGATTGTATCCACGTCTATATGAAAGCAATGGCCTATCCACAAATTCTGATATATGTGGCATATGTTTACGTATGAAATGTTTTTGGAATATTTCTAATATGATCATGCCCATTATTGATATTGATTAGATAAATTGTGATGTTGAACATATATGTATCTGATGGATGTATTTGTATGTATTTTATGTACGATTTTTTGTGATGGGTGTTACCTAAATGGTGATTGGCTGTGCCACACTATAAAAGGCCACCATATGTGCTATTATGTTATACTTGAAAAAGGCCACAACATGGCCGAAACATTGTATTTTATACTGGCAGAATAAATCTTTGATACGATTTTTCACCTGGACCGGATGCTGTTCCTATTTCTTATATGGACTATTGTTCATTTGGGTCCATGAACCTTTGAACCTGCATCTACTTTTCCGCTGTGCTGTCGGCTGCTCTTTGCTGTATACTGCTACCTAGAGGTGTCAACACAACTATCATATATTGTTTATATATATAAAAAATGATATTTCATGCAGAAATGGCCCTAAAAAATCCATTAATAGTAGTCAGTAAAAACCTGAACAATATAAATCCATAAGTCATTAAAATAAATCTCAAAAACATAAGAATCAGGGACAATAAAAGAGTAAAAGTGCTAAAAAATATTAAAAATATATTATTTGTTCAAAAAATAAATAATAACTATATATATATATATATTGTGATGCAGTGACCCCTGTGACAGCTAGAGGGCGCTGTATGGGCTGCCCGGGACATGCTTGGAGGTATTCCCTTTGTTATGATGGGAAAATGGTGAGCAGCAGGATTATAAATGGCTGATATGTGTCACAGGGGTGGGTGCCTGTGATGGAAGCTGGAATATGTATTAATCAGCAGAGATAATACTGCTGAGGGTTTGTTGCTGTGTATTGGGAAAGGTTCTAGGTGACTTGGTGAGATGGGTGGGACCAGTCACCTACAAACCCACCAAGGGGCATGTGTCTGAATGCCCAATGTAAAGCCTGTATGTGTGTGGCTGTGTGTGGAATAGGACCTGTAGTGAGGTCATGACCATGTGATCCATACCTCACCTGTGGGTGTGGTTATGTACCATATAATGTGCCTGGGGTCTGGTCACATGGGGAGAGAGTGTGTACCTGAATGGTTCAGGGTGGAAGGTCCTGGAAGGTCTAGGTGTTGGAAGGTGTGCTGCCTTCCTGAATAGCACCTGCTGCGACCTTGGACCTGGTGAGGCCGGTGTGTTGGGAGTCCCTGGGAGTAGGGACGGATCCCTGAATAGCACCCGGTGAAGCGTGAGTGTTGGACGGTCTCAGGAGGGGACGGACGTCCTGAATAGCACCCGCTGAGGCCCTGGACCTGGTGAGGCTGGTGTGTTGGGAGATCCAGGGAGTAGGGTCGGATCCCTGAATAGCACCTGGTGAGGCCTGTGTGTTTGCAGAGTCAGTGACGGCACTGCATTGGGGGAGCTACTGTCCATCTGAGGATCTGCACTGTCAGGTGGCCTAGTGAATAAGGCAATGTCCGTAACGGTGAGCCCAGTGCGGCCGCTTCCCTGAGAGAAAGGACTAACCGAGAGTCGGCATCTGGAACAGGAGCTCCTGTGATGTAACCCCGGACATGGGGATATAACTGTTGGTGCCTGTGAAATTCTATGGACATTAATTAAGTGTACGGCGTGCGGCCACCCACGGTAACTGTACAAAGAGGTCCAGCGTGTTTAGTGACAGCGTATCCAAGCCGTGTACTATGCAATGTTATGGACTATGTGTGAGCCTGTGAAGTATAGCATGGCTTACGGTGCGGTTTATGATGGCACAATAAACTGCATTGGACTGTTTTAAGTGAAAGTGTTCCTGTGTGCATCAATACCGCAGCCAAGTGAATGTCTCCCAATACACTCAGTGAGCGCTACCTTACAATATATATAGAAATATATATATATACACGCGCCACTATTATACCCAATTTCGGTGATTTCATCTATTTTATTGAGCCCTTATCCTTTATATATATTTCTCTTTTTTTTAAATACATCGCCATTGTGGTATGAGACTCTGAGTATCTCTTTTTGTCCTCTTGTTCTTATTTTGGCAAACATGCTGCACTTTATTTTGCAATTGCACTATTATGGAATTAATATTTTTATTAGATGATAAATGAGCTCCTTGCACGCAGCACTTTGAGATTGATTTGCACAATTATACACTGGCGGTTTCTTGTGTGTGTGTGTGTGTATATATATATATATACACTCACTGGCCACTTTATTAGGTACACCTGTCCAACTGTGTGTTAAGACTTAATTTCTAATCAGCCAATCACATGGCGGCAACTCAGTGCATTTAGGCATGTAGACATGGTCAAGACAATCTCCTGCAGTTCAAACCGAGCATCAGTATGGGGAAGAAAGGTGATTTGAGTGCCTTTGAACGTGGCATGATTGTTGGTGCCAGAAGGGCTGGTCTGAGTATTTCAGAAACTGCTGATCTACTGGGATTTTCACGCACAACCATCTCTAGGGTTTACAGAGAATGGTCCGAAAAAGAAAAAAAATCCAGTGAGCGGCAGTTCTGTGGCCGGAAATGCCTTGTTGATGCCAGAGGTCAGAGGAGAATGGGCAGACTGGTTCGAGCTGATAGAAAGGCAACAGTGACTCAAATTGCCACCCGTTACAACCAAGGTAGGCAGAAGAGCATCTCTGAACGCACAGTTCGTCGAACTTTGAGGCAGATGGGCTACAGCAGCAGAAGACCACACTGGGTACCACTCCTCTCAGCTAAGAACAGGAAACTGAGGCTACAATTTGCACAAGCTCATCGAAATTGGACAGTAGAAGATTGGAAAAACGTTGCCTGGTCTGATGAGTCTCGATTTCTGCTGCGACATTCGGATGGTAGGGTCAGAATTTGGCGTAAACAACATGAAAGCATGGATCCATCCATCCTTGTATCAACGGTTCAGGCTGGTGGTGGTGGTGTCATGGTGTGGGGAATTTTTTCTTGGCACTCTTTGGGCCCCTTGGTACCAATTGAGCATCGTTGCAACGCCACAGCCTACCTGAGTATTGTTGCTGACCATGTCCATCCCTTTATGACCACAATGTACCCAACATCTGATGGCTACTTTCAGCAGGATAATGCGCCATGTCATAAAGCTCGAATCATCTCAGATTGGTTTCTTGAACATGACAATGAGTTCACTGTACTCAAATGGCCTCCTCAGTCACCAGATCTCAATCCAATAGAGCATCTTTGGGATGTGGTGGAACGGGAGATTCGCATCAGGGATGTGCAGCCGACAAATCTGCGCCAACTGTGTGATGCCATCATGTCAATATGGTCCAAAATCTCTGAGGAATGCTTCCAGCACCTTCTTGAATCTCTGCCACGAAGAATTGAGGCAGTTCTGAAGGCAAAAGGGGGTCCAACCCGTTACTAGCATGGTGTACCTAATAAAGTGGCCAGTGAGTGTATATATATCTATTATATATATATCTCTATATATCCAGCAGTCTTTTGCATCCAAAAAATATAAAAAAAATAATACAGTCTATGCTATCTCAGGCTGAGGCCTGGTTTTAGTGTGGGGTTAAAATCTTTGCTTCGCAGGCATACGTTGCATAGTTCTGTCAGCTAGCGTTGTTATTATTATTATTATTATTTATTGTTATAGCGCCATTTATTCCATGGCGCTTTACATGTGAGGAGGGGTATACATAAAAACAAGTACAATAATCTTAAACAATACAAGTCATAACTGGTACAGGAGGAGAGAGGACCCTGCCCGCGAGGGCTCACAATCTTCAAGGGATGGGTGATAATACAGTAGGTGAGGGTAGAGCTGGTCGTGCAGCGGTTTGGTCGATCGGTGGTTACTGCAGGTTATAGGCTTGTCGGAAGAGGTGGGTCTTCAGGCTCTTTTTGAAGGTTTCGATGGTAGGTGAGAGTCTGATATGTTGTGGTAGAGAGTTCCAGAGTAGGGGTGATGCGCGAGAGAAATCTTGTATGCGATTGTGGGAAGAGGAGATAAGAGGGGAGTAGAGAAGGAGATCTTGTGAGGATCGGAGGTTGCGTGCAGGAAAGTACCGGGAGACGAGGTCACAGATGTATGGAGGAGACAAGTTGTGGATGGCTTTGTATGTCATGGTTAGGGTTTTGTAATGGAGTCTCTGGGCAATTGGGAGCCAGTGAAGGGATTGACAGAGGGGAGAAGCTGGGGAATAGCGGGGGGACAGGTGGATTAGTCGGGCAGCAGAGTTTAGAATAGATTGGAGGGGTGCGAGAGTGTTTGAGGGGAGGCCGCAGAGCATGAGGTTGCAGTAGTCAAGGCGAGAGATGATGAGGGCATGGACTAGGGTTTTTGCAGATTCTTGGGTGAGGAATGAACGGATGAGTGAAATATTTTTGAGTTGAAGTCGGCAGGAAGTGGAAAGGGTTTGGATATGTGGTTTGAAGGAGAGATCAGCGTCAAGGATTACTCCGAGGCAGCGAGCTTGTGGGACTGGGGAGAGTGGGCAGTCATTTACTGTAATTGATAGGTTCGTAGGGGGGGTCACGTGAGATGGGGGAAAGATGATGAATTCTGTTTTGTCCATGTTGAGTTTCAGATATCTAGTGGAGAAGAAGGATGAAATAGTGGACAGACATTGAGGGATTCTGGTTAGTAGGGAGGTGATATCTGGTCCAGAGATGTAGATCTGTGTGTCATCAGCATAAAGATGATACTGAAAGCCATGAGATTCTATGAGCTGTCCCAGGCCAAAGGTGTAAATAGAGAACAGCAGGGGCCCTAGGACTGAACCTTGTGGGACTCCGACAGATAGGGGGCGAGGTGAGGAGGTGGTGTGTGAGTGGGAGACGCTGAATGTCCGGTCTGTTAGGTATGATGAGATCCAGGAGAGGGCCAAGTCTGTGATGCCGAGGGATGAGAGGGTCTGTAATAATAGGGAATGGTCCACTGTGTCAAAGGCAGCCGACAGGTCCAGGAGGAGGAGGACAGAGTAGTGTCGCTTGCTCTTGGCAGTTAAGAGGTCATTGGTGACCTTAGTAAGGGCAGTTTCAGTGGAGTGGTGTGACCGGAAGCCAGATTGTAAGCGGTCGAAGAGGGAGCAAGAAGAGAGATGGGAGGACAGTTCAAGGTAGACGTGTTGTTCCAGCAGCTTGGAGGCGTATGGGAGAAGTGATATAGGGCGATAGCTAGATACAGAGGATGGGTCAAGAGAGGGCTTTTTGAGGATAGGTGTGATGGAGGCATGTTTAAAGCTTGAGGGGAAAACACCAGTTGTTAGTGATAGGTTGAAGAGATGGGTTAGGGTTGGGATGAAGACTGTGGTGAGGTTTGGGATGAAGTGGGATGGGATCGGGTCGAGTGCACAGGTGGTGAGATGTGATCTTGAGAGTAGAGTGGAGAGTCGATCTTCTGTAATGGTGGAGAAGTTGGTTTTGAAGGTGGAGGGCTGGGAAGTCGGGAGGAAGGGCTCTGGGGGTTGTTGACCAAAACTGTCCCTGATGTTATCAATTTTCTGCTTGAAAAATGAGGCAAAGTCTTCAGCTGAGATGAGTGGGGAGGGAGGAGGTGCTGGGGGGCGGAGGAGAGAATTGAAGGTGTTGAATAACTGTTTAGGGTTGTGAGACAGGGAGGATATGAGAGATGAGAAGTAGGTTTGTTTAGCTGTGGCGAGTGTGGTCTTGAAAGTAGTGAGGGACTGTTTGAATGCGATGAAATGCTCGTTGGAGTGGGATCTTTTCCATCTGCGCTCAGCAGCCCTGGAAGCTCGCCTCAGCTCTTTGGTCAGGCTGGTGTGCCAGGGCTGTCTGTTGATTTTGCGAGTTTTGGTATGTGTAAGTGGGGCAGCGGATTCCAAAGCTACAGCTATTGTGGTGTTATATAGAGCGGCAGCGTCATCCGCATTGTGTAAGGAACTTATATCTGTAAGCGGGAGGAGGGATTCGGAGAATGAGTGTAGGTCAAGGTGTTTAAGATTCCTGCGAGGGTGTGAAAGTTTGTGGGGTGGGGATTGTAGACATGGAGTGAAGAGGGAAGAGAATGTGAGCAGGTTGTGGTCAGAGAGAGGAAGAGGTGAGTTAGAGAGGTTAGATAGGGAGCAGAGGCGGGTGAAGATGAGGTCCAGTGTGTGGCCATCTTTGTGGGTGGCTGTAGAAGACCATTGAGTGAGGCCGAAGGAGGAAGTGAGAGATAGAAGTTTAGTGGCAGCTGAGAGGGAAGTGTCAATGGGGATGTTGAAGTCGCCCATGATGATAGTAGGGATGTCCGCGGAAAGGAAATGAAGTAACCAGGTGGTGAAGTGGTCAAAGAAGGTGGTGGCTGGCCCTGGGGGGCGGTAGATGACAGCCAGTTGGAGGTTGGAGGGGGAGTAGATGCTCACAGAGTGCACCTCAAAGGAAGGGAGGGTAACAGAGGGTGGCAGTGGGATTGGGGTGAAGGAGCAGGTATCTGACAGGAGAAAACCAACTCCTCCACCATGTTTGCTGCTGGGGCGGGGGGTGTGAGAAAGGTGGAAGCCGCCATACGAAAGTGCAGCAGGAGAGGCTGTGTCAGAAGGGGTGAGCCAGGTTTTGGTGATGGCGAGGAAGGAGAGTTTGGTAGTAACAAAAAGATCATGGATGTAGGAAAGCTTGTTGCAGACAGAGCGAGCGTTCCACAGAGCTCCTGTTAGTGGGACTGGGGAAGCGGGGGCTGGGTGAATGGGTATAAGGTTGGAGAGGTTACGGAAGGTTGTGATAGAGTGTGGATGGGAGGTAGAAATGACTGTGGGAATGTGGTGAGGAGGACCATGATTTGGAGAGATATCACCAGCAGTGAGAAGGAGCAGAGAAAGTGTTACCAGGTGGGAGCAGGAGAGGGCATGAGGGGGCTGTCTGTGTTTGGAGACAGAGGATTGTATGTTAAGGAACAGTTTTGAGGCGGAGGTGAGGTGGATGGGGAGGATTGAAGAAGAGATGAACAGTTCCTTACTAGGAGTAGGGATTAGGGGAATTAGCAGAAAGTGAAGGATTATTGGGGTGAAAGTGAAAACAAACAGAAACATTGTTTACAGTGACTGTGTCCAGTTACCTTCAGTTCCCTTCTGGTTCAATTCTGGTTTTAATTCTTAAATTAATCTTCACACTTCTAGCACACACTTATAGCAATCACAATGCAGACTGAAGTCTATGCAGACTTGTACTCTGCAATATATGTACAACTAAGTGCAGTCAGGTGTGAAGCAGAGAGGAGTGGTCTCTGCTCATCTTGGCCAGACAATTAAGAGTGGACCAGATGTATATGATCAAGCCAGAGTAAACAAGGTCATAAATAACACTGGGGTAAGCTGGGGTTAGCTGAAAGGCATACCATGTGAATGCTAGGTGCAGAGGCAAGTCTATGTGCAAAGCTGGGTGATGCACTGTGTGTCCTTCATAGACAGACAGCAGGAGAGCAGGAGAGCTGGGTGGATGGACATACCATGTGAATGCTAGGTGCTCTAGGTTGTTCTACTCATTATTTTGTATTTTCAAAAAATAACACCAAACCCCAAAAAAAAGGAATACAGTCTGTTATCTCAGGCTGAGGCCTGGTGTATCTGTGGTGAAAAAATCTTTGCTTTGCAGGCATACTTATCACATCTAATTTTTCTCCAAATAAATCCATTTGTATTGAGCTTTTCAAATATTTCAGTGGTCCATTTAAAATGGGCAAGGCAAGGGACAGGGAAGTGGTCGTGATGCTGATGGTGCATGCAGAGGCCGAGGCTGTGGCCAAGCTGAAAGTGGGCCACAGCAAAGACCCACATCTTCGCGCTCAACCTTCCTGTCTCTGTCTCAGTTTCTAGGAGACCGCACAACACCACTATTGAAGCCAGAGCAGTGTGAAATGGTTGTTGGTTGGATAGCGAATAATGCTTCCAGTCACTTAGCCACCACCAAGTCTTCCACACGATCAAGTCTGAGTAGCCATGAGTGTGGACCGGATATTACTCACACTGATCCTCCTTCCTCCCACCATGCCGAGAACCATGAGACAACTGATCCCACACTCGGACACTCCGAAGAGCTGTTCAGTTTTGAATTTGGAGATTCGTGCCTCTCACCCGCTTCACTTGAAGCGAGGCAAGATGTTATTCCATGTAGCGATGCACAAATCTTTGAACAGCCACGGTCACAAGAGGTGGACGATGATGAGACCCAATTGCCGGAAAGTCAGGAGGAGGAGCAGGGTGAGTATGTGGAAGACGAGGTGGTGGATGACATAGTGACTGACCCAACCTGGCAGGAGGACATGCAGAGTGAGGACAGCAGCACACATGGGGAAGGAGGCATATCACCCCAACAGGCAGGAAGAAGCAGTGTGGTGGCCGCAGACAGAAGGCGTAACACCAACATGACGGAAGTTGCCATTCCAACTGTTAGATCTTCCCGAGTCTGGATATTTTTTAAAGAATCTTCCGATAACCCTATGATTAGGCGCATTGCAGCAAAGCACTCGACTTTGTGGGCCGAACCCCAGGCTCCAGGAACACTGTCTGCAGGTGACAACACTGATTCTTCCACTGTTTTGCATCCAAGCCAATCCCCAATTCACCGTGCCTGTGAAGATGCCTCGGGCCCTGCACCTGTTGTTGCCCACAGTCAACCAGCACCATCATCAAGCCCGTCGACGTCCTTGTCCCAGCCCAGCCTTCAGTTGTCTATACCCCAGTCATTGGAATACAAGTGGAAATAAGCAGCCAATGCCCCACAGGCCGCAGTACTTAATTCGCACATTTCTCATCTTCTTGCACTCGAAATAATGCCTTTTAGGCTTGTTGAGACGGAACCTTTTCGCAACCTGATAGCGGCGGCCGTCCCAAGGTATTCGGTCCCCAAGCGCCAGTATTTCTCCTGTTGTGCCGTACTGGCATTACACCAGCATTTGTCCCACAACATTACCCATGCCCTAAACAATGCTGCTACTGGGAAAGTCCACCTAACAATGGACACTTGTACAAGTGCTTGTGGGCAGGGACGGTACATCTCACTGGCGGCACACTGGGTTAACATAGTGGAAGCCAGGACCCAGTTGGACCTTGGGATGGAACACATCTTCCCCACGCCGAAGATTGCGGGCCCTACATCAATCAGGGTTGCCCCCACAGTCTACAGCTCCTGCATGCCCTCCTCTTCAGCCTCTATCTCTGAAATGAACACATCAGTCAGAACCTGGAAACACTGCAGCACTGCCTCAGCCAAGTGGCAACAGGCTGTGCTGAAGCTAATCTGCATAGGTGACAAACCGCAAAGTGCAGAACAGTTATGGACAGCGCTGAAAGAGCAGTCAGATATTTGAATGACACTGCTGAACCTACAGCCAGGCATGGTCTGGTGAGACAATGGCTGGAATCTGGTGGTGGCTCTGAGGCAAGGTGAGCTCACACAAGTACCTTGCCTGGCCCATGTGCTTAACCTTGTGGTTCAACGTTTTTTGAAAAAGCTACGTGGAGCTTCCGGATCTGCAAGTGAAAGTACGCCGTCTGTCTGCCCATTTTAGAAAGTCAGCTACAGCTTCGGCCACCCTTGCCATGCTTCAGCAGCGTTTGCAGCTTCCGGCTCACCTCCTGGTGTTTGATGTCCCCACGTGTTGGAACTCTACACTGCATATGTTGGTAAGGATTTGTGAGCAGATGAGGGCAGTTGTTGAATACCAGCATCAACAAGGCCGTCGATGTTCAGTTCAAACTCCACACATAAGACCTCAGGAGTGGACATGGATGTCAGACATATGTACCATCCTCCAGAACTTTGAGGACTGCACCAAGATGGTGATCGGTGATGACACCATAATTAGCATCACCATCCCGCTTGTCAGCATTCTGAAAACCTCTCTGCTCACAATTCAAGAGGATGCATTGCAGGCAGAGCACGAGGACATGGAGCAAGCAACCATACAGGGTGATTACACTCAGCCCAGGCTCATGTCGTCGCAACGTGGATTGGAAGACAATGAGGAGGAGGAAGAACAGGAGCTACTTTCATGTTCTATAGATGGTACTACAAGCACAGATGTCATACCGTCTATTCAGCGGGGATGGCCTGAGGACAGGGAGGAGGATAGGGAGGATGAGGCGGAGGACAGCATGGTCAGTTATCCTGTTGGTGAGGACACGGAAGTCTTGCCTGTTAGTAGTCTGGCACGCATGGATGACTTTATGTTGTGCTGTGTTTCCCGTGACCCTTGCATTATAAAATTTTGCGGTGACACTCATTACTGGTTGGTGACACTTCTAGACCCCCCGCTACAAGGAGAACTTTCAATCTCTACTTCCATAGGCAGAGAAGTCTATAAAAATGTTGCTGTACCAGTGGGCCCTTGTAGCAATATTACTGAAAAAATTCCCATGTGAGAACGCTGGCAGCAGACGTCAGAGTTTGTTGTAGAACTAAGGAGTACAAGCGAGAGAGACAGAAGTACAATCCAGCTCAGGCAGAGGAACAATGGCAAAGTTCTGGGACAGTTTTCTCAGACCTTCCCATCGTGACGCCACAGAGGCAAGGGGTGCTGTCCCAAGAAGTGCAATATTTGGGAAGATGATGAGGGAGTACCTTGCAGATCGTACAAACGACCTCCGGGAATCCTCTGTGCCTTTAACTATTGGGTATCCAAGCTGGACACGTGGCATGAACTGGCTCTCTACCCCTTGGAAGTCCTTGCTTGTCCTGCTGCTAGCGTTGAGTCAGAGCCGGTTTTTAGTGCCGCTGGTGGAATTATAACAGATAAGCGCATCCGCCTGTCAACTGACAATGCTGACAGGCTGACTCATAAAAATGAACAAGGGCTGGATTGGGCAAGACTTCTGTACACCACTGAATGAAAACAGCAAAACATAACCTGTTGCTAGGGACAAACGTATCTCGTTGAACACATTCTGGCTTCATATCTATGAACGTGTGTTCGCCCCTCCCTTTTGTTATTTTCTTTAACCCCTTCCTGACATCAGACGTACTATCCCGTCCATGGGACCCGGGCCCCTATGCCCATGGACGGGATAGTACGTCTACCGCGATCAGCGGCGCCCACGTGGTGAGCGCCGCTGATCGCGGCCGGGTGTCAGCTGATTATCACAGCCCCCGACACGTTAACCCCTTGCACACCGCGATCAAACATGATCGCGGTGTACCGGGGGTTAAAGGGAAGCATCGGCAGGGAGGGGGCTCCCGCCATGCTTCCCTGAGCCCCCCACGGCAGCGCAGTGTGCAGCGCTGCTGCCGGGGGCTCCTTTCCTGCAGGCCCCCGAATCCAAGATGGCGACGGGGGCCTTCGGGGGTCTGCTGGAAGCTGGCTTCCTCAGTGCCTGCAGAGCGCAGGCATGAGGAAGCCTTCTGCACTGCCTGTGACAGATCGCTGATCTGTCACAGTGATCTGTCACAGGACAGTGAAGTCCCACCTGGGACTATTTAATAAAGTAAAAAAATTAAAAAAAAGTGTTAAAATAATTAAAAAATCGCCAAATAAATTAGAAAAAAAAAAAATATTCCCCCAAATAAATCCATTTATTGGAAATAAAAAAAACCAAAACAATAAAAGTACACATATTTGGTATCGCCGCATCTGTAACGACCTGCCCTATAAAACTGTCCCATTAGTTAACCCCTTTAGCGAACCCCTTAAAAAATAAAAATAAAAAACGAAACAAAAAATAATGATTTATTATCAAATCGCCAAACAAAAAGTGTAATATCGCGCGATCAAAAAGACGCATATAAATATCCATGGTACCGCTGAAAACGTCATCTTGTCCCGCAAAAAATGAGCTGCCACACAGCATCATCAGCGAAAAAATAAAAAAGTTATAGCTCGCAGAATAAAGCGATGCAAAAATAATTATTTTTTATATAAAATAGTTTTCATTGCATAAAACCGACAAAACATAAAAAAAGACCTAAATGAGGTATCACTGTAACCATACTGACCCAAAGAATAAAACCGCTTTATCAATTTTACCACACGCGGAACGGTGTAAACGCACCCCCCCAAAAGAAATTCATGAAACGCTGGTTTTTGTTCACTCTGCGTCCCAAAAATCGGAATAAAAAGCGATCAAAAAATGTCACGTGCCCGAAAATGCTACCAATAAAAACGTCAACTCGTCCCGCAAAAAATAAGACCTCACATGACTCGGTGGGTCAAAATACGGAAAAATTATAGCTCTCAATATGTGGTGATGCAAAAACTATTTTTACAATGAAAAGCGTCTTTTAGCGTGCGACAGCCTCCAAACATAAAAACCGCCATAAATAGTAAATCAAACCCCCCGTTATCACCCCCTTAGTTAGGGAAAAATAATAAAATAAAAAAAAGTATTTATTTCCATTTTTCCATTAGGGTTAGGGCTAGGGTTAGGGTTAGGGTTAGGTTTAGGGCTGAGATTAGGGTTAGGGGTGTGTTGGGGTTCGGGTTGGAGTTAGAATTGGGGGTTTCCACTGTTTGGGCACATCAGGGGCTCTCCAAATGCAACATGGCGTCTGATCTCAATTCCAGCCAATTCTGAGTTGAAAAAGTCAAATGGTGCTCCTTCCCTTCCAAGCTCTGCCATGCGCCCAAACAGTGTTTTACCCCCACATGTAGGGTATCAGCCTACTCAGGACAAATTGCAAAACAATTTTTGGGGTCCAATTTCTCCTGTTACCCTTAGGAAAATAAAAAATTGGGGGCAAAAATATCATTTTTGTGGAAAAAATGATTTTTTTATTTTCATGTCCGAGCGTTATAAACTTCTGTGAAGCACTTGGGGGTTCAAAGTGCTCATGACACATCTAGATAAGTTCCGTGGGGGGTCTAGTGTCCAAAATGGGGTCACTTGTGGGGAGTTTCAATAGTTTAGGTACATCAGGGGCTCTCCAAACGCACATGACACCCGCAGACCATTCCCTCAAAGTTGGAATTCCAAAACGTGACTACTTCCCTTCCGAGCCCCGACGTGTGTCCATACAGTAGTTTTCTCCCACATATGGGGCGTCAGCGTACTCAGGACAAATTGGACACCAACTTTTGGGGTTCAATTTCTCCTGTTACCCTTGGGAAAATAAAAAAATTGGGGACTAATTGATCATGTTTGTGGAAAAAATACGATTTTTTTATTTTCATGCCTTGGCATTATAAACTTCTGTGAAGCACTGGGGGGGTTCAAAGTGCTCACCACACATCTAGATAAGTTCCTTGGGGGGTCTAGTTTTCAAAATGGGGTCATTTGGGGGGGTTTCCACTGTTTAGGTACATTAGGGGCTCTCTAAAGGCAACATGACACCCGCAGACCATTCCATCAAAGTCTGCATTCCAAAACGTCACTACTTCTCTTCCGAGCCCCGACGTGTGCCCATACAGTAGTTTTCTCCCACATATGGGGTATCAGCATACTCAGGACAAATTGGACAACAACTTTTGGGGTCCAATTTCTCCTGGTACCCTTGAGAAATTAATAAAAATGGTGACTAAATTATGTTTGTCGAAAAAATACGAATTTTTTTATTTTCACGTCTGGGCGTTATAAACTTCTGTGAAGCACTGGGGGGTTCAAAGTGCTCACCACACATCTAGATAAGTTTCTTGGGGGGTCTAGTTTACAAAATGGTGTCATTTGTGGGGGGTTTCCACTGTTTAGGTACATCAGGGGTTTTCCAATCACGACATGGTGTCCGATCTCAATTCCAGCCAAAAACGTCAAATTGCGCTGCTTCCCTTCTGAGCTCTGCCATGCGCCCAAATAGTGGTTTATCCCCACATGTGGGGTATCAGCGTACTCAGAACAAATTGCACAATATCTTTTAGGGTCCTGTTACCCTTGGAAAAATAAGAATTGAGGGTGAAAAGATCATTTTTGTGGAAAAAATATGATTTTTTAATTGTACGGCTGTACGTTATAAACTTCTGTAAAGCCCTTGTGGGTTCAAAGTTCTCACCACATATCTAGATAAGTTCCTTGGGGGGGTCTAGTTTCCAAAATGGGGTCACTTGTAGGGGGTTTCCACTGTTTAGGTACATCAGGGACTCTCCAAACGTGACATGGCGTCCGATCTGAATTCCAGCCAATTTTGCATTGAAAAAGTCAAACGGCGCTCCTTCCATTCTGAGCTCTGCCATGCGCCGAAACAGTCGTTCCCACCCACATATCAGGTATCAGCGTACTCAGGACAAATTGCACAATAACTTTTGCAGTCCAATTTCTCCTGTTACCCTTGGTAAAATAAAAAAAATTGAACCTGAAGTATTTTTTTGTGAAAAAAAGTTAGATGTTCATTTTTTTTAAATATTCAAAAAAATTCCTCTGACGCACCTAAAGGGTTAATAAACTTCTTGAATTTGGTTTTTGAGCACCTTAAGGGGTGCAGTTTTTAGGACGGTGTCACTTTTGGGTATTTTCTATCATATAGACCCCTCAAAGTGGCTTCAAATGTGATGTGGTCCTAAAAATAAAATGGTGTTGTAAAAATGAGAAATCGCTGGTCAACTTTTAACCCTTATAACTTCCTAACAAAAAAAAACTTTGGTTCCAAAATTGTGCTGATGTAAAATTAACATGTGGGAAATGTTAGTTATCAAGTTTTTTGTGTGCCGTATCTCTGTGATTTAAGGGCATAAAAATTCAAAGTTGGAAAATTGCGAAATTTTCAAAATTTTCGCCAAATTTCCATTTTTCTCACAAATAAACGCAAGTTATTTGAATGAAATTTTACCACCAACATGAAGTACAATATGTCACGAGAAAACATTGACAGAATCACCAGGATCCATGGAAGCGTTCCAGAGTTATGACCTCATAAAGGCACAGTGGTCAGAATTGTAAAAATTGGCCCGGTCATGAACGTGCAAACCACCCTTGGGGGTGAAGGGGTTAATAGGTAGATTCAGATTTTTTATTTATTTGTTTGATTTAAGTATGATTTATCATTATGTCTCCTCATTCTCCACCAGCAGAAGACCAGGGTTAACGTGTACTGTGCTGCTACAGGCAGTCCAATTTTTGGCAAGGGTGTGTATGATGCCCATAGTATATTTTGTCAAAATTTACCCCCCCATGGGGAAATGTTTGTCAGCCCATGCACTGCGTGTGTGGGCATTACAAGTCTAGGAGACCCGCTCCTTAACATTGGGCCTAGTTTTTAATGAGGCCTTTATCAATGTCTCCTCATTTTCCGCCACGAGATCACCAGGATTAACATGTTCTGTGCTGCTACAGCCAGTCCAATTTTTGGCAAGGGTGTTTTTATGATGCCCATTACTAATTTGAAACCAAAACAAATGTTACTCCTCCAGGTTGAAATGTCATAAAAATCAGATGTGCGTATATTCTTCCCATTTATTCTTAAATTTTGCATTTTTCCTATCTGTGGAACATTCTCTTATGACCTAGTGTATACCTCTCCAATATAAAAATAGTGAAATCCTATTATATTATATTTTTATTTATATCCCTGTCTCGGAGCTGTTGCTAGGGACAAACATATCTCGCTGAAGACATTCTGGCTTCTTATCTATTAACCTGTGTTCACCCCTCCCTTTTGTTATTTTCTTTCATATGTGGATTCACATTTTTTAGTTATTTGTTTTATTTCCGTATGATTTATCAATGTCTCCTCATTCTCCACCACTAGATCACCAGGGTTAACGGGTTCTGTGCTGCTGCAGCCAGTCCAATTTTTGGCAAGGGTGTCTGTGATGCCCATAAAATATTTTTAACAATTTTACTCCCCAAGGGGGAAATGTTTGTCATCCCATGCACTTAGTGTATGGGCATTACAAGTCTTTTAATGGGACATTTTTTGTTAAGAGACCCGCCTACATGTTTCTTCCAAGGGGGGATTGGTGTTATTGGGGTGCATATGACTTGGTAGCAGGGCAAGCCTTGCAGTCAATCCATAAGAAAACAGAATGGGAGTACAAAATGAATAATGTGAAGTGGATTTGCCTGTGCCCATCCAGTATGTGGGTTGAAAGACTTAGGCTGAGTTCACACGTTGCATTTTTTTCGCGTTTCCGCGGCGGTTTTAACCGCGCAATTTTGCCGCGAAAACGCGAAAAATAAGCATCCCATGCATTCCTATGGGATTCCGCAATGCTGTGCTAATGCTGCGGTTTTTACCGCGGCGGAATCGCTTCGCGGTAAAAACCGCAGCATGCTCATTAATTTGCGGAATCGCGGCAATCCCGCACCCATAGGAATGCATTGTTCCGCTTACTTCCCGCATGTGGCTGTGCACACCATGCGGAAAGTAAGCAGAACAATTGCGGATGGTACCCACGGTCCGGAGGAGAGGAGATTGTCCTCCGGGCTGTGGGTACCATATCCCTGTAAAAAATAGAATTTAAAATAAAAAATATTGCTATTCTCACCCTCCGACGTCCCGCGCAGCCTTCCCGCTTCTCTTCACGCTCCGGTCCCAGTAGTCCTTTGCGAAAATGCTCGCGATGACGTCCGTTCTCGCGGGATCGCGAAGTCTCGCGGTCATTCGCGCGTCGTCATCGCGAATTACCGCGAGACTTCGCGATCCCGCGAGAACGGACGCCATTGCGGGCATTTTTGCAAAGGATTACTGGGAACGGATGCGCGGGACGTCGGAGGGTGAGAATAACACCGTTTTTTTTTTTTTTTTTTTTTACATTCTATCTTTTACTACTGATGGTGCATAGGCGGCCTCAGTAGTAAAAAGTTGGTCACACTCGTCAAACACTATGTTTGACGAGTGTGACCAACCTGTCAATCAGTTCTCCAAGCGATGCTACAGATCGCTTGGAAAACGCTAGCATTTTGCAAGCTAATTACGCTTGCAAAATGCTAGTTTTTCCGCGGGAAAATCGCGGGAATTTAAAATGCGATTTTCCCGCGGACTGGAATTCCGGAATTCTCACGGTAATTTCCGTGAGAGTTCCGGTACGTGTGCACTTAGCCTTATTGGGGTGAATATGACTTGGTAGCAGGGCAGGCCTTGCAGTCAATGCAACATTTTTTAGGGAAGCCTTCCTGGACATCTCGTGAAAGGGCTATTGGGGTGCATCATAATTCTTGACAGCCCATCCACTCACTGCATCTATAATATAACGCTACAATTGTCACTTTGTCCGAAGCCTTTATAGACTGGTCAAGCGCTACGCGCCTGCACAGTCTAGGAATGTGTATGACGCCGGTCGATCCAGAGGAAGCATGGGAGAAGGTCATGTGGCCAGATGAAACCAAAATAGAACTTTTTAGTATCAACTCTCCTTGCTGTGATTGGAGGAAGAAGTAGGATGTGTACAACTCCAAGAACACCAACCCAACCATGTAGCATGGTGGGGGAAAAATCATACTTTGAGGGAGCGTTTCTGCAAATACGACAGGATGACTGCACCGTATTGAAGGAAGGGTGGACGGGGTCATGTATCACAAGATTTTGTCCAATTACCTCCTTACTTCAGTAAGAGAATTGAAGATGGTTCGTGGCTGGGACTTCCAGCATGACAATGAGCTGAAACACACAGCCAGGGCAACTAAGTAGTGGCTCCGTAAGAAGCATTTCAAGGTCCTGGAGTGGCCTAGCTAGACTGCAGACCTGAACCCAATAGAAGATCTTTGGAGGGAGCTGAAACACAATGTTGCCCAGTGACAGCCCTGAAATCTGACAGATCAGGAGAAGATCTATATGGAGGAGTGGGCCAAAATCCCTGCTGCAGTATGTGCAAAGAACTACAGTAGATGTCTGACCTCTGTAATTGCAAACAAAGGTTTCTGTACCAAATATTTTCTGTTTTCTATTGTATCAAATACTTATTTCATGCCATAAAATGCAAATTAATTATCTAAAAATCATACAATGGGATTTTCTGGACTTTTTTTAAACTAGAACTCTAGCGCCACCTGTTGAAAACCGTGATCCTAAAAGTCAATATCGCTTCTTTAATGACCCTTGCAATATGACTTAGGATAAAAGCCAAGCCAGAATGTCAATTTGCAGACAGGGTGACGAATGTGGCAGCCCTGTGTTTGTTTAATCTGTGCTTTGTAGTTGTCTATAGTGGCTGTTATTATTATTATTATTATTATTATATTCTACAGTTTTTGTCTGTTGCATTACTTTATTTTGCACTACATTTCAGACCTTGTATTTTACAGCTTGTGGAAATAACCGCGTTGCTGCTGATACTTCTGACTGCTACCTGTCTTTTCACGAACTGATTTTACACCTTCATGGAGACAAGCAGTAAGAGATATAGATGTTATCACATTTATATTCAGAAAATAAATAAAATATTTTGTTATTCTTAGAAATGTTTATTTTTATTTTGCAGGCCTGGGTGGTTTAAGCAGCTATTCACAGATTTTATTTCATTCACCTTAAAGCTTGTGCTTAAAGGTCAGGTGAGGAATGCAATTCTTGCTTTTATCCATTTTTTTTACTTTTCTATGTGGGTCTTATTTTGCTCAGTTTGAATTTTTCCCTCTAAACATTATCTAATACCTATGGATCCACTAGCTGTCAGGATCCGTCAGACTGCAGGCTATCAAGGGATAAAGTGGGTTGCCGTGAGGACCTCTTGGGATATATGCAGAAGATTTAATCCAGTTTACGGTTAGTTTAAGACTTAGGCTGGAGTCACACTAACCTGCGCAAAATACGGTCAGTATTTTACATGCGTAATACGGATGACAGACCCCTAAATAGTGCTCCGTATGTCATCCGTAATCAAGGTGTGGTTGCGTATTTTGCGCATGTCAGCATCCGTATGCAATCCGTATGGCATCCGTATGGCGAGATTTTCTCGCAGGCTTGCAAAATGGACATATAATGGAGCCCTATGACAGTTTTAATAAAGAAATGAAAGAATAGATATAGACACATAGAATGCATATATATATATTATAATATATATATATATATATATGTATTCTATGTGTATATATCTATTCTTTCGTTTCTTTATTAAACCTGTCAGTGTGAGTTTACTGTATAGCGCACTGAATTGCCACCTTTGCTAAAAGACACCTGGTGCGTATTTCTCGCAAGTCACATGTGTGGTCCGTGTGTAATCCGTATTTTTTGCGCACCCATAGACTTGCATTGGCGTATTACGGCCGTAGTACGCTGACAATCACAGCATGCTGCGATTGGCACGGACCGTAGGATACGGAGGAGAAATATACGGCTGTTGGGAGCAAACCCATAGAGAATCATTGGTCCGTGTCTAATGCGTGCTTTTAGCGCCTCTCACTCTCCCGTATTCCTCGCCAGTGTGACCCCGGCCTTACGCTGCCTCTGGTAATGGATCTGATTGATGAATTTTGACGGTTCTACGGTCTAAGCATAAACTGTCAGAAATCCATGTTGTTACTTCTAAGCCCCATGGGATGGGAAGCAGGAGATGAATTCTACAGGTTACGAATACTATCCCACTCCTTAATGGGAAATGATAGTCCTCCCTAAATTCACTCAGCCTCCATCGTCCCACAGAAGGTCTTTGCCATGATCTTCTTCCATTCAGCGTCCCTCATATGGGGCTGAATCTGACCACTCCTCAGAGGACCAGGGATGAGGCCGGGGTGGCACTCCTGGGCATCGTCTTATATACTTAAAAGGCCTTCTTCGCTTTCTACAGCACTGGATAGCAGAACATCATTTGCCTAATTCTGAACATCACCTTGCGAACAGCTTAGTCTTCAGAGTCTATGGCTGGTCTTGGAGGCACCAAATACTCACGCTTCATCTTGCCAAGTCACACACTTGCGGTTCAAGTGTGGAGAGCCACCTAAAAGATTTTTAATCTCAAGGACACAGTATCTGAATTCCCCCCATGGCATAACAGTGCTCTTCCCGAATTACTACTTTCCCAAGATGCTCAGTTTTGGTCGAACTTAGGGGTCAAGACTCTGGCACAGGTATACTGTATATCCAGGGTGTCCTTGTTTCCTTCGATCAGTGTCAACATCTCTTTCAAGTCCCCAGACATGCTTTATTTTGCCATCTTCAACAAATTCAACAAATTCTCTTGTATTTCCATACTCCATGATCAGGATTCTAAGGAGCCAGTAACCCTAAGGGCTGATCTCCTCTTTATGCACCCAGTCACTAAGCAGTAGAGGATCTTCATCGCCATTACTAGTTGAGACCAAATGGAGGACAGTAACACCTTATCAGAAGATTGGAGTGAGGCCTTGACCTCCCCACAATATGTTCACTGGAAATTAATAACAATCTAGTCCTAATGTATATAGTCAATCAATGCTACCTGTCTCCTAGCAGGTTATATACTACGGGTAGATCCACCACCGCAGATTGCCATAGGTGTGGGGAAGAAGCGGCAGAGTTTATGCACCTGATGTGGTATTGCCCTCCTAGTGAGGACTTTTAGAAAGAAGTTCTAGCTATCCTCATCGAGCTCATACAATCTCCTGTACCAGACTGCCCTAATATGTGTTTGGAGTATTCTCTCATGATATCTGTTATCTGTAGGTTATCAAACAATATGGCCAAAAACCCGTGCCCACATGGAGATTGGCACAGTTTTCTAAAACGACTGCAGCCTGTTGCAGTTTTAAAGATAAACTGTCAGGTGACAATAAAAACTAAGCATAAATCCTTTGTAGTGGACATTGCCCCTATAAATTTATCACCTATAATGATCTAATCGATGCCTCCATTATTCAGAAGCTGAAGTTTATCAAATATGCTAATTAGAGTGTTCGGTGCACTCCTGGTGTGGCCGAGAAGCTCAGTGCACCATTTTGCCCACTGTTTTTGCATGTCCTTACCTCCATCAATTGTGATTGCTAGCCCTGGTTTGTCTAAAGCGTAAAGTATCTACAGAGAAAATGCTGTTAATTGCCAATGAGGGAGGCAGGGGCAAGCAAAACCAGTGGGTGGAGCAGTACACTGTGCCTCTTGGCCACACCAAGGGTATACTGAACACCCTGCCCAAAACTGAGCAATCTAGGTTGGGTCAAAGGCATTCTCAGGATAGGGTTAGGGCATTCCATTGATTCTGAGAGCAGGGATGGTCCTACTTAGTGATTGGCAGATATGCATACAGGGAAAGGCTGTCGATCACTGAATGGGACCGCCCACTGGACTCCTTAGAGTATAACGAGGAGGGATTTAAATGAATGAAATACAAGTCATACTGAATCTATTCCAAAATTATATATTCATTTGCTCAGGTTCTCATTTTCGATATCATGCTGCCCATAGATTGCATAGCATTCCCAAGGAAACAAGTTGATTTTGCAATATGAACCCTTAAGGGCACCTGGAGACAAAGTTTAAAAAAAAAAAAAAAATTATATTTTGTAAGAATAAATGAAGTGACACATTGTACATATTTTTACTCTTCAGATTTGTAAAGAAATAAATTATGTGGCAAACCTACTTGCTGATTTTATCCAAGACAGAGCAGGTATATTTTATGAGATTTCCTTTGATATATATATAGATTTGTATTTTTTAGGTCACGATTTGCTGAGATTTTGTGAAAATTACAGCTCAGAAAAACACATAATGCTAAATGATGGGTGTGGTGTTTGGTTTCGAATAGGGTGCCTGCCTGCATACAATGTCATTTTCCATTTGGTATCCCCCCCTCCCCTCCAAAACCCACCTGAAAAAGCGCTCAGAAAACACTCAAAAGAATGAGCACATGCAATTCTATGTAAAAACAATTTTCTGTTCATATGTTCAGGTTTTGAAGTGTCTTTTAACCCCTTCTGGTGTTCAAAGACGCCAAGCGGCTATAAAAAAAAAAAAAAAAAAAGTGACCTAACCATTCATCAGGGGTTTTCCAATTTGAACACACTATATACTTTACAGCACAAATCAATGGGAAGGCTCTAAAGATGTCTTTTTGAGCATTTTCTCATCATTTCTCACTTGAGAAACTGTTAGCGGTTTCTTCATTATTCAAGAGATAAAACAAAACCTGAAAAGTAAAAAAGAAAATCCAAAATTGATGAAGAAAAGATTGGAAAAAACTCCAGTGGTCAAAAAAGCCAAAGCAAACTCTAAGGAATTTACCAGAAAGATGTTTGACGACACAAAACACCAGTCTGTCCTGAAACGTATTCCTGTTGGGAAACTCCTTGGGTTCGCTGTCATGCGCGCACACACACCCATAGAAATAGAAATCTTACGCAGGCAGCAAGCACATTTGAGCCATGGTGCCTAAGGCTGGGTTCACATTGCGTTAAAAGGGTGCGTTTAACGGATCCGTTAGATAGCGGCATTAACGCACCCATAGACTGGTATTGACGAGCGCATCGCTAGCGCATGCCATAATCGGCATGCGTTAGCGATGTGCCGTCATTCTGTGACGGACCCTCGGACGCGATCTGCAGCGTCCGGGGGTCCGTCACTGCTAGCGCAGATGAAGCATCTGCGCTAGCGGGATCACATAACGCTATCGCGTTATGGAATAGCGTAAACGCAGTCCGTCAGCGCTATGCGTTGAACGGACTGCTTTAACGCAATCTGAACCTGGTCAAAGAGGGCTCAAAGGTTCCTCTGCCATATAAGAAGTTATGCACTTGTTAGGTGGGGGTAGGGGCTGTTACAGATTTTCTATAGATGAGTGGAACCTTTTAAGGTTCGGTTTGGCTATGTTCACCAAACATAACTGAACACCATTCAATTCAATGGGAGGCAAAGCCAAATGAATAGATAACACCATCAGTGCCCAAATCTGCCAAAACAACTCAAATTAGGGGCAGACACCAGGAAAAGTGGCATCACATCAATTGCGCTATAAATAAATAATTTAAAAAAAAAACTGACATGGATTCAGCTGAATTTTTAATAAACAGCCAGGCAAAACTGACAGCTGCGGGCTGCAACCCTCAGCTGTCAGTGTTAGCAAGGCTGGTTATCAAGAATAGAATAAATAAATAAATAACTTTTTAAAAACAGCGTGGGGTCCCATTTTTGTCAACCAGCCAAGCAAAAGCTGACAGCAGGGAGGCTGGTATTCTAAGGCTGGTAAGGGACCATGTATATTGCCCCTCCCCCAACCTAAAAACAGCAGCCTGCAGCAGCTCAGAATTGGCGCATCTATTAGATGCATCATTTTTGGTGCTTTACCCAGCTCTTACCTGTGGTGGTGGCAAGTGAAGTTCATACTTGTGGGGTTGATGTCACCTTTGTATTGTCCGGTGACATCAAGCCCACAGCTTCATAACGTAGAGGCGTCTATTAGAATTTGAGATTGGAAAATGTTTTCCAAACAAGTTTGCTCATCTCTAGATTTTACATTATGCTTTGAAAGCTTTGCATTTAAAGGAAATCTGTCACCAGGTTTTTGTTACTCCTGAGAGCAACATTTGATTCTAGCGATGTGTCACTTACGTTACTGTGTGCTGCAGTTTTGATTAAAACCTTTTTTCACTGGTGCAGAGCTAGCAGTTCTCTAAATGCTGAGCTCTGTATAACTCCGGCCACACCACTGATTGGCAGCTTTCTGTCTGTGCATCGCATACACAAAGCTGAAAATCAGTGGTGGGGGAGTGGTTGGACTACCTGGCAGCAAAATAAGTAGTCCTGTAGTGATAATCTCCTACTGATAAAACAATGATTTTATAAAAACTACATCAAGCAGCCAAGTAAGTGACACATCACTGGATTTAGGGGTCCCTATCCTTACATTTTGCTGTTGTCAGATCAGGTAGCAAACACCTGGTGACATATTCCCTCTAACTAAACCAATGGGTTTACAAAACACAGTGATAGATGGGCATTGTACAAATTATATGAATATATACAACTATTGCAGAGTCATACGTTCTCAAACCTTTTTATAGAAAACTTTCTGAGTTATGGAGACATTGGAGTGAATATTGATATCACAGACTTCCCACTCACTAAAGGAAACTACCTGGAGTCCCATCACAAGGTGAGTGATAATAAGAGGGCTAGGAGGTTAAATTGGATTTTCTCACAAATAACATTTATTACCTATAACCATTGGGTGTTTTCATTTATCTGATAAGGTGTTTTATGTGCTTACTAATACTCCAATGTGTCAAATATAAATCGTAAGACACTGATCGTAATGGCCCCACGGTTTTATAGGTAAAACAGTGGAAAGACAGCAGCACCACCAGGCTGCTGCCGTTCAGACACAGCATGGATCAGAGACTGGCTCCATTATGGCAGCCATGTGTGCCTTCTCCCAGTCCCACGCCCATAGATTGACAGGTCTCTCCTTATGTTTGAGTATATATGGAGTGAGCCTCAGTCAAGAAGATTGGAGCATGGAGAAGCCGCCATGGTCCTGCCTCTTGGAATAGTCATCCTACATAGTCATCCTGTTCACAGTGAAACGTGGTTGTAGTTGCAAAGTTGGTCTTGGCTGCAATTACGAACCATGGGTAGAATCAATCAGTTGACAGGTTCCTTTTAACCAGACCTGCAATATTTAAATCTGGCCTCATACAGAGCACAGACTGATTTTTAGTACGAGTGTTTTATCCACATTTTTGCTTTGTGTATCTTGATTTGTCAATGGAAAATGTAATTCCCGGAATTCCCCGCTCATTAGATGTGTGTTTTTTTTCCTGTGTTGGTTCAATCAGTAATTAAAGCTCCCACTGGGTTTTCTTTTAGCTTTCAGAAACTCCTGTAAGCCTTGTTATACAAGGTCAAGAAAGAAGAAGATTAATCATTACATCATTGTGTAGATTTTTATTTCTAGAGCCTTGGAAAGTTCAATGACAGCTCATGTGAAACTGTAAAGTCAGCTTTTTAAAGTTGATCTCGCATTAGATTTTTCTTTATTATTTAAACTGAGTACCTCTTCGAATCGGTGCTGCGCCACTGATTCTGGAACAGTTTAACTTATGTGTCCCTCCGTTCCAAAATTATGCCCCATAGAAATAAAGATGCACATTTTCCCTTTAATAAACTTGGTGTAAACCCTAAAACTTCTGTGTGGGCGTTTACTTTTTCTACTCTGACACTGGCCAATCAAAACATGGCTATGCCCACATGATTCCTTTTTTTATTGCCCTTTTGACACTGGCCAATCAAAACACGGCTACGCCCGCGAAGATGCTTTTTTTTTTTTTTGCTCTGACACTAGCCAATCAAAAGATGGCTACGCCCATGAAGAGTTTTGTGGCATAAGCCCAATTAGTTAAAGGGAAAATGTGCACCTTTATTATTAGTGAATGGAGGAGCACAGAAGAAAAACTGTTCCAGAATCAGTGGAGAAGCGACAATTAAAAAAATCCAGGGAATGGTACTTTTTTAACAGCTAGACAATTCAGTGACATAAGAAATAAAAAAAAATACTTTGAGGAAAATTATTAAATGAGATTTTGGAAAACAAGTTTCACAAGTCCTTGGAAAGGAAAGTTTTTTTAAAGCAATATTTGAGGTTCCTCACATCTCATGCGTGCCTTCCTTCTTTTCCGTAGGGTCTTCTGGCCTACAAGAATCTCACTGTTCCCTACAATGACTCCATATTCTCCCCTTCACTTCTAACACACAACAGGATGCTCTACTTCTGGTTTTCAGAGCAGGTCCTGGATTCTCTTGTGCTGGCATATTTTCTCGATCAGCATTTGGCACTGAATCTTCCCGGAAAAGAGTTAAAGGTAAATTTGAAGAGCATTTATTACTGAAATGGTCATCTGTCTAGAAATACAGAGATTCTGTTGAAACTCATAGATCTAACATTATAAGGCCTCAATCAGACTTCAGTGATTTTTCTGGTATTTTTCTGGTAAAGACCAATTTTTATCAATGTTTGGTCCATGTTTCAGTTTCCATGGGTCCAATGGCTTTTTATTACTAACTTATTTGCGAACTGCTTGTTTATCAGGTGAAATGATTTTTTGCTTTGCCCAAAAGATCATCGTCCTCTGCAGCGCATCATCCTGTGAAAAAAATGGAAAGACGCCACTAAATTAAAATTTACATCAAAATGTATCAAAACTATTTCTGCAGTTTTATGGCTTATTAAACATAAACCTGTAACTTTTTTGTATTCAGGATATCCTTCAGAATGATAACGAGGCGTCCCATTAGGAAATCCTACGAGAGGTAACTACAAGTATGCGCAATAATCATGATACGTATTTCTACAAGTACATGTCATATTCCACAGAGCTGGACATCATATGTTCAAATATGAGCTTAAAAGGGGATCTCGTCTTAGTATTTAACCAAATATAGGCCTATAGTAATGTCTCAGTCGTTAATGTGTAAACTTGCCTGATGAAGGAGCCTCTATGCCCTGAAACCTTACAAATAGACATAATTTTTCTGGTTAGTCAATACTTTTTGTTTTGGTAGGTGGGGGGCATGAAAGCATTTACATAGACCTAAAATGAAGATATGGAGCTAATGGAAGGCCACCATCATTGCAAGGCAAGCATTTACATGACAGTTATCCAATGTGTATGACCACCTAAGGCTACTTTCACACATCCGGTTTTAGTGATCCGGCGCCTTGCAGTGAAAAGCCGTAGTGCCGGATGCGGCGTGGAGCCCAGACACCGGATGTCTGTGTACGGCCGGATACGGTGTCGTGAAGATTTAAAGGAGCCAGAGCGCAAAGAGGCGACAGACGCAGACAGGAGACAGAGAGAGACACACAGAGAGACAGAGACACAGAGAGAGAGAGACAGAGACACAGAGAGAGAGAGAATCACCTATGGGGTTAAAAGACAAAGTGCCCGGGCATGCGCAGTGCTGAAAACCGTTCCGGCGCTGTGAAAAAACGTTACAGGGAACGTTTTATGCACACGCCGGACGGCGCATTTTTCCCGTTTCCGGCAGAAACCTGACACGCCGCATGGCCATCCGGCACGATGCGGCGATAATGACAGTCAATGAGGAAAAAACCGGATCCGGTGCCGGATCAGGTTTTTTACATTTTCACCGCATCGTGCCGGATTCCAGAAAACGGATGTGTGAAAGTAGCCTAAACAAGTGGATGTCTTTTCTTTGCAGGCATAGAAATGTCTTATTGTAGAGTCATGTTAAGGCCAGTTTCACACGTCCGACATTCATGGATCGCATTTTCTGGGACCGGTCGCGTGTCTCCTGACCGGAAACCGTCCATCTTCATAGACATATATGAGCCTCATATACTGTATGCCTACGAGGATGATGAGTTCAGGTCAGGAGACGTGTGGCTGGTTCGTGAAACTGTGGTCTATATTTGTACCATAAATAAGTTGTGAAACTAGCCTTAAAAAGTTTACTCATAAGCCAAAAAGTTTGGAAAACAATGACAAGAAAAGGCTTTTTTTTAGTTTTTTTTTTACAACTTTCTGGTACCCATCTACAGTATATTACACTGAGGGCGCAGTCAGGCGGCCATATAAACTGGACTAAGATCGTAAGGCAGTGCACGGAGTGGCCAGCGGCTCTCCTGACCTGAGCTTGACAGCCGCATAGACATATTTGAAACTGTCACCAGTGCCGGACTGGCCATCTGGCAATTCTGGCAAATGCCAGAAGGGCCTGTCTGGTCATGGGATGCCTTGTCTGCTACGTTGTTAACAGAATCGATGTTCTCAAGACACCCATACTGTTAAGAGTTGTGACACAAAGTCGCTGACTCCGTCACTTACCCCAGCAAGTCACGGGTATTATTAGAAATACTGATCTTGTAGTAAATCTTCCTTTCCTCCATCCAGGGTAATATTAGTAATATATCCCATCTGGTGCTTGGAGATGGGGACAGCATGGGCCTGTGTGATTGCAAAAGCCAGGGCTGAATTTCAGTCCCAGTCCATACCTGACTGTCACGTTCAAGTCGGGAGAGCCGCCAGCCAGTCCGTGCATTGCGTTCTGATCTCGGTCCAATTTATGCAGCCATTTCACTGCGAAATAGAAATGGTCATAACTGAATGCTTCAAATTTCCTACCTTTCTAGGAATAAGGAATAATATGGAATAAGTCACTGCTAGTGCACATATAGGGAGGTTTGCACTATCCAATTTCAAGTGGGCCATCAGATCTGCTGCCCAGCACCACCGTAAACTGGCAGGCAGCAGGGATGCCCTGCTGAAAGACACCCTGGAATGTCTTTTTTGTTCGATATCCAGAAATATAACTCAGTAAATGTGCTTATTTTATCTCTTAGATCCTCCACAAACATGCAGCTAGCGATATCTCTGCAAAAGTGTGGAGTCTCACGACCCCGAGAATCAAAATTACACCAAAGGGCACGATGGTCACCTGTTATGATTGAGTCACCGTAGGAGGCAAAAACAGAAATGCTAGCTAAGTCCAGAAAACCAGAGAGGTTGGCAGCTATCGGATTGCAGACCCCTGATCCTATCCACAACAACTAACAGTAGCCATGGGGGGTTCCTACGATGCCCTAGACCCCTCGATCACAGCCGGAGAATTAAATAGGCCTAAAGAAAGAAAGGGGAAATCTAAACTGCCCCAGAGCAGACCCCAAAGCAATAGGCAGCCCCCAACATATAATGACGGTGAAGCAAGATGAAAACACTAACACAGACAGAAAGATAGACTGAGCAAAGACGGGGCCCAAGCTAACTAGATAGGAAAGGACAGGAAGGCTGCTGTCTGCAATCCGTGAAAAACCCTATGAAAATAAGAGCCAACAGACTGACAGTTAAAAAGGCCCTGAAGACGCTAGGCTTCAAAAAAGCTATGTCAGTACTCAGGAATATTCTGAAGACAGAGCTACAGGCAAAAGGAGATTCAGCTCACCACAGCAGGGAAAGGCAGAATCCAGAAAAGCAAGGAAACCAAAAACAAAACACAATTGCGAACAGGCAAAGCAGAAAACTTAGCTTTAGAGGAGCAGGAATCAGACTGGTGTCCTAGAAGTCCACAGAGAAATCACCCGCAGGGCAGAAGGGCGTCGGCAGCCTTATATCCAGTCCGTGACTCCACTCAGCCAGTCATCCTCATCAGGCTCATGTGCCTGATAATCAGGCTCATTACCTTCCTTTACCAGAATAGGGAGTTCACCAGACCTCAGTGACGAAGGGGAAAATGAACTCACAACAGTCACCTCTTTCTGTCGCGGTCCACATAAGCACCACTTCTGCATCTGATTTATATTTTGAAATGGTGAGTATAAGGAGAACTGAACCCCATAAGAGGACACTCAAGTCATCTGATAGAAGACTTCTAGAAAACAATTCCTTTCTCTTACACCTCATTGGGGGACACAGGACCTTGGGTAAGCTGTATTCAACCTCTGGAAGAAAGCTTAACCCCTTCTCTGCGCATATTATACGCCTTCTCTGCACCTGCAGCCCATACGCGCAGAGAAGGAGTTAAGCTTTCTTCCAGAGGCTGAATGCAGCTTACCCAAGGTCCTGTGTCCCCCAATGATTGGCTCAGAGAAAAGGATTTTACGGTGAGTACACAAAAATCCCTCTTTCTCCAGTTGTAATGAGTGTAGCATTATAAAATATTTCATGTAATGGTATGTGCACACGTCACGTTTTTTCTTTAAGAATCCATATTTTACTGTACCAGCAAAGTAAATTGCATATTTTTTTATCCTTTCATGCAACTCTACAATCAAATGAGACACCATCGCTACATTTTACAGTTATATTGTGTTACTTTTTCGCTCCATGCCACAATTTGAGAGCGGAGTACTAGGAATCTCCCTGCTCTTTAGTGTTGACCCCAAGAAAGATGTAATGTCATTTTGGATGAGGATTTCAGTTTGCAGTCACCAATAAGCAATAAGTATAGCAGTAAAATATCCGGGGATCATGAACGAATAAGCAGGCAGGATACAATAACCAAAAAATGAAACAGAACCTTTTGCAGAGGAGTGAGGCCCCCCACAAGGCGCGTTTGGCGGGGTCGGCAGAGATATGTAAAATATCATGCTCTTGCCAAGAAGTAATATTGCGGCGTAAGAAAATAAAACTTGTTTGAAAGTAATTACTATCAATGGATCAATGTTTCTTTTTATTGCAGGAAACTGTTACCGCCGTCCAGGCCTCGTATGGAAACAAAAAACTGAAGTTGCACCCGTCTGATCCTCTGTGAGTTCAATTTCAAATACCGTACCCAATTCGTGGGCCGCAAAATGACCGCGATATTTCCATACAAAAATGTATCTAACGTGGTCCTTTACAAATTTTTATTAATAGATGCCAATAGAATTGTGGGGCATATAGCTGCTATATGGACTGCTAAGTGACATTTTCCTGGGACTCCAAAAGTCATCAAAGCTCAGCGGCTCTGAACAGCTTTTGCCGCCAGAGCTGCTGAGCTCACTGATTAAGCTGCTGCACTGTAGCACTGCAGACAATCACATACACTGGGAGGGTAAAGCATGACCTGTTGGTGGCACTTGAGGACTGGAGTTGGAGAACTCTGCCTTAGACCCCAGTCCAGAGACTCTCACCTAGCCAAATCAGATCTCATACTTTGCACTGACAAGGGGCAACACCCTGAAACATGTGTCTGCAAATTGAGATCCTTGTTTGGCTTTTATCCTAAGTCATATGGCCATTCTCGTTGAAGGATCGATATTTACATTTAGGATTGCTCCGTCCAATAGCTGGCACTATAGAGTTCTAGTCCTCGTTCTCTCTGAAGAGACAATTTACATATTTAATTTCCCAGAGGAGCATGCATGGCTTTTAAGTCTCCTCACTCTGACATGCCAGGCTTGGCATGTCGCTCTCCACAAGGAGAAACTTTACCACTTAGACCACAGAGAAAAACATATATTCTGTGTTTTGTAGCCACTGATGTTTTGGCTTACAAATACTGATGAAATACTAAATACACTTATGTGTAAATGAGGCCTCTCATACGAGTGTGCAGTGTTTCATACATCTGTAATACGGATATATGATGAAACAGGATGCATCAGTACTTCATAAGTTTTTGTATTCATATTTGCAAGAGTGGATCTGTTTTTTTTTGTTTTTTTTTTCTTGGTTTGCATCAAATTCCTCTTCCATTTGCGCCTTTAAGTCTAATTTTTAAATGTTCACATATGTTGTCTTTTTTTTAAGTTTGTTGCTGTGAGTTTGTCTTAGCGTATCCAGGTATTTCAGCCTGAGTCATCATTTGCGACTTATCGAAAAGTTAAAAAAAATTTGCAGCAAATGTATTGAAATGACCCCTGACACTTAAAAAAAAACAAAAACTAAAAAGTCACAAAAATGGTAAAGTAAAAAAAAAGACCATTTTTGATTTAGGGCAAAATTCATGAACTGTGTGCCCCATTTTGAGGAGTTTGGCACAAAAAAACCCAACAAAGTAAGAAAAAAAAAAAAAAAGAAAATGACTTAAAAAACGCACATGGTAAGCCCTAAGGCCGGGGTCACACTGGCGAGGAATACGGGCGAGTGAGAGGCGCTAAAAGCACGCATTAGACACGGACCAATGATTCTCTATGGGGTCCCTCGCACCAGCCGTATATTTCTCATCCGTATTCTACAGTCCGTGCCAATCGCAGCATGCTGCGATTGTCAGCGTACTACGGCCGTAATACGCCAATGCAAGTCTATGGGTGCGCAAAAAATACGGATTACACACGGACCACACATGTGACTTGCGAGAAATACGCACCAGGTGTCTTTTAGCAAAGCCGGCAATTCAGTGCGCTATACAGTAAACTCACACTGACAGTTTTAATAAAGAAACGAAAGAATAGATATAGACACATAGAATATATATATATATGTATTCTATGTGTCTATATCTATTCTTTCATTTCTTTATTAAAACTGTCATAGGGCTCCATTATATGTCCATTTTGCAAGCCTGCGAGAAAATCTCACCATACGGATGCCATACGGATTACATACGGATGCTGACATGCGCAAAATACGCGACCACACCTTGATTACGGATGACATACGGAGCACTATTTAGGGGTCTGTCATCCGTATTACGCATGTAAAATACTGACCGTATTTTGCTCAGGTTAGTGTGACTCCAGCCTAAGAGTTTCCTGTTGTTCAGATTCTTAATGGAATCTTATGGAATATTCATGTTAATTGTGCAATTTACTAAGCTCAGATTTCACCACTGACTATGACACCACCGGATGTCCACATTCATGGCACTGTATGTGGATGGTGTGTTTTAGTTTTGGAGAAATCTCTGGTTTGGCTAAGTCTATTGGTAAGGCTTATTAATGGGTTGATAATTGACTTATAGGGTATAACTCTCTTAGAGGTGGCACTGGAGAGCCAGCTTTCTACGTTTTGGAGGATAGTTTATGTGTATACAATTTTTCCCAATTTTGCCTTCTCTAAGTCTCCATATTCCGATTTGGCAACTTATACAAGGACCCTCTATTATCCGCAGATCTGTTCTCAGGATATTAAGCACAGAATAGGGTTATACCTGATACTGTATGGATCAGCATATAACTTAGAAATGTATATTTCTCCTACAGAACGAAGAACAGATTAAACAATTTCTCCAGACTGTGGTGTCTGAATTTGGGATTCAAGCTATAATGGAACGTAAGTCTGGATTAGCAATTATTGGACGACATGCACAGGGCAAAACATATGGCATATGTACAGTATAGAATATGAGGGAAAGCCATGAGACAGGGTAGTCAGGAGGGATTGTAGAACAGAGAGGGTGATACAAAAGCATGGTTAGGTAATAGGGGTCAAATACCAGGAAGGCTCATAGTTCAGAGAGGGTGATACAAAAGCGTGGTCAGGTAACAGTCCGGGGTCAAATACCGGGAAGGCTTGTAGTACAGAGGGGTGATACAAAAGCATGGTCGGGTAACAGTCTGGAGTCAAATACCAGGAAGGCTCGTAGTACAGAGGGGTGATACAACAGCATGGTCAGGTAACAGTCCTGGGTCAAATACCAGGAGGGCTTGTAGTACAGTGGGGTGATACAAAAGCGTGGCCAGGTAACAGTCCGGGGTCAAATACCAGGAGGGCTCATAGTACAGAGGGGTGACACAAAAGCATGGTCAGGTAAGAGTCCAGGGCAAATACCAGGAGTGCTTGTAGTACAGATGGGTGATACAAATGCGTGGTCAGGTAACAGTTCGGAGTCAAATACCAGGAGGGTACTCAAAAGCAGAATGGGAAGTCCAAAAAAGTAGTCACAACAAAACTCAGGGTCATCAGCAAGAAACAGAGACCGAGCAAGCACACACACCTACCTAAAGCAAATCTACAACCGACACAGACTACTAGCAGCTAGCCAGCTAAATGCCTTGCAAATGATTAGGGATGGGAGGCACCTGAGGAAATGCCTGCAGACTAAACCAGAGTGCGCAGCAGGGCTGTCAATCAAACTATTACCAACCCAGCACACCCCAGCATAAGATTGGATACCTGGACTGTCACTCACAAAACCGACAGTCCAGCACACTCCAGATCCCCTAGGGCGGCTGAGCTGTCACTCACAGCGTTTCTTGGTCACAGTGAATGTAGAAACCGTGAAACATCTATGGATATGCCTTTAAAGGGGCTGTTTTTACATTCAATCTTCAGGAGCCCACAGCTCCCCTGACTCCCAGCTTCCTGCTTGCCAGGAGCAGTGTGCTCTGGAAGATTGACAGCTTGGACCAGCAGTATGGTACCCATGTCCCGAACTGTGCGCTCGCTCTCCAAGGTTGCAATATGAGTCAGCTTTACCTTTGCAGCGCAGGAGAATAATTTTAACAAGTAAATTGCAATGTGATTTGTTTTCACAAGTACTGATCAATTTTACCTATTTAAGAAGGTGAGACCACCCCACTAATGTCTTCAATGGGAAAATCCCTGAAGGCATATGGTCATTTTACAATGGGCTTTTCCTCCATCCAGGAGGACACATGAAAAAAACAGATGTTTAAAATGACAAAAAAGCACAAGGCATTAAATGTATGGCATAAAAAAAATGCCAAAAAGTTGAAAGAATTCTGATGGATTTATTCGCACCGCTTCTGTATTTTGGACCTACTATTAGTTTGGACTGACAACATTTGATGCCAAATACTGCCATGTAAAAGTTGTCCTATTGTTGGAAGACAGTAAGGCAGTCAGACAAATGATTTGGCTGCCATTATACATTAATATTTAATATATTTATTGCAAGTAATTGTTATTAACTCAGTAGAATGTGTGGGACTATTTCACAATAGTAGGAAAAAAGATGGTGCTTGTCTCTTACTGTAGGATGAGGTGTTGTGGATTTTTTAACATCTTTTGAGTATTTTTGCAGGTTTGGAGTAAGCTTTGACATCCCTGATGAACAGTAAAAGCCTAAATTTATTTGAAATCATAAATCCTGAAATAATCCCACATAAGGTAAGTGCAATGTAATATTAAATGTATTAAAGGAATTTTTTTGCCTATAAACAGCACCACTCTTGTCCATGAGACATTGTCTGGTATTGCAGTTTCGGTTAAAGGGTACCTATCATTACATGTAATTTTTTAATACTTTATACAGTGGGAAATGTGTTACGTTATGGTGGGGGTCAAGGTCCTGAGACCCCAAGGGTAACTCAAAACACCGCTGTGAAGTGCAGCTTCTGCGCTAGCACACATGGACCCAAACAAAAGTCTGTGGACTCGTACTCCACTGACTCAGATGGGTCTCTGTGTATCCTGTGTGCTGTAGCTTCAGTAGGTCCCATCTACATTGTCTCTGGTTTCTTCCTGTCTACATATTAGTACATGTACTGAACTGGTTGTCAGACTAGGGATCACATGTCCTAACTTGCTATAATGAATGGGGGGAAAAATGTATAGATGTGACTGAAGTTGGATGAAATAAATAAACATAAAAAATATGGATGGTGATAATATATGCAAGGAAAAAAAAAGCCAGAGACACTTTCATCATTTGTTTCATGTTCAACTGGACACACAATGTAATAGTGTCTGCAGTGAGATAGGAGCAGGCTGTTATTACACCTTACACACTGAAAAACCTGCTCTGAGCTATTGTGGGGGCGTGTTCTTTCTCTCCTGTATATTGCTGCCTGATTATGATTGGGCAATGTCATACAGGGAGAATAAAGACACCCCCCCAGTGAAAACTCTTTAATAACACCCACTTGAACTTAATAAACGTTAACTCATTAGGTGTCAAATACTTTGATTGCTACCGTGTTTCCCCGAAAGTAAGACCCTGTCTTACATTAATTTTACCCCAAAAAGTCCCACCCTGTCTTACTTTCGGGGGAGGTCTTACATTAGCCGAAAAAAAATGACAATTTCTTTTTAACCAATAAATTAACATTTATTAACATGCTGAAGAGTCGGTCATCACCAAACAGTAGAATAAAACAAATGTAGCGTATCAAGAATATCTTGTTACTACCGTGTTACCGTATGACGGTATTTCCATGTATAACATGTAAAACAACGAACTAACAACAACAAACAGTCTGAATGAGTTATACTGGAAGATAAAACAAGATTTATTCCATCACAACCAGGTCATCATCTTCAGGAACATCATCATAAACATCAACACTCTGAGGTTCCTCTGGATTTTCTTGGGGCTCTTGGGGCTCCATTTCCGCCTGGATCATTGGCCCATACCTGTCATGTGTTGCAACGGCACTGTCCTGAAATGAGCAGGTCTTGTCCAAGTAGCCAGCTCGCAGTGCATTAGCAACGCAAGTGTCAGTTATCTTTCCCCATGAGTTCTTCACCCAGTTAACAATCTCAGGCAGTTTTGGCTTAACAAAATTCCCACGGACGTTCCTCTCCATACGGTTTTCAATGTAATCATTGATTTCTGCACGGAGATTGTCCTTGAAGGGCTTGTTAATGGCGATATCCAGCGTCTGGAGATAAGCCGTCATCCCTGCCGGAATCATGATCTGGTCGATTCTTCGCTCATGAAGGAAGTTCTTCATGTCCTTGGCGCGGTGTGTGCTGGCTGCATCCCAGATCAGCATCCCTCTTTTGTTCCCGCGCATAACAAGCGGCAGCATTAAATCAAGCCACTTCCTTATAACCGCTTGTGTGGCCCAAGCTTTTTCAGTTTCCAGCACATAAATGCCAGACACCCTCTCAATCTTGTCCTTCTTGCCCTTCGCAATGAGTAAAGGTGGGACTTTACTACCATCCAAACGAATCGCCAAAATGCAGGTGACACGTGCACTTTCATAAGCGGTGGAGGGAACGTACACAGAGGAGGCACCTCGTTGGTCAATGGTGGTTTGAGCTGCTTGGCCCATGAACACGGCAGTTTCATCCATGGCAATCATGTTGGAGAGACCGTACTTTGAGAAGTCAGTGTCATCCACAAACTTCTTGTATGCAAATGCACGCTTAACAATCTCCGCATCTTCCAGCCTAAAGAGGGTCGTGGATCTTCTCAACGACAGGTCATTGCGCTCAAGAAAGTTATCCACCCAGTGCTGTGATGCCTTGAATTCCTCTGGGGAAATTTCAAACTGGGGTGCCACAGCAAGGGCATATTCCTGAATCTGAGCCCTGGTCACCACCAATGTCTTCGCTCTCCTGTCAGCAACCCACTCACAGACCAGGCTTTCCAGCTCGGTATACATTGGTTGCCGACCACATCCAACCTTGCGCTTTTTAGCCATGCCGCTCTCCACTTGCTCACTGAGGTGACCGTAATCTGCTCGCCATTTACGCACCAATCGTTCACTCAACATTTTTTCCTTGCAGAATTCTGCCATATTTTTGCCCCAAGACTCTTCCACTATTCCTTTTTTATACTCCACGGAGTAGCTCTTTCTTTTACCGCTCCCGGAAGCGCTCATGTCTAGGGGTAAAAATATACGGTACCGTATCAGCATTGTTTATCATTCAGTATCTCTTTTACAGTACAGTACTTAACGTTACACCGTTCAACTGGAAAGCAGACAACAAATCAAAGTACGGTAACAGTAACACACTACGGTACGGTACGGTACTGTACGGTAATTGCCGTATACCCTCTGCCTGCATACCATAACAGTGCCGTATCCCACTGCACACAGCCCCATACCCCATAACAGTGCCGTATCCCACTGCACACAGCCCCACACCCCATAACAGTGCCGTATCCCACTGCACATGGCCCCATACCCCATAACAGTGCCGTATCCCACTGCACACAGCCCCACACCCCATAACAGTGCCGTATCCCACTGCACACAGCCCCATACCCCATAACAGTGCCGTATCCCACTGCACATGGCCCCATACCCCATAACAGTGCCGTATCCCACTGCACACAGCCCCACACCCCATAACAGTGCCGTATCCCACTGCACACAGCCCCATACCCTATACAGTACATGTTTCCCTACTTGGTTTTTAAATGTTTTCCTCTGCGGTGCGGCTGTGGGTGCGGAAGGCGCTGCAGGGAACGCTGTGCCAATCAGCAGGGAAACAGCGGTGACGTGGGACTGGGGCGGCCAATTACAGCCCGAGCTGCTGGACCAATCAGTGCTCGAGCCGGGGGCCGGCGGTGACGTGGGGAACAGGGGCGGCCAATGAGCTGTTGAGCTGGGCGGATTGCGGGGGTTAACACGGCGAGTTAACCCCATGAGCGCTGGACCCGCCCAGCTGCACCTGAGGACACCTCTGGAGCCTGGGGACCCAATGGGGGACAGCGGCGGCCCAAAGGTAAGGGCCTTACATTTCTCAGCGGCCCCCAACCCTGCCTTACATTCGGGGGAGGCCTTACCATTGAAGGACCCCCCCGTAACCCCCACCCTGTCTTACTTTCGGGGGGGTCCTACTTTCGGGGAAACACGGTAATATTTCCGCGACAATTGGCAACATTTTTAAAAATATATATTTTATTCTGCTCTGTTGTATGGTCAGCTCAACGTGAACATTTTTGTGAAAGGTCGAGAAAAAAAATAAATACTGCTGTAAATGCGTTATGTTGGTCAGTACATCATATACCATGAATCTGTCTCAAATAAACTTTTATTTCCTTTTTTGAAGGGTTATTTAATAGTCCAGCTGGATTTTGGATTTCCTCATCATTTGTTGGTGGATTTCCTGAAAAGGACCCTGTAGAACAGGGTTCCCCAACTCCAGTCCTCAAGGCCCACCAACAGATCATGTTTTCAGGATTTCCTTTGTATTACACAGGTGAAGAAATTATCATCCTGAGCAATACTAAGGAAATCCTGAAAACATGATCTGTTGGTGGGCCTTGAGGACTGGAGTTGGGGAACCCTGCTGTAGAAGATGAACCCACGACCAATAATACCCCATTGTTACAATGTTTGAGCCGTGCTCGGTCAGTGCTGCCAAATATGAAAGCATGAATAAAAAATAGTAACATAAAAAGTCACAGTATTTGCTTGTTTCCCTTTTTATGGCTATTTCTACATGACCCTGAAGAAGTCGCAGCACTGAGAAATTATTTCGGACACCTCCCTCACCCTGCCCTTATTTGTACCTTGTGCGAAAAATATTTAGCTTTTAAGGTTTAACCCATTATGACAAAATGAATCTTTGCAGCTTTATGCACAGTGTACACAGAAAGCTGCTAATCAGTGATGTGCGCAGGGCTATACAGAGCTCAGCATTCCGAGCTCTGCTAGATCCGCTGCAGAGGAAACTGTGATTCTATCACACCTGCTGCACCCTGTAAACTAAGTGATACATTGCTGGAATCCGGGTCTCTGTCCCTACATTGTGCTGCTGTCAGATTACATAGCACAAATCTGCTGACAGATTCCATTTAGCAATGGATCAATTTAAAAAAAAAAAAATAAAGATTTTGGGAGTACCATTTAGAAAAGTGTTATCTTTTCCATTTACTAAAGAGTAACATTCATTTTAATGTTTCATTATATAAATCAAAACTACACATGAAAATAAGCAACTTTGTAATGTTTCGCATCACAGAAATCTGCTTTTTTTTTCTCCTCCTTGATTGACGTTTAATGGGTAAAATCTTTATTCAGTGAAGACAGATTTTCTCATTGACGAGATGGGAAATAACAGTTGGTGCTTATAATCTTTTATGAAGAGGAGGAAGGAAATGAAAGCATAAACAGACATTCTGCTACAAGATCCATAGAACATTATGAGCACTAACTGTCATCTCATATCTCAGTGCTGGGGAAATCTGGAATTACTGAAGACACTGTTTTTTGTGAATTGAGAATAAACGATCAATCATTGCAGAGATAGAAGCAGATTTCTCCGATAAAATCTATTCCAAAGTTTATTATTTTTTATGTCCTACTGATTTATGAAAAATAAAATTTAAAATGTTTACTCTATAACCTTTGGGGCTGATTAATTCAGACTGGCATAGTGCAATCTCACACTACGCCAGTATTGCTGGGGTACTGGGTGCCAAATTCACCAAGAGGCGCACACCACTTAAAGATTTTGGTGCATCTTCTGAGTGGCATGATTCTCCATTCTGGGACTGGAGTAGGATTTCTAGAGTACAAAATGCCAGCATTTTTAACAAAATTGACGAGCAGCCATAGCCGCGTCTCTTCCTGCTCTCCAGCTTTGCTCAAACTGGCATGAAAATGCCAAAAGTTGCAAAATTTTTCCTCTAAAAATGACGACTTTTCAAAGTTTTTATGACAATCTTCTGGCGTAAAAGCTTTGATGAATTGTCCCATTATATCTTGTCAGACAAATTTCGTTCTTTCTCCTCGGGACTGATCATTCCCAAACCGAGGGTAAAATTTCAGTGAATACAGATTTTCCTATGACTGAGATAGGAGATGACAGTTGGTGCTCATGAAGTTCTACGGAGGACTGTATTCCACATTGACATATTCAGTATTTTACATCAGTATTTGTAAGCCAAAACCAGGAGTGGGTGATAAATCCAGAAGTGGTGACGTGTTTCTATTATACTTTTCCTCTGATTGTCCCACTCCTGGTGTTGACTTACAAATACTGATGTAAAATACTGAACAAATACTGAAAGTATGAACATTGCCTCACTTGCCGGAGAACTTGCAGTTGAATGTCTGTCTCTAGCTCCTACCATAGAATTTTAAAAGCACCAACTGTCATCTATCTCAGTAACGTAATAGCTCAGTGAATACAGACTGTCTCATTAGTGAGATAGGAGAGGACAGTTGGTGCTTAGAAACTTCTATTGAGAACTGTAACTGTCGTTTCATGAGAACTTGCGGCAGAATGTCTGTGTCTGTCTCTAGCGCCTTCCCTCTCCATAGAATCTTAAAATCACCAACTGTCATCTATCTCAGTAATGTAATATCTCAATGATACAGACTTTCTCATTACTGAGATAGGAGATGACAGTTGGTGCTTATAAAGCTCTATAAAGAACTGTAACTGTTTCAGGTGAACTTGTAGCGGAATGTCCGTCTCTAGCTCCTTCCCCTCCATAGAATTTTAAAAGCACCAACTGTCATCTCCTATCGCAGGGATGTAATATTTCAGTGAATAACATGCATTGAGAATGAATGATCAACCCAGGAGGTGAAAGAAGCAAATTTATCTGATAATATATTACAAATAACAAAGATAAAGCAACATCCTTTATATCTGCGCCCACAGGGAATACACTGCCATCTGTCCCTCTGTTACCGCCCCTGTCACACGCTGCCATACATAGTCACACAGGTGATCTGGTCGCATGCAAAGCATCAGCACCGCCATCTCCTGCTGTACACCGTGCCCGTCATGTAGTGTATACAGCGCTGTGCAGAGGTGGAAACATGCATCCTTATAAGAGCGGATAACGCCTGCATATAAGGTAACACATCTCATATATGTTCCCTGTCTCATTCAATTAATTACTTGTTATTGGGTCACACAAATGACTTTCCTTTTGGTAACATCTACAAGTATCTGTCATTCTTAGGTCTTCCTTGTTGTAATGTAATTGTATATAAGTTTAATGGGAGGGGTAGAAAAAATGTCAAGGGCTCGATGGAAAATTGGGCAGGCAAAGGCTGTCACCCTCCCTGGAGAATACGGAAGGAGCCAATTGAGGGCCCTTGGTTTATCCTATAACCCCTGACCCCTCACTCTTAGGATCTAGGAACACTTTTATGGCAGGTCTAAGCGACATGATATAAAGGATAATAGCGGGAAAAGTGATGACCTTCTATATGGACTAGACCTGCCCTCCGTATGGAGAAATGTCAGGACATGAAGGGGAGTCAAAGGATCATTGTGTTGCGTGTAGGAATGAGCGGACCCTTGGATGCTCGGGGTCATCAAATTCAACCGAACTTTAGTCCAAAGTGCAGTTCCTGTACCAGAACTCTACCAAACTTGAATCTGAACCCCATAGAAGTCAATAGGGAACTGAAGTGCTGTACAATGGTCTCTCTCCATCTCTATATCGCTCTCTATGTATCTCTTTCTCTCTAGCTCTCATTCTGTATTTCTTTATCATCTATTGTCTATTTATTGTCTATCTTCTATCATCTATTATTTATCTATTATCTATCTTCTATTATCTATCCATATATCTATTATCTATATATCTTTATCTACCTCTCTCTCTCTCTTTAACTATCTCTATCTCCTTATCTCTCTCTTGCTCTGTCTTCCTCATTATCTCTCTTTTTCTGTCTCTTTTCATCTGTCTCTCTCATACATGTCCTTATTTTCTTTTACCCGAGAACTTCTACAGGAAGATCTATGCAAGATCCTAATGCCCTGTCCTCTGCCTTGATTGTAGGCTGCCTGGTACATGATCATTCCCATCTGGCCAGTTTCTGTTTGCATTCTTATTGCCATGAGAAGCGCAGAGACGCTCAGTGTCCCTAGACAGTTTCCTACCCGTAGCTGCTACATGATGTGACGTGACATTTCTCACATACACTAGAAGTGGAGTGCTATTGTAAAAACATGTGCGTCCACTTAACTTAGGTAGAGGACTTAAACTCTATTGCCTTCTATTAGACATATTACCTCTAAAAGTCAATATCGACCCTTTAACAAGCCTTGCCAGAGGATACAAGTCTAACCAGAGACTATTTACAGACACATGTTTTGGGGTGTTTGCCCCTCTTCAGTGCAAAGGAAGATATTAGTTGGCTGGATGAGAGTCCTCTGAAGAGACTATAAGGAGTAACGTCTCTCATTGTGAAGAGTGCCAAGTCGGTGTAAGACCCTACACCAACTTGGCACTCTCCACAAGGAGAGACATTAACACATAAAATCCTACCAGAAGCTTCTCATCCATCCAAATCTCTTGCTTTGCACTAAGGAGGGGGAAACACCCTGAAACACTTGTCTGCAAATAGGATGCAACCAAAGCCAGACAATAAGTCATGTGGCAAGGCTTGTTAAAGGATTGATATTGACTTTTAGGTTGGTTACTTCCATTAGGAGTCACTAAAGTTCAAATCCTCTTCCTCCTCAAAGAGACCATTAGCATATATAATTTCCCAGAGCAACATTGCATGGCCTATAAGTCTCCTTATGCCAGCTTAACCTGCAACACAAGGAGAGCCGTTACCCCTTAGACATCCTTTTATCCGCTAACATTATAGTATATTATTGGCCAGTACACACCTACATCTTTGATCAATTACTTCTGTGTTGTATACAATGCATAAACAAACCAATCACATTTGACCATTGTTGAGACTATTACTGAATTATTTACCCCCGTACCTGTGACCTCTTTTATACATTTTGTTTGTTGCTTCCAGTAGCCTAACTTGAAATTCGTGGGCCCCAATGCCCTATCTATAACAAGATAGTTCAGTTATCATGGCTATATACTGTATTAGCATTGGTCTATTAATATGGGCCAAAAGGACCAGAAGAGCGGACTGTCAGTCATTACATGTCTAACTTTATTAATGTCTCCTTTCATTTACCATAAGTTCTGGAGGCAGATTCTCAGGGAGATCTATGTCCAGCCCATAGATCTTAAGAGCTCATTTACATATTAAGAAAAATGTGGCTTTCTCTGCAATAAAACATCAAATCGCAGATATCAAAATAACTGGACCAGCGTTCATATATTTTTAAAGTGGAAAAAGCCGCTGCCAAATGTCTCTGCCTTATCTGATGAAGAACAATATGGCCTGGTATTACAATTCAAACTCCCTGACCCCTATCTCTCCACAACACCATCTGCCAAGGGAAAACTGAAAAATCTCCGTGCACATCAGAGATCGATGAGTTCACTTTTGCAGTCAAATAGTCCTTTCACCTCTTGTTCCCCTGTGTGGCTGCACATGCTGCACCAATGATATGTCCACCCCTGGACCTCAGTTAAATCCTGTTTTTTTCACAATTATAGTCCCTAGTTTATATCCATTTCAGCATCTTAAAGGAATTTTAGAAAAATCCATCCTCTGGCTGCAGTTTGTTGCAAAAAACAAACAGCACTTTTCTCACCCTCCTCATGTCCAGCGCTGAGTCTCTGCAGCTTCTCCCTCTGCTTGTTATTGCTGACGTCACGTCGATATCGCTGCAGCCAATTATCGTGCTCAAAAGGCTCTGCTTAAGTTGGGTTGATTAGCTGCAGTGCTTTTGATACGGCGTTAGTGTTGCAGACAATAACAGACACCGGGAGCAGTGGTGGAGACTCAGTAGACTCCGTGCTGGACCTGGGGAGGGGGGTAAAGCTATAGTTTTTTGGGTTTTTTTTTTAATCAAACTACAGCTAGGGAGCATAGATCTTCGGAAACTCCTTTTAGACACCCATATACAGTACATGAAATCTGCCAAACTGGACAATATTGAATAGTTGTATACTACATGCATCATATTGAGCATATACTGTAGAATGATGATCATGACCGTGGGCATAATGCTACTCAGACAAAACAGGGTGAGGGTAAAACAGAGTAGCAATACTTTATTGAACCACAAACGGGCAGATAACACGTAGCACAGTCCTAGCAAAATACCCAAGATGGTGCACATTACAGAGTCTCACCCTGCCGCTGACTCGCTGGGACAAGAGCAGCTTTGACTTCAGAGCTTCCAAGGCCGACTACTACCACCTATTGCAAGAGAAGAGGTAATGACAAGCTTAGGAAGGTGACAATACATTTAGGTACAACGCCAGTTGACCGGAGGGTCACAACCTTGGCTTCAGCTTCCGCAGACGACTATCCCACCTGTGACATGCACAGAGAGAAGGTAACAACAAGCTTAGGAAGGTGACAGTCCATTGAGGTACAAGGCCAGTTGAGGGTCACAGCCTGGCTTCTCCGAACATGTCCATGGAGCCAGGTGACCACAGGGTCCCATTACTGGCTTTCACAAATGTGTCCTTGAGTCAGTGATGGGCAATGGAGCAGAATCTGTATTCTTCCAGCCGGGCCCAAGGTCCCCTAAGCTGGCATCCTGTAGAATGTGAAATCTCTGTTCCTCATGATGGAGCCATGATGTCTGGGGTGCTGTCCTGTAAAGAGTCTCTGGTCCTTTGGATGTTTTGACTGAACATCTGCCTCTCTCATACGGAGGCATGTAACCTCTTTTTATAGCTAACAAATGTCCTTCATCCAGTATTCACAGGTAAAAGTGAAGACTGGTGATGAGAGCAAGTCACATTATTTGATTATTTAATCTATTTGCATAGTTTTTCCTCTCTATTTTAAAAGTCAACAAACAAACTAGCTGGCCTGGACAATGTGTAATCAACATATCAGCAAATATCATTTTTCCATGACCCTTTTATCAGTCTGTTTTCTTGACCAACCAGAAAGAAACACTAAAAATAGGTATCTGGTTAATTAAGATACAATGATGTGTCCTCACAATAACCCTTAACAAGTTATCCATCAGAGTAACTTGGTCTTCTCTATCGCTTCATTGGGGGACACAGAAACCATGGGTGTATGCTGCTGCCACTAGGAGGCTGACACTATGTACATAAAAAGTTTAGCTCCTCCACAGTATACACCCCACTGACCGGCACTAATTTCCTCAGTTTAGCTTTGTGTCAGTTTAGCTTTCAATTCTTTTCCAGAAGACGTTGGCCTCCTGTCCGCAGGTCAAGACCTTTCTTCAGGGAGTGGCTCATGCGGCACCTCCGTACCACGCTCCCGTGGATCCATTGGCTCTCAATCTGGTCCTGGAGGCTCTTCAAGGGTCACCCTTTGAACCTCTCAGAGAAGTCTCCCTATCTCTTCTCTCCTGGAAAGTAGCCTTTCTGGTGGCCATCACCTCCATCCGGCGCATTTCGGAATTGGCGGCCCTTTCTTGTCGCCCCCCTTTTTTGGTGCTCCACCAGGATAAGGTGGTCCTGCAGCCCTCGCCTTCCTTTCTCCCTATGGTGGTGTCCACTTTCCTCCTAAATGAGGACATTGTTCTCCCATCCTTTTGTCAGGGTCCAATCCACCCTCTGGAGCGCTCCTTTAACAAGCTAGACCTGGTCAGGGCGATGAAGGTCTACCTGGCTAGGACAGCTCCCTTGCGGAAGACAGACTCACTTCTCGTCATTCCAGATGGTGCGCGGAAAGGTCAGCTGGCCTTCAAGGCTACTATTGCTTGCTGGATCAGAATAGCAATTTTGGAAGCCTACCGGGTCAAGCATCGAGTGCCCCCTTCTGGAATTAGAGCTCACTCTACCCGGGCAGTGGGTGCCTCTTGGGCGGTGCGCCACAGAGCCTCCGCGCTGCAGCTTTGCAAAGCTGCAACCTGATCTTCGATCCACACGTTTGCCAAATTTTACAAGGTCCACACCTACGCTTCGGCGGACGCCAGCCTAAGCAGAAGGATCTTTCAGGCGGCGGTGCTGAGTTCTCAGACCTAATGGAAGTTTGCTTCTCCCTCCCCAGGGACTGCTTTGGGACGTCCCATGGTTTCTGTGTCCCCCAATGAAGCAATAGAGAAAACAGGATTTTTGGGTTGCTTACGGTAAAATTTGTTTCTCGGAGCCTTCATTGGGGGACACAGCACCCTCCCATGTTTCTGCAACTCCTGTTCTTCTGTTGGTTGTTGGTTACAGTTGAGTTGTCTGTGCTGTTGTTACTCTATTTTGTTACTTCTCCTACTGCTTTCTCACTAACTGAGGAAATTAGTGCCGGTCGGTGGGGTGTATACTGCGGAGGAGGAGCTAACCTTTTTCTGTACATAGTGGCAGCCTCCTAGTGGCAGCAGCATACACCCATGGTTTCTGTGTCCCCCAGTGAAGGCTCCGAGAAACAGATTTTATGGTAAGCAATCCAGAAATCCTGTTTTTATGCCTTGACATAGGGGCCGGTTCGGTGCAGAAACGCGTTGGTATTAATAAAAAACAATTTGTAATCCCAAGGCTCTTCATTACCGCAGCGCAGCCTAAACATGACAATTTCCATTTTTTCTATCCATTTAGTTTTGATTCCTACTGAACTTTTGAATACTATTTCTCCAAATGTCCAGATTTTTAGTCTTGTTTTCAATCTATATCGTTTCGAAGGCTTGTGTGCCAAATAAAATAATCACACAGTATATTCAAATAAATCAGTAACTCACAGTCACGCTGGGTGAGGGAGAAGCAAGGTGCACAACAACGGGAAAAGGGAGGGGAGGCCCAAACACTAGGGAAGGGGGGAGTGGAGACCCCTAGGCAGATCTAAGAACACCCTGTCGCTCCTGACATCCCTAATTAGGTTTCGCACCTATTGCCAAGCAGGCCCCTAAACCCTGCCTAACCCTAGCGATAGGCCCTGGCTAGGGAGGGGACGATGATAGAAGTGTCAAATGTTGTGGATGATTTTGTACATTAATGATTTACTAAAATTTTATCTAGTATACCTTTGTAACTTGTAGCTTACAATTTATTCTTATTAATTGATGGATTTAACTAATTTGTGTTTTTCCTGGTTAATTTACACCAAAAATCATGTTAATTCACCAACTATTGAAGAACCGAGGAAGGTTCATTCTTCTCATCCTTTCGACGTGGAGGTCTGGATCATCGCTCTTAGGTCAGATTTTTAGCCAGCACCCTGATGTCTTCTACTTGATGGAGCCGGCTTGGCACGTATGGAAGACCCTACCGTGCTACAGTGCCCACGTTCTTCACATGGCCGTAAGGGACATGGTCCGATCAGTCTTTAAATGAGATATGTCTGTGTTTGATACATACATAGAAAATAAGAAGAAAGTTTTGAATCTATTCCAGTGGTATTCCAACAAAGCTCTCTGTTCACCCCCCGCGTGCGATTCCTTTTCTCGTTCCAACATCACAAATGGTACGGCTTGTAGGAAACTTTGCGGAAACGATTCTTTTAGTAAAGTGGAAGAGGCATGTGAAAAATACAGCCACATTTTTGTGAAAGAGCTTCGATTCTTGGACATCACGGTGCTCTATCCTCTTCTCGAAGACCCTTCCTTAAAAATGAAAATTCTTCATTTGGTACTAGACCCTCGAGCAGTCGGCAAGTCTCACGGACAGGCTCCAAGAGCTCTTGCGGGGGACAATGGCATCATCCTCGACACGAACGGCACGAAGATAAATGACACAAACTATGAGGTCTTACAGAAAATCTGTGAGAGTCACGTTAATATGTACAAGACGGCCACCCACAAACCTCCATTCCTAAAAGGGAAATACATGCTGGTCAGGTATGAAGATCTGGTGAGAAATCCATTAGAAAAAGTGGAGGAGATGTATAAATTTGCAAATTTACAATTGATGGACCATCTTAGTCAATGGAGCTACAATATAACTCATGGGGAAGGACCAGGCAAATGAAAGGAAGCCTTCGAAACCACTCCGAGAAATGCACGAAACGTATCGGAAGTTTGGAGGAACATTCTACCCTTCCCGAAAGTCAGGCAAATTCAGAACGTTTGTAAGGAAGCCTTGACTGCTTTTAGGTACCAGTTCATGAACTCAGAGACAGAGCAAAAGGATAAGTCACGAGATTTTATACTGCCATTGTAGATCACAATGCCTTAAAATAATGGTATAGGAATAAAGGGCGCCCTAAATTATCAAGCATATATGATACAAAATGTTTTACTTCCAAGTCCAAAAAACTTGCACTTATTTTATATTTCTATGTAGGAATTAGAGGTAGATATATTGTGAAGGCCGCAGAGGTTTGTCTGAAAACATTAGTGATCAAACAGCATCATGAAAAAGAAGGAGCACACTAGACAGGTCAGGGATAAAGTTGTGCAGAAGAGTAAAGCAGGGTTAGGTTATGAAAAAAATACCCCGAGCTCTGAACACCTGACAGTCAGTCATCTAAACATGGAAATAATATGGCACAACTTATAAAGCTACCAAGACATGGCCGTCCACCTAACCTCACAGTCCAAGCAAGTACTAATTACATAAGCAAACAAGAGGCCCATGGTCACACTGGACGAGCTGCAGAGATCCACAGCTCAGGTGGGAGAATCTGTCCACAAGACAACTATTAGTCTCATACTCCACAAATCTGGCCCTTATGGGAGAGGGGCAAAAAAAAGCCACAAGAAGTACCGTTTGCAAAAAGACATTTTTAGTGGACACATCGATCATGTGGAAGAAGGTGCTTTGGTCCAATGAGACTACAGTAGACATTATAGGAGTAAATAGAGGATGCGATGTGTGGTGGAAAATGAACACTGCACTTCACCCATAAAACACCATCACCACCATCGCACATGGTGGTGGCAGCATCATGCTGTTGGGGATGTATGGAAGCTGCTCAGAGCTGAAGGGAAGATGGATGGAACTAAATAAAATGGCAATCCTACAGGAAAACCTGGAAGTCTTTTGCAGCTTACGAGATTAAAGTGTAGGTTCACCTTCATGCAGGACAATGACCCATGAGGCATGAATACCTATTCAATGCACTGGACACCACAGATATGTATAAACACCAGGGCTGTGGAGTCGGAGTCGGAATAAAATGATCCGACTCCGACTACAAAAATATATAATAAATTGGGTACAGTAGTTCAATGCAGAATGTGCTGAATATTTTTTCATAGGAATTTGGGAAAGTTATGAAATGTCCTATAAATGGCTGTTCTATTCCTGATCTAAGGCTACATTCACACACAGCGTTTTTGCCGCGTTTTTTGAGGATACGTTTTTCAGCTGCAAAAGCAGATCAGCTTTTTAAAAAACCGCATCACCTGGAAGGTTTTTGAGCTCATAGATGTTTTCAATAGCAAAAGCAGATTAGAAATCTGCTCTATCTATATATCCATTTATCCATATCTGTCTATCCATATCTCATCTGTACCAAAAAGAATGAAAGCCGGGTAGCACACAGAATAACACTCCTTTTTTTTAGCACCAGTCAGGTACACCTCATAGCTGCCCAAAAGGATGCCCAGGACAGGCATTGCTCGTCATCAGTAACACATCAACATCAATTGATAGTTGGAATAAATAGACTGCATTCACCACATCTTAAGGTGCAGGCTTTATTTTCAAGTGTAGGGGCGTGCAGTATAAGGTTCTGCAGCAGCTGAGGTGTGCAGTATGAGATTCTGCGGAACAGTATGAGGTTCTTCCCCCCCCTAGTTTTGATCCTAGCTAAAACCGTTTCTTATAGATATGGCGAACCCTAAGGTAACCCTAAATGAAGGTCAATGGACACAGGTGGCTGAACTGAAGGAATTGCTTAATCACCTATTTACCATGACTAAAAAATTACAAGCTGAGGATTTAACTCTTGGCATTTTCATAAGGGAGTGAAAGAACTTGCTATTTTGCCTGTCCCAAAGAGGAGATTTAATCGCAGATGGCATTTCTGCTTCAATGAAACGGAGAGAGACACTGCTATTGGAAAATAAAAATTTTCTGGCAGCTGTTTATGTGGACCCAAGTCATCGTATATTGCTTGATGATCAACAGCTTACTAAAGGAAAAGAAGCTCTGACTGAGGTAGCAGTTAGGATGAGTGGCCTACAGGAGGACTGCCAGGCGCAAGAGGACTTGGGTCCTGACAGTGCTACTGCTGCCATATCTTCATCCTCATGAGATGAGGAGTTTGACTTTGACAAGTATTTGGATGATATGGAGCAGGCAAAGCATTGCTGCAAGGAAAAAGATTTCACTCTGTCTCCTATAGCAAGCAGATTGACCATATTTCAGCAAAATGTTTCACTTACTCTCAAAGAAAAATTCAACCGTTCATCAAAATTGTCTGTGCACGAGGCAATTCCTTTATACTTGAAAATTGTTAGAGATGTTGCCCATGTGGTTACGGCTTTGCCTCCAACCCAAGTTTGTGTAGAGAGGTTGTTCTCTGGCCTTAAAATTATTAGGTCAGATTTTAGGTCATCTATGAAGGAGGATCTGATGGAGGCAATTCAATTTCTTAGAACAAATTGATAGACTGCACAAATGTTATGTAGTATGTTTTTTTTGAAAACTGTTTTTTTGCCACTTACATAGTTTATTACATAGTGTTATATATATATATATATATATATATATATACATACACACTCACTGGCCACTTTATTAGGTACACCATGCTAGTAAGGGGTTGGACCCCCTTTTGCCTTCAGAACTGCCTCAATTCTTCGTGGCAGAGATTCAACAAGGTGCTGGAAGCATTCCTCAGAGATTTTGGACCATATTGACATGATGGCATCACACAGTTGGCGCAGATTTGTCGGCTGCACATCCCTGATGCGAATCTCCCGTTCCACCACATCCCAAAGATGCTCTATTGGATTGAGATCTGGTGACTGAGGAGGCCATTTGAGTACAGTAAACTCATTGTCATGTTCAAGAAACCAATCTGAGATGATTCGAGCTTTATGACATGGCGCATTATCCTGCTGAAAGTAGCCATCAGATGTTGGGTACATTGTGGTCATAAAGGGATGGACATGGTCAGCAACAATACTCAGGTAGGCTGTGGTGTTGCAACGATGATCAATTGGTACCAAGGGGCCCAAAGAGTGCCCAGAAAAAATTCCCCACACCATGACACCACCACCACCAGCCTGAACCGTTGATACAAGGCAGGATGGATCCATGCTTTCATGTTGTTTACGCCAAATTCTGACCCTACCATCCGAATGTCGCAGCAGAAATCAAGACTCATCAGACCAGGCAACGTTTTTCCAATCTTCTACTGTCCAATTTCGATGAGCTTGTGCAAATTGTAGCCTCAGTTTCCTGTTCTTAGCTGAGAGGAGTGGTACCCAGTGTGGTCTTCTGCTGCTGTAGCCCATCTGCCTCAAAGTTCGACGCACTGTGCGTTCAGAGATGCTCTTCTGCCTACCTTGGTTGTAACGGGTGGCAATTTGAGTCACTGTTGCCTTTCTATCAGCTCGAACCAGTCTGCCCATTCTCCTCTGACCTCTGGCATCAACATGGCATTTCCGGCCACAGAACTGCCGCTCACTGGATTTTTTTTCTTTTTCGGACCATTCTCTGTAAACCCTAGAGATGGTTGTGCGTGAAAATCCCAGTAGATCAGCAGTTTCTGAAATTCTCAGACCAGCCCTTCTGGCACCAACAATCATGCCACGTTCAAAGGCACTCAAATCACCTTTCTTCCCCATACTGATGCTCGGTTTGAACTGCAGGAGATTGTCTTGACCATGTCTACATGCCTAAATGCACTGAGTTGCCGCCATGTGATTGGCTGATTAGAAATTAAGTCTTAACACACAGTTGGACAGGTGTACCTAATAAAGTGGCCAGTGAGTGTATATACTGTGTATATATATGTAATCGATATTACATAGTGTATTACATATTTACAATTTATTACAGTTTTTTGTGTTCTAAAGTTGTATTCCAATAAATATTATGTTCTGTCTAAATGTCTTGATTCTTGTATCATAAAAATGATTAAATGTCTGATGTTCACTTTGTACTACAATAAATTTTTCACTTAAATATAAGCAATATATGTTGGAGTCGGAGTCGTGGAGTCGGTGGAAGGGAAATTGAGAAGTCGGGTCGCAGGTTTGGCTTACCGACTCCACAGCCCTGATAAACACCATGAAGAAGAATCTCAATGTTGTCAGATGTATTTAGCAAGTGAAGGAGCAGTTGTAGCCGAGATGACACGAGCACACATCTCCAAGTTTAATTGCTTTAATAAGGTCTTAAGCTTAAAAACACACTGCACAAAAGAAAGATATTCTCCTGGGTGGTAAGTGGGTATGATGTCTGGGTGCTCCCAGGTTATATGCAGAGACTGTGTCCATGTTCTACATGTGAGCAGATGGCACCACTGCTGGGAATACCGAGAGCAATTATTCCTGGACTACGGACGCACTTTATGGTGCATCAAGGAACGTGCCTGAGCGAAATACGGAGGAGACAATCTTCCCCAGGTTATTTATCGTGGCTTCGCTGTCCGAGCTGGACTCGGAATCGCTGCTTCCCGAATAGGCGCCGAGACCGGGTAAGATTCCAATACAGATGGAGGCTGGAGGGCAATGGACTCGGGCAAAGGTGGTAGAGGAGCTGTCGGCAGGGCTGGAGTGGGTCTCTGAAAACACAAAATACCATGGTATGTAAGCAAGGTCTGAAAATATGACCGACACCTAATATACAAGGAGCCACTTATGGGTGGACCACTTATCACAACAGAAACTACCATATTAATAAGACATACCTTTTAACGTTTCTTGTTCCCGCTCAACTTTTAATTTCTTTGCGCTGGAGCTTTCAGAATTACTAAAAATAATAGATATTACACGTAAATATGTGCAAATAAAAAAAACAAACACCTAATAGGGATTAGACGGGATATTACCCTGATTGTTGAGAATCCGAACCGATCCCTAAAAAAGGGGCTCTTAGTAGAGTGGTGGTGGAGACTGCCCAAGCCCTGGTCTCAGGAACGGGAAGTTATCCCCCCGATTGTATGGGTTCAGCATAAACCTTATAAAAATAAATAATCACTGAGCCATTCATGCTAACCTTCTGTGTCGCACCGCTCCTGCCAGCAACTTGGACTGAGAAAGTTTATTCTTGCTGTCGGGGGGTTTTGTCAGTGGCTTCTTCTCGGTCTCCCTCTTCTTATTTTCTGTAGATGTGCTGGCTATAGTCCGTGCATTATGGGCCAAAGCAATTAAGAATCCGTTTTTAAAAGTGAAGCAATTATTTACAAAACAATGGAGGAAAGGTCGTAAGATATACACATCACATGGCGTATTTCATTAGCCATCTGGACATGTTCATTTCTCATTCTCATCTCAACAGTCAGCTAAAATCCGGCACCCCCAGCACTGTCGGCTAAAATCCGGCACCCTCACACAGTCGGCTAAAATCCCCCACCCCCAGCACAGTCGTCTAAAATTCGCTACCCCCGCATAGTTGGCTAAAATCCGCCATCCCCGCACAGTCGGCTAAAATCCGCCACGCCCGCACAGTTGGCTAAAATCCTCGTCTAAGGCATTGGCAGGATATAAGCAACGTGCAGGCTGAAATATTGTGGCCCTATGCATTGCTTGATGGCTGCTACCAAGCGTAGATGTTTAATATCACTTTCTCAACAGTTCGTTTATTAAAGGATATTCTAAATTCCATTAATTCTTTTCGTTCTTCATCTCTCCTTTGCTTTTCCAGCAACTCTTGTTTCCTTGAAACTTCGGAAAGAAAGTTTGATTCATCTTCTTCCAAACCTCGAACCATATTTTCTACAAAAAAAAAAAAAAGAAAAAGTAGCACAAGGAGAAGACAATTTTTTTTTAAAGGGATTGTCCTTTATTTTGAAGCTAAAAAAGGGAGAGGGTGTGGGAATATACTAATATTCCAGATCAGAGCAGAGTACTGGATCCCCCATAGTCTGCTGGTATCTGGCGGGCAGTGTGAGTGGGGTAATTATATGACTGCTGCAGCCAATCAGCAGCCACTGATTGGCTGCAGCGCTCGGACAGAATGTGAAGGCTGCAACTAATAATTTATTTCCCCACCCATGGCCTATTACAAGTTGAAAGTGGTGGACAATCCCTCTAATATTTACAGTGTTGTCACTGATCTCTCGCTGGAGTTTTTCAACTTTTGACATGTTATAAGGTCTGATCAGCGGAGGTCCCAGCTGCTTGCTAAAACTAGAGGGGTCCGCTGGCTGAGCTGTCGCTCCATTACCGATGTGACGGTCACAGGGTAAAGCAGGACAATGAAAAAGATTCTTACTGAATTTTAACTTTTCTTCAAATTCCTGTTGTTTCTTTTCTTTCTGTTCCTGAAGTTTTTCATATAAAGACCGTGGGTCATAAACCTCCTCTGGGCACTCTGGTATGAATGATGAGAAAAATCAAAAATAAAAAGTGGAATTCACATACAAAGTTATAAATGGAGAGAAATGTCAAAAACAAAATGTATATTAAATATTCCCTGTAATTACAGTCCATGTGATCTCCCTTGATAAGATACAAAGTTCATCTGCAAATCATGGTATCTTTAACCCTAAAAATCCCCATAAGGATCTGTCCACTAGCTTTCTAACTTCTGCCTCGCTTGCTGCTCACTGCCTGTTGTGAAGTGTAATTCATCTCTAGCAGCAAGGACGGTTATAGGGAGTGGGGTTGGGTCTTTTTTCTCCTGCCCCGCTTTCCCTGCTCCCCCTGCCCCGCTCCCCTTCTGTCATCATGGCCGACTATTCATTTTGCTAGCTCAGTGTAAGCATTGGGCATGCTGGCTAATAAACCAGGGAGGTTCTTTCATTGTAAAAACATACATTTCTTTTCCCCCCATATAAAGGAGGATCAGTTATTCTTCCCATCCTACCTTCGGGGTCTTCCGGCTTCTGCACTTTTTCCCATTCTTCCTGCCTTTTTTTTCGTCTTTCCTCGATTTCTGATTGTGTTACAAATCGTTTGTTCATAACCAGAACCCCTTCATGTCCGTCCATTCTGAACCCCTGCGGAAAAACGAGAACCATGATTGTACTATACATTATATAGATATTTTTAATGCGCTTTACCTTTATATTTAATGAAAATTTTACACTTTTTTTTTTCCATTTCTGCACTTAAAATACCATTGCATGTCATGTAACTGGCACGACCATGCAATACATCAACTGAAGTTCCAATTCTAAGGATTAAGAGTTTTTCCTTTACACCGATGGTGCACGGACTGAAATAGTCCAACAATGTGTTCCACAAAGAATGAATATGCCGCCATATAGTACTCGCCATGCAGAATGTAATATGGTCAGCAGGATGCCAACGGCGTCCTTACATGCAGAGGCCATGAGTTTTCATGATATCACATCCCCTATGCTTGAACTGTTAATTGCCAATTTACTGCCAAAAAAATGCAGCATTTAAACTATGTGTGAACACGCCTTATAGTCACATATAATCTGCTATTTTAATTTTCAATGTAAAAAATGTGCAAATCTGCAGCAAACTCAGGGATCACTCTGCAGAGCTACAACAAAATTTGGATCCTAATTTTTTTTTCTGCCTGAAAATTGACCGCTGCTGCCAATTTGCTGCAGAAACGGCCTGTGTGCCCATGACCTTGCAGGTCACTTTTAGGCTCTGTTCACACGTTGCGTTTTTGCTAGTTTTTGTTTTCCTGCAGGCAAAACCTGCTCTCTTGGCAGTAAAGAAGCTGCTCACAAAAGGCAAGTTTGGCTGCGTTTTCATTGGCTCTTGTCCATTCTGGAAAAGGTTTAAGCGAAACCTGAAACTCATTGCTTTCTATGGGTGAAAAAAAAACTGCTGAAAGAAGGGACATGCTGCAGATTGAAAAAACGCAGCAGTTTTCCAATTCAGTCAGGCAAAAAAAAAAGCCATATGTGTGCAAGGGATTTCTGAAATCTCATAGCTTTTACTGGCGCTGTAAAACTCAGCTTAAAAGTTACATAAAAAACGCAACGTGTGAACATAGCCTTAAGGTGGAAAACGGTCACGTCCTTAAAACACTCTGCAGGTATGATGGTGATCTGCAACAGCTCCAGGGAGAAAATGAAGCTATCGTCTACCTGTAGCTGCTCATTTCCAGGCGTCAGAGCGGTACCAGGAGCGGCAACAGTCATTAATCACTATACTGTGAGCGTGGTACACACGCTGCACAGACATGCTAAAAAGCGGGCGATCAATCACGATACAGTGACCGGTGACTGCAGGTACAAGGAGGATATATGGGCATTTTCTCCCTGTAGCCGCTGCTCCAGCCAGGCAGGATTGTAACGCCATTTACTAATGGTGAGCGAACGTGCTGGGATAAGGTATTATCTGAGCATGCTCGGGTGCTAACCGAGTGACTTCGGCACGCTCAAAAAGTATGTTCTAGTCCTTGCAGCTGTTTGAAAGTTGCACCATACGCAGGGATTGCCTAACATACAAGCAATCCCCCAAAGTCTTGTGGCTATCCAACAGCCGCGAGGACTCAAACGTATTTTTTGAGCATGCCGAAGTCACTCGGTTAGCACCCGAGCATGCTCAGATAACATCTTATCCCAGCACGTTCGCTCATCACTACTATTTCCCTGTAGATTAACCCTATAACTGCAGGTGAATAGCGTTTTTGGTGGTGACAGGTTCCCTTTAAATGCGATGGGCTCCATCTCACGGCTTCACAGTTCACAGCTACGTTAGTCTTTTTAGGGTCTTGCATTTTGGGGGCTTTGATCAGTCCCACTGCACAGAAGAGCAGCGTGCGTGTGCACCCCTTTTCTAGCAGTGGGGGAGGGGGTGATGATAAATCTATGTGCATAGGACCATCCTTTTTTGTAGTTGCCCTATGCACGTACTGTGTATACTAGGAAAGCACGGCAATAACGGCACAAACGTTTCGCCCCTCCTTGCTCCATGACGCACCAGTACGCTGATGCATGGAGCGAGGCAGCGCCACACACGGCGGGTGCCGACCTGTGTTATACGGCTGGTATCCGCCTACACAAGCAGCGATCAGAGCCCCCCTCCGATCGCTGCTGTTTAACCACTTGGCGGAATGGTACGTTTTATTTTTTCACCATTGGGATTTGTTTCCGCCATTCTCCAGCGCAGGAAACAAATCGTGTCAATCAAAAGTCCAAAGAAAAAAAGTTATGGGTCTTTGGAGAAGAAGATAAGAAAGCGAAAACAAAAAATTGTCCAGTTCTTAAGGGGTTAAACAAACTTTTCCCAAGCTTCATGCACTGGGACTTGTAGTTCTACAACAAGCAGCCATGAGGGTGACATAACAGCACAGTAGACCACAAATGGCTTCTAGACCCCCCCCCCGACCCCTGCTCTGCCCCGGGTGACCCCTGCAGGCGGGCCACTGTACAGATTCAGTGTATATGTATGATCCAGGACTCCACTCTATGTACAGGCTCATCGTATATCCGAGAGCCCTAAGAAATAGGATTATTTGGAGGGTGCACAGTACATGCTGTCTATGTATAGGACCTGTCAGTATCAAGCAGCCATCAACACCGGTAGCACCTATCTTCTCTCTATTCAGAAATGGATTTCCCCTTTAAGAAAGTTGCAGTTAAAGGGAATCTGTCACCATGACTTCACCCCCAAACTATATATATTCATATGTAGCTCTGTCAACGACAAGCTCAGAAGTACCTATACATGGCCAGTTTGTTTCTCTATTACTGAGAAATCAGCAACTAGATATGCAAATGAGGCTGAAGAGCTATTTGTAGATCTGAATCCTTCGTCACTCCAGCTCTATTCCCCCTCCTGCTGTCACACATCATAGAGGCTGTCCGTCAAGCAGGAGGAAGCCGCTCTGGGTGGAGAACAGAGCTGGAGTGACAGAGGCTTCTGATTTACAAATAGCCCTTCGTCCTCATTTGCCTATCAACACAAACATTTCTCAGGAATGGGGGAACGGAGTGGCCATGTAAAAGTATTGCTGGACTTGTCTTTGCACTTATAAATAGTTTGGGGTGTAAAATCCTGCTGATGGATTCCCTTTAGAGCTGTGTTCCCACAATGAGCTTTTGATGTTGCGGATTTTCTGCACCTATTACGGTAAGTAAGATAGGTTACTTGTATTTTATCAAAAATACACAGAGTAAAAAAAAAAAAATCACACGAAAAATGCTTTGTGGAAACAGATTTTGTTGCAGACATTTCTGTCACTGAATTTTATCACTGGGGAAAAAAAGATTTCTCAATATTTTTTCCACAACATTAGGCCTCATATGTCAGAACAGGCCTCGTTGCCCATAGCAACCAAGCACAGAGCAGCTTTCATTTTACCTCACCTGTGTATAAGCTGGGCTTTGGCTGCTCTGGATAGTAAAAGGCATTCGTGTGTCCAACATATGGTACTATTTCCTCATACATTTACCTCACAGAAACGTAGTCCTGATATACAGAACCGTTCTGTAATAATGATGTAATGTATAGGCATTAATGTGCACAAACACTGAAGTCACTGCTGTAATACTATTACCAGGTTATATCTGCTCGCACACATCCCGGTGTGGTCCTGTTACATTCACAGGAGGTTTCCACTAAGCTACAGAAAAGATTGTGTTTAATGCTTGTCCAATATGTCTCATGCATCAACCCTGCTGGCTACGACTCTCCCTGCGCCATAATCCTCCGTGAGAAAGTGTGCTCCATTTTATTTACATGTATTTACGTCAGGGGAACAAGCCCCAAGGGACAAAACACTATAGAAAGCCTTTTATCACCAATAATACCATTATACTAAGCAAAAATAATGCCGCCATACTGTGACCACAATCATATCTACTACATAGTGACAAAATAATATTACCAATACTTCTAGAGCACAAACGCATACAGTGCAAAAAAAAACATATTCTCAATAATATTGCCACACTGTGACCATAACTATTCCCGCTATATATATATTACCAATGCTTCTAGAGCACAAACGCATACAGTACAAAAAAAAACATATTCTCAATAATATTGCCACACTGTGACCATAACTATTCCCACTACATATATATTACCAATACTTCTAGAGCACAAATGCATACAGTACAAAAAAAACATATTCTCAATAATATTGCCACACTGTGACCATAACTATTCCCCCTACATATATATTACCAATACTTCTAGAGCTCAAACGCATACAGATACAAAAAAAACATATTCTCAATAATATTGCCACACTGTGACCATAACTATTCCCGCTACATATATATTACCAATACTTTTTGAGCACAAACGCATGCAGTACAAAAAAAACATATTCTCAATAATATTGCCACACTGTGACCATAACTATTCCCCCTACATATATATTACCAATACTTCTAGAGCACAAACGCATACAGTACAAAAAAAGCATATTCTCAATAATATTGCCACACTGTGACCATAACTATTCCCCCTACATATATATTACCAATACTTCTAGAGCACAAACGCATACAGTACAAAAAAAGCATATTCTCAATAATATTGCCACACTGTGACCATAACTATTCCCCCTACATATATATTACCAATACTTCTAGAGCACAAACGCATACAGTACAAAAAAAATATTCTCAATAATATTGCCACACTGTGACCATAACTATTCCCGCTACATATATATTACCAATTCTTCTAGAGCACAAACACATACAGTACAAAAAAAAACCATATTCTCAATAATATTGCCACACTGTGACCATAACTATTCCCGCTACATATATATTACCAATACTTCTAGAGCACAAACGCATACAATACAAAAAAAACATATTCTCAATAATATTGCCACACTGTGATCATAACTGTTCCCGCTACATACAGTATATATTACCAATACTTCTAGAGCACAAACGCATACAGTACAAAAAAAACATATTCTCAATAATATTGCCACACTGTGACCATAACTATTCCCGCTACATATATATTACCAATTCTTCTAGAGCACAAACGCATACCGTACAAAAAAAACATTCTCAATAATATTGCCACACTGTGACCATAACTATTCCCGCTACATATATATTACCAATACTTCTAGAGCACAAACGCATGCAGTACAAAAAAAACATATTCTCAATAATATTGCCACACTGTGACCATAACTATTCCCCCTACATATATAACCAATACTTCTAGAGCACAAACGCATACAGATACAAAAAAAACATTCTCAATAATATTGCCACACTGTGACCATAACTATTCCCGCTACATATATATTACCAATACTTCTAGAGCACAAACGCATGCAGTACAAAAAAAACATATTCTCAATAATATTGCCACACTGTGACCATAACTATTCCCCCTACATATATATTACCAATACTTCTAGAGCACAAACGCATACAGTACAAAAAAAGCATATTCTCAATAATATTGCCACACTGTGACCATAACTATTCCCCCTACGTATATATTACCAATACTTCTAGAGCACAAACGCATACAGTACAAAAAAAACATATTCTCAATAATATTGCCACGCTGTGACCATAACTATTCCCGCTACATATATATTACCAATTCTTCTAGAGCACAAACACATACAGTACAAAAAAAACATATTCTCAATAATATTGCCACACTGTGACCATAACTATTCCCGCTACATATATTACCAATTCTTCTAGAGCACAAACGCATACAGTACAAAAAAAACATTCTCAATAATATTGCCACACTGTGACCATAACTATTCCCGCTACATATATATTACCAATACTTCTAGAGCACAAACGCATGCAGTACAAAAAAAACATATTCTCAATAATATTGCCACACTGTGACCATAACTATTCCTGCTACATATATATTACCAATACTTCTAGAGCACAAACGCATACAGTACAAAAAAAACATATTCTCAATAATATTGCCACACTGTGACCATAACTATTCCCCCTACATATATATTACCAATTCTTCTGGACCACAAACGCATACAGTACAAAAAAAACATATTCTCAATAATATTGCCACACTGTGACCATAACTATTCCCGCTACATATATATTACCAATACAGATCAAAGCACAAGTTTAACGACCAATAATACCATATACTAGGCCAAGCTAATACCGCCAAACCCTAACCAAAAGTGTGTCCACTACATATAAAATGAATATTACCTTACTTCTACAAAACATTACAAGCTGCACAAAGACTACTATTACCAACAATACCTCTATAAGAGGATGAAATAATACCGCCACACCATAACCACAGCCGTATTATAGACAACAAATATTATTACCGTACTTTTACACTGTACAAAAACTAATATTACAATAATACTTCTATACTCAGTTTAAATGATGCCGCCACACCATAACCACAAACATTTCTACACCATAATGAATAGTATTAAAATACCTATACTGTGCAAAGCCAATTATTGCCAATAATACTACTATACGTGGCTGAAGTAATACTGTTACACGATGGTAGCAACCATTTCCACTTTTCAATGAATGAATACTATTACCATACGACTACAAAACAAAACACACTGTATGAAGCCATCATTTCCAATGATACCGCTATACTAATCCAAAATAAAACCGCTAAACCATAACCAAAACCATTTCCACTACATAATTAATGAATAATGTTCCCAAACTTCTATGGATCAGAACACGCTTTTTTCAAAGCCAAATAGTGCCAATAATACCACAATACACCTACAAACTGTTCCTACACACGCTCACCATCATGCCACTACCATCCATCCATCTATCCATCCATTTTTTTCTTAAAGTGTTAAAACTTTTCTGTGTGCCATTATACATGGTTTGACTTCTTCTTGTGCTTTTCCAGTGAATGAGAAGACTTCCGAAGTTATCCAGGCCGCTTTCAGACATGCCTCTTTTCCTAACATCACGGGAGAAAAAGCTGTCGGATTTCTGGGGAAAGTCACATATGGTTTATCAAAGTAAGAATGACAGCATTGTTGAATTTTATGAAACGGGTACAATACACTAAGGGACACCGAGAAGCTTCTCTGAAGAAGCAGAAAGCGAAACGCGTTAGGGGGTTCAAGTCCTGGTAAATATGAAGTATTTATTCATGATCTGAAATGTTTATGGTGGTCCTCCACTCTTGAATACCTGAAGGTGTCTCCCTTCTTTAAAGGTTGAATTTAATGCACTTTATATTTATTCCTCTGTGGCTGCTGTTATATTCCCATATGCCTCCATTTTAACTGACTCCACTAGAGACATTGTGGACTGTTGATTTATACGGACTTTCTTTAATATACATGTAAAAAAAATTGTGAAAATTGAGCACAATTTCTTCATATAGATTCATACTCTAATTAGTGTTCTAAACACCATCCAATGATCACTTCATAAAATAATACAGTTTATTAATTTATATTTACCAGTGACATGACTTTGCAGTAGATTCCCTTTTTAATTGTGTTTTTATGGTTTATGTCTGAATTATATGTTAATAAAATGTATCTTTTTATTCAATTCAGTATCCTTTTTGGCTATATGATTTATTTATACTCCCATGAACTTGTAGGACCTTCTTAGGCTATATGTATATATATAAGGCAGGTTAAGATCTACCCTCCTTTTTCCAGATCATAAATTAAATTTAAAAAAAATAACATATTTTGAATCGGAGCATCCGCCCGAATAACCACTTCATACTATTTAGTAAGTATCAATCTGAAATGGTAGAGCCATTGATTTTTGGCTAGTTAACTCCCCCCGAAAGAAAAGAGATAAAAAAAAGTCATATGGACCTCAAAATATGGTAGTAATAAAAATTCAGCTCATATCGACCCAAACAAAAAAGGGTTATAGACCTATGAAAGTGAGGTGCAAAAATCGACAATGAGGACTGCGACTAAGTTGCCCAAGGGCCTGAATAATAATAATAATAATACAAATAGCCATAATAATAATAATGACAACAATAATAATAATAATAACAATAATACAAATAGCCATAATAATAGTAATAATAATGACAATAATAATAATAATAACAATAATAATAATCACGATAATAATAATGATAGTAATAATAAATAATAATAAAAAATAATAGTAAATATAGTACACAGTCCATAAAGATTTATAGTCACAAAAGTCCACCACTAGCAAATCACAATTCCTAGTGCTTGCAATATTGCAGACCTGCCTTATACACGGAGATAGGTCTGACCTCGTAGTTATAAGCCTGATATATTAATGATGGGGTGCGCTCACCCCCACTCTGCGGTGACGGACTCCTGGCTTCTCTGCATCAAGAGTAGCCAGTGAGTAGGTGTGAGGAGCGCTCTCTTCATGAATGCACTATACTCCTAACAATGCGCCGTATATTTGATTGCTCCTATTGGACAAACCACACGTTATTTTGGCTATTAGAAGAATGTACCTTTGCACAAATTTGCTGTTTTTGCAACGGGGCGACATAGCCTGCTGACCGATGTAGCCGCTCTTTTAGGGTTAATAATACGGATACTGACTAAGGTGCCTCTGCTTCAGTATTCAGATCAGTAATCTATCGATAGAAAGCAGTGAAGTGGATCTGAAGGAGGATGACGCTGTGGAGATCATGATCAAAAACGTCAGCGCATCTTTCAAAGGAACTCTGAACTATAGATATGGGACCTGATTGTAAGTGGACATGACAATTATAAAATATATTCCATAAATAAATATATACATAGAAATTATAGAGAGAGTATGTTTAATATATAAAATATTAGATTATGGGGAGCAGAACCTGACACCATCACGGGTCAACTGATACCTGGTGCAGTGGTCACGAAAAGTGCACAATGTATGGAGCCAAAATATCGCAGCTCTGTAGATTGCATAGTGGCCGTTCTCGGTACTGCAGTTCAGATCCCATTCATCTCAATGGGAGCTGAGCTTGACCACCACATTTGTACGGCACGGTGGTGTTTCAGCTCTGTATACTGTAGATTATACCTAACCTGTGAAAGTGTTTAAAAGTGAACATATCTCTGTGGTCTAAGATGTAATATAACATATTTTATTTGGCATTATTTTCAAAATATAAATGTTAGTAATGTTTCGTCCTATATTTAATTTTTAGTGTTCAGGTTGAACATTCTATTGACTTTGAAATCTTTTCCTCCATTGATTTACAAGTGAACACTAAACTCAGTAAGTAAATATCACTCTACGTAAATGTTTTTAGTCTAAATTAATCTTTTTGATATATACTATTTATATACAGTGGGGAAAATAAATATTTGATACACTACCGATTTTGCAAGTTTTCCCACTTACGCTTCACCTGTGAGAGACAGAATCTAAAAATAAAATCCAGAAAATCACATTGTATGATTTTTACATAATTAATTTGCATTTTGAAAAAAGTATTTCATCACCTACTAACAAGCAAGAGTTCTGGTTCTCACAGACCTGTTAGTTTTTCTTTAGGAAGCCTCCTACTCTGCACTCATTACCTGTATTAATTGCACCTGTTTGTACTCGTTACCTGTATAAATGTCACCTGTCCATGCACTCAATCACACTCCAACCACTCCACCATGGCCAAGACCAAAGAGCTGTCTCAGGACACCAGGGACAAAATTGTAGACCTGCACAAGGCTGTGATGGACTACAAGTCAATAGGCAAGCGGCTTGGTGGAGAAGGCAACAACTGTTGAAGCAATTATTAGAAAATGGGAGAACCACAAGATCACTGTCAATCTTCCTCAGTCTTGGGCTCCATTCAAGATATCGCATCGTGGGAATAAGGATGATTCTGAGAAAGGAAAGGAATCAGTTCAGATCTCTACGGGAGGATCTGGTCAATGACCTGAAAAGAGCTAGGACTACAGTTTCAAACATTACCATTAGTAACACACTACATCGTCATGGTTTAAAATCCTGCAGGACACTCAAAGTCCACCTGCTCACTCAGCACATGTCCAGGCCCATTTGAAGTTCGACAGCGATCATCTGTATGCAGTGTCGGACTGGGGTGCCAAGGGCCCACCAGTAAAATAGACTTTAGGGGCCCCCTTGTTACCTGCACACAAATATTACACTACCCTTGCTCACAAATTTACCTATAGCAGTATATAATAATAAACTGGCTAGTTTGGTTAATGAATGATGAGATGCTGCTTTTTTCTGTATAGAGTGAATTATGCGAAGTTCTGCCCACACAATGGGATTGGGGGCCCAGATCTGCACAGGGGCCCACCGGGGAATTCCCCTGTTACCCTATGGGCCAGTCCGAGCCTGGCGCCGGAGATCGTGGTACGCGTAGACACTGAATGCATGCCACAATCTCCGGCGCCATACTTACCTGAGCGGGAGGAGTGATGCCATGGTGCTTCTCTTCTCGCTGGAGACCGGGCAGGAGTTCGGCGTCACAATCGCACATGCGCCTAGCGCTATTTGGCGCCATTTTACTGAAGACACATTTGCAGTGTGTCTTCAACAATATGGCGCCGGACAGCGCGGTATGGGCATGCGCGTACTCCAGCGCTGCACTCCTCCCCCGGCCTGTGGCAGAACAGGACAGTTCTGGAGCACAGGGAAGAAAGGTGAGTATAAATATTTTTTTTGTATGTGTGCAGTTTAATAGGGTGAGGGGGACCTTACATATCAAGATAAGGGGGCGAGAGTTAGCATGCATACCAGGATAAGGGATGAGGGGACCATGCATGCCAGGATTGGGAGGTGAGGGGACCATGCATATCAAGATTGGGGGGTGAGGGGACCATGCATATCAGGATTGGGGGGGTGAGGGGACCATGCATATCAGGATTGGGAGGTGCGGGGACCATGCATATCAGGATTGGAGGTTAGGGGACCATGCATACCAGGATTGGGGGATGAGGGGACCATGCATATCAGGATTTGGGGGTGAGGGGACCATGCATATCAGGATTTGGGGGTGAGGGGACCATGCATATCAGGATTGGGGGGTGAGGGGACCATGCATATCAGGATTGGGAGGTGAGGGGACCATGCATATCAGGATTGGGGGTTAGGGGACCATGCATACGAGGATGAGGAATGGGGTGCCATGCATACCAGGATTGGGGGGGTGAGGGGACCATACATACCAGAATAGGGATGAGGAGGCAATGCATACCATTATAGGGATGAGGGGGCCATGCATACCATTATAGGGATGAGGGGGTGCCTTGCATACCAGGACAGGAGGGGGGCAGCACATACCAGATTGGGAGACCATATACCAATAAAAATGCTCACCACCCGGGCATAGAACGGGTTCAATAGCTAGAAGGCTATAACAGTTTAGGAGACCCACTGTTTAATAATGGCCCTTTAAGCAGCTTAATGCTGCCTGATGCCCCTGTAAAAATAGGCTCTGTGACTTTAAGAATCCCTCCTTCATAAATGAAACAAGATGGGTCTGCTTATGTGTCACACACCACATGGCCAGCTAGGGTTGGTAAATGTTACAATGACATTTCCCAGTGAATGCGTTTGTTTTGGTTGAAAGCAATGTTAAAGTTGAAAAAAGCTTCAAAAACGCTGCTTCTGCGCATAGCCCAAGTGGGGGAGGAACATTTTGGTCCGGGGTTATTTATTTTGCTTTATATACAAGTCATTAACTTGGAAAGGATGTACCCTAACATATTTCCCAGCAAAATCCATTTTGGTATGTTTTTTGGTGCATCGGTAAAAATGGCATGAAACTCTGAAAACATTGTTTAAAGCTGTGAACTAGGAGTCAGGAATCTTTCCAGGGGCGATCCCCATGATGTCCCCGTGTCATTTGAGCAGTGTTTCCATCATTTTTTGAGGTTTTTAGACCTTAAAAGGACCCCCGGGGGAGATTGCGGTAAAAATGTTCTGGTCTCCCATAGACTTACATCGGGCTCGTTGATCTGTCCGAGTACCCGAGTATTACAATTCGCTCGACCCGAACAACGAGCATTTTAGTGCTCGCCCTTCACTATTAAAAATAATTTTATCGTGGATCTTTTCTCAGAACTGGACCCCTTTTTAGAATTAAAGGTTACAGTTCATTTTTGTGTGTTATACTGTACAGAAATGTGTCTGTTTTTCTTCACCGTAAATCTCCCATTTAAGAAGGGCCCACAATTACTCATAATGGTTTAGGTCAGGTGAGGAAGGGGTTGTATCATTATTCTTTCATCTTTACTGGGAGCCGAGCAGTGGAGACATTGATGCTGCAATGGAGCATTGTCCTGCAGAACAATCATAATTTTCTTGAAATATACATATCTATTCCTGTAACACTGTATGAAGGAAGAGTCTCCTAAACACTGGTAATAGGTTTGGGACTTGATTTTAAGTTCATCTGTCACCTGAAAAGGTCCATCAAGCTCATCATTAATAATCCCAACCCATAGCTATTCCCCACCTTCACCTTGCTGGTGTCAAAATAGATGTTTGTACCAATTACTTCTTCAACCATTGCCAACTGGTCCATCAAGAGTCGCTCTAATCTCATCAGTCCATAAAACCTTTAAAAAATCTGTCTTCAGATATTTCTTGGTTCAGTCTTGATGTTTCACCTTCTGTGTCTTGCTCGGTGAGGTTCAGCCTTTCTTACCTCGGCCATGTCTCTGAGCACTGAGCACCTTGTACTTCAGAGTCACAGACTTCATCATGTCGCTCTATCCCCCTTATCTCTGCCCAGGGCTCGTCTAGTGTGCCCCCCTGCCATTCTGTATCAAGTCTTTCTGTATCATCTGGTTGCACTCACCGATAAGTTAAGCTTTAGGTGGGTCCGTCTGAGTGAGGGGCTTGGGGCGACTTCAACCTCTGCTTCTCCAGAAGTTATGCTACTGGGAGAGCAGTAAATGAGGATACTTGTAAAGTTTGAGTAGATTAAATTCTCTCATCTTTTTTTAGAACTTAAATATTTTACTGTATGCAGAAATCCTCATGAGAGATATTCAGGCCCTTCTACAATTACATTAGGTCATCGGGATATTAGTAAAAGTACCAAACAGCAGTTCTGTCAGAAGAATCGTTCTAGAAGCAGCATTGATGTTCAATATATTTATTTTTGCATAAAAGTTGTTACTAATATGCAAAGATGAAATAAGAAAGTCTGTAGATACAGTAACTTTCTATAGAAAGGAGCAGATGTTGATGATTCCGCTCCTTGGGCCATTGGTTGTACTTGTGCTGTTTTTGCACATCCAGGTCTGGATCACACACGATGGAGAGGAGAAGAGCAGGAATGTGTAACGTGTGATCTGTGTAGATGGAGTTTTCTTGGATTCTTACAGCACCACGATCAACCATATGGCCTTCTGTCTGGCCATGGACAGGTAGATGAAGGAGCAGCCGCTTCTTCATTCTGTCCATGACCCGGTAGTGTCTGTATATGGCCGGGGTCACAATTGCCGCTGTCACTCAAGACTGGAGTTTGTTTCTATGCAGCTGAGCGCTGAGGTCCAAGTGCCGGTGGCAGTGCCGGGTATTGAGACGCGAGACTCGTGCGAGTTTCTTGCAAGGGTGACCCCGGCCTATGGCCAAGTATGAGAATGAGCAGCCGCTGCCTTCTTTTTGGCCATATCCGGTGGAGAAGGAGCAGCCGCTGCCTTCTCTGTCCATATCCAGTAGTCTTGTCCTTACCACCACAGTGTAAATGAGTCAACCAAATGGCAAGTTTGGCTGAAAGAAGTCCTTCAATTTCAGCCTTTGTTTACTTGCCATTTCGATCCAGAGGAAGGCGAAAAATAACCCCGAGGACTTGTTGTTGGAATATCCTCAGGGGAAAAAAATTCCTTCCTGACCCCAAATATGGCGATCGGAATACATCCCTGGATGTTTGGTGCTCGAATCTACGTGGCTGTTAATGTGGTGGAAGCTCTGTAGTATTTGTCACAGTCCGGTAAATTAGAAAGTCCAGGTAATTGTCTCATCCGATTAATTAAAGCTTCATTCCTCGATGTTGCTGGAATGGGGCTGATTTATATCAGCCTATTACTCCTGTAAGAAAAGAAATATATTCAAAATAAAGGAATTGAAGCGACTCGACACCATCATAAAGTCTGGGCGGAGATCACAATATCGCAGGTTGCACATTTCAAAAAGGGTCCGTGGACCACAGGGGAGCCCAGTTTAATAGACACCAAACTGGGGAAACAATTGCAGGCCAAAAATGAAGAAAAGCGTCACTCTCCGTATAAAAATACTCCTTTATTAATGTCCTGTAGAACATATCGGCTGGACTCTGTGAACAGTCGCACCTGATACTTCTCTCTCTACTGATGATATGTCTTAAAGGATGTTATTAAGAAAGTGATTTTTAAAGGTGAGCGCTGCTTTTCTCCTTTTTAAGAAGAGAAATGTACATTTCTTAGAACTGGCGCCTCACATATATACTGTATATTGGGGGATATAATGATGAGGTGTATGGTGGGTATGTGTGCTACTGGGCAGAGGTAACACTATGGATGTCCCTATGTGCTATACTTACATTTTCGTAATGGAACGGTGGTTTGGCTCTGCCAGACTCCACGTCGCTCCAGTTTATGGAGCGGAAGAATGGGCGCTCTCTAATGAACGATGTTATGGCATACCGAGCAGATGGAGTTTTGCAGAGAAGCTGGAAGATGAGAGAGACCATTGATCGTTATATTATGTATTATTACTGATACGTTATTACACAATGTCTATGGACTGTCAGCATCATGTCCTCTATCCTTTCTTAGAATCTACCATCATTCTTCCTCGCCTAATCCTACTTACCCCTTCTAGGATGTCAAGCTCATCGATGGAGATGCAGGGTGGGAAATATAGGACGTTGTCCAAAGACTCATGGTAGTCGTCCATATCGCCACTGTTATAGAATGGAGACGTCCCCACAATCATCATGTACAGGATGACACCAAATGAAAAGGAATCTGCCAGATGATTGTAGCCTTCTCTATCCAGTACCTGTAGGAACATTAGATAGGAGATGAGCTGAATATTTCGGGGAGGGGATTTACACACAGAGCCTATGAGGACCGGTCTGTGATGAGATATGAGCTGGTTACTCAGATTAGTACTCAATCCTACTATCGACATCAATCACTCAGGGATGTTCCTTACCTCAGGCACGATGTAACCCTTCGTGCCAACAAGTTCTTCCAAGATGTCATCCTTGCCCGCATTCACGGCTGAAGTGCCAAAGTCACAGATTTTTATGTGTCCAGTGCCATCAATGAGGACGTTATGAGGCTTCAGGTCACTGCGGGGAAAAGGAGCAGACACTGATGGTGAGGATAATTCATGAAAAGAACTTTCTACAATAGATATGTAAGGTGACAACATAGAATTATAAAGATAAACTGATTACCGATGTATCACGCCGTGTTCATGGAGGAACTGGATTCCGCAAACCATTTCTGCTGCAAAGCGTCTGTGGAGAAGAAAGTAGAGGATGGATCAGTGGTTACACACACTTTAGGACCATAATGAACGGGCAGCAGATTATTATGATTCAGCCTAAGATATTTACCTTGTGGTCTCTATATCGAACTTCATCGATTCTAACATTTGGCTAAACAGATCTCCTCCGGCCATTGCCTCCATGGCTATTATATAATCTTGTGGTGTTTCTACAAAGCCCCTTAGAGATGTTATGAAGCGGCAGTCGGCGCCAATACTTAGGACTTTTAACTCTGTAGAGAATGTTTCTTCATCACAACAACTCTTTTCCATGATCTTAAGGGCTAGTAATTCTTTTCTGACCGGATCTGATGCCAAGACGACCTGGAGAAAAGTCACAGAAGATCAGAGCAAACTCTCATCTATTCTAGGGATCTGTGTAATGGATCACTGGTGTATCCCAATTATCATTACATATGAAGATCCTGTAATGAATATTTATACCATCCTGTGTATCTGGTGAAGAATACATTGGGGAGCACGAGGTAGTATAAATTCTTACCTTTCCGTAGCTTCCTCTTCCAATATCAGTGAGTTTAACAAGGCTGTAAAGGTCAATAGGATTTTCTATTTTAACCAGTTCTCTCACAGGTAAAACAGGGGAGCTGGCATCACCAAGGTCTTCTGCTTTCACATCTGCTATGGCAGAGGGCATCATAACGTTTGCACCTGCTGAGATAATATAAGATTTGTTAATCTCTTTGAGAACAAATAATGAAAATACACTTTCCATTAAAGGGAATCTGTCACCCCGTTTTTGAGATATCATACAATGATATCATTCAATTGTGTGTCACATAAGGATTCTCTTAGTACTTTTGCTTCCCCCTGACCCCGCACCTGTCATGCATAAATACCTTTTTTATATCGGTTCAGATGTATGTAAACTGCTGCTGTCCGGTCCGCTGGGCGGGGCTTATTTACCTGCTCCCCCCATCCCTGTCTGGCTCTACACAAGAAGAAATGCGTAGAGCAAGACAGGGAGGGGGGGAGCAGTTGAATAAGCCCCGCCCAGCGGAACGGACAGCGGCAGTTTACATACATCTGAACGGATATAAAAAGGTATTTATGCATGGAAGGTGCGGGGTTAGGGGGAAGCAAAAGTACTAAGAGAATCCTTATGTGACACTCAATTGAATGATGTCATTGTATGATATCTCAAAAAAGGGTTGACAGATTCCCATTAAATGCGGGCTCAGGCGCTGAGCATGCATTTTGCCAGGCTAACACCAGCTGTATTACATAGCTGCCACCTGCCTATAACTGCAGTGACTGGAGAACACTCCGATTGCTTCAGTTTTACTATTTCATTGCTAAGAGTGGTACTTAAATTAAGTAAATGCCGATTTGTGCGCATCAGCACCCATTAGTCCCCTCAGGACACAATTGCAAGGGGTTTATTGGTTGTAATGTCTATATGTGCCAGCCTGGCTTAATTTCATATGAAAACGTAACTAAAGCTATATACAGTGATACAGTCCCTTTACAAGAGATCAGAAAATCTCAGGGTCAAATCTTCTAAAGAGACTAAAAAATGAAATACATAAAAAAAAGTTTTTTTGTTTTTTTTTTTAAATTCAAAAATTTAATTTGAGTTACTTATCTTTCCCAGTTAATAATAATAAAAAAATGAGCATAACTAGGATCACTCCATTAGTATAAGTCCACTATACAAAAATATAAAAATAATTATTCCAAACAGTAAATACTGAAATGAGAAAAAAAATGGAACTACCAAAATTGCATTTTTTTCAAAATCAGAATGTTACAATGTCTGAGAATATGGCGACACAAACCAATTGTCATTTTTTTTCTTATTAAATTTCTAATTTTCTTTCACCATTTTAGTAAAAAGAAAACTTATGCATATTGGGCATTACCAGAATTGTATCTGACATGGGAAATTTTTTTTGTTGTGAGGTCATTTTTATCACACAATTAACACAATAAAGAACAAACATGTCGGAATCCCTTTTTTCTACACAATTTTACCAAACTAATTTTTTTTTCCTTTTTTTAAAAAAAAAGCAAAAAAAAAATTGAATGACAAAATAAATGCGGTCGTTTGAAGCTACAGCTCGGCCCAATGAAAAAAAAACAAGCTCACATACGGCTGTATTAGAAGACAAATGAAGAAATAAAATTATGGCTTTTTCGAAAAAGGGAGGAAAAAAAACCGAAAAACTACCCGGTCAAGAAGGGGTTAATAAATATAGCTCCAGATATCACATATTACAATTTTAAACAGAACTCTATACATCAGCAGGAAATGTCGAATATTTGGTGTTTCATTTATCAAAACTGTCTAATTGCAAAAATGTCCCTGTTGCCCGTAGCAACGATTCACAGCACAGATTCCGGTTCTTAACATTCTATAGAACACTGAAATGTGACTGGCTGCTACGGGCAACAAGGACAGTTCTTCCACAAGTCAGCATTGATAATTGAGGTCTGCACATAATTTTAGGAGTATAATCCCCCTCGCCCCCAGTCTTATCCTACTGAGCTGTTTCTATCTTACCTGTTTCATCTTCATCCATTGCTCTTTCTGGTAAAGAAACGCTGATGGTTTTGGCTGATGACTGGGATCTCCATAGTGCACCATTCCCATTAATAATGGGTGTAGCATAGGTCAGCTGTCTCCTGCATTGGATAACCCAGTCTCTGCTGTTCCGAATTCTTTTCTTGGCTGCCGCTCTTTGTCTTGGAGTTTCTTTGAGACCCTCGTCCAGCTTTATATCTGCGCCGATGTTTCTCCGCTTATTTAGGATGGCTTCTTTATTCCTCATCCTTATTGCAGGGGCCAGATCTCCAATTTTTTTCAAGGAGATAACTATGGCCCTCTGAAGCTCAGCGGAGGCTGCAGAGTGGGACTCCATGAGGTTCTCGATAATCCTCTCTGTAAGGATCTCATGTCTTTTGGACTTTCTAATTTTCTCAAGATTTTGTCGTTTGGACGCCATTTCAGAGGAGTCAGTGTCCATGTTCGGTAGAGTAATGTCTTTTCGCCCTAAAGCGAATAATAATACCTGCTCTTCATTTAATCCTCTCCTCTCTCTCAGTACCCAATCTCGTTGGGCTCGTCTTCTCTCTTTATCCATTTTGTAATCAATTTTTGCTTCGTTCATCACGAAAAACAAAAGGAACTCCCTCACCCTTGGGGGTCTGTGAGGCAGTGATTTCCTATGGGCTGTAACACTGGATTGTAGAATGTGATGATGTCATCACATCACTGTGACATAGATTGTACCGAGATGTCATAATGAGAATCATGTAGATGGACAGATACATAGACGATAGATATAAACTTTGTAGTGTGTGTGTGTATATATATATATATATATATATATAAAATTAAATAATGTAAATAAAATCTAAAAAATATATATAATTATAAGCAGAAAATTTAATGTATGGACACTGTTTAGGAAATAAATATAAGTAGGAAAGGTGGAATTTAATACATTACATAATTAAGGCTTAAATGCTGCTATGAATCTCAGTTCTCAGATGTAGTTCAAATTTTAAGGTTAAGTGGAAACACCCATTAAATTGTATACACACATTAAACAGTGTCATGGTAACAAGTTTTGACTTTTCAGTCAGCTAAATCTCTTATGGCCCATTTGCAATTTGCCTAAAAATTCCGCACACCTTAATAAAGGTCATTGTATCCTTGGGGTATGTGCACACATTAAGAATTTGGTGCAGAAATTTCTGCATCTCTTGGCAGGAAAAACGTTGCATAAAATAGGCAGCTTTTTTTGCTGCGTTACTTGCGTTTTTTGGTGCAGATTTTACCCCACTCATTAGTATAGATGAAATCTGCATCAAAAACGATGAAAGAATTGACGTGTTTCATGTTTAAATTTGCACTGAATCTACAAGGAAAAAATAAGCAACGCGTGCATGAGACTTCAGGATTCTCATTCTCTTCCCTGGCATCAGGAGACCCTTCAGGTTTTGCGACAAATCCGCACACAGCATAATAATCTGACACTTATTAGATAGATCCATTTATTACAAAGAGGAATTTTGGAATGGGGAAATGGATTTATTCTGTCTTCTGTGTTTTTCCACTTCTAACCCAAAACTGCAGGGGCTCCTTTTTGATGCCCTCGTCCAAAACGTTCAGTATTAGTAGGTGATGGATTGTCAGAATCTGGCCCCGGAACACCAGGCCTCAGTAGTTGCGAGTCCTAGCCCCGTACTCTTTCACATGCTCTTGCTCTGGATCTTCCAGTTATGATTTAATCTAGAATATTTTGCCTTCGTAATCCAGAGACAGACTACAACACCGCCCAAGCATTCACCCTCTGCTCCCTAGACTTTCTATCTGTGAAGTGACTGCCTCTTGGCAAAAGATGACGATGGTGGTAGTAGTTGCATTTAAGACACAGTTATGAAGCAGCCATAACAACTTGAAACAGAAGTATTTTTACCGAGATACCACACTGCTCAATATGTGGCCTGTGTTATTATTTTTTCCCCAAAAATAGTGTATAGACCTAGGATAACAGACAGCAAATACAGTGGAATGTAGGCCTGAGTTGCCACAATTTGTAGGCCACAAATAGATCAGGCGTCTGACAGCGATACCAGACTGTTCAATATGTGGCCTGTATTTTTTAATTTTTTACCCCAAAATAGTAAAATCGTGTTTAGAGGTAGGGTAACACACAGCAAAAAAGGTGAATGGAAGCCTCAAAAGCACCCTTTGTAGCCCACAGATAGAGGAGGCGTGTCACAGAAATACCACACTGTTCAGTATGTGGCCTGTAGTTTTTTAATTTTTTACCTCAAAATAGTGTATAGACCTAGGGTAGCAGACAGCAAAAAAGAGGAATGTAGCCCTGAAAAGTAGAGCACAGATAGACCAGGCGTCTGATGGAGATAACAGACTGTTAATTATGTGGCCTGGAGTTTTTTAATTTTTTTTTTACCTTAAAAAACTGTATAAACAGTTTAATATAGGCCGGAAATGCCACAACTTGTAGAACACAGATAGATCTGGTATCTGACGGAGATACAACACTGTTAAATATGTGGCCTGGATTTTTTTTGGCCCGCCAAAATTGTCAATAAGTTGGAGATGACACTAAAAAGAATTGTTGGAGTACTAAAATTGTAAAATATTTAGCGCAACGATATGCGATGCGTGTGGCGTACAAAACACAGTGATAAATATATGAACTGTAGCTAAATAAAGCTAAATATTTTTTGGTCAGCAAAATGGTTTACAAAAATGTTGTAAGACACTCCAAAAATACTACAGTACCACAAAAAAAGGCCAGAATTTTCTGCGCACTCAGGTGTGAGGCCTAGGACGGAAAAGGCCGTTTTAAATTGCTGGATTTTCACACTGTTGTATTAAAATGATCTGGCTGTAGTCTGCAGTGTGAACAAGCAAATAAATGTAGAAAAAAAGGGGGCTCTGGATTGTCTGCCAGGCTATTGGATTGCCCATCTGGGCAGTAGGGATACTCGGTACCGGACCTCTTCTTAAAGGGGCAGTGTCAAGGCAGCAGTGACCCGGTTCTTGGCCCTGGGCGTCAAATAAAAGGGGATATTTACAGGGGAAAAATAAAGACTTTGTAAAATGTTCGTGACGCCACCTGTGGTTTCCGGTCAGAGGTGACCAGCGCTGCAAGGCAGAGCCTCTGGGACTGTTGGTGATGCAGCAGAGTTGGTATAGCTCTCCACAGGCAGAGCTTTTTCCCAGGGCAGCAGTTGTAGTAAATATGTTGTGTTTGATGATGATAGATGTAGCAGTGCTGAGTAGGTGTTGCAGAAAGAATTCAGAGGACAAAGATGAGTGCAGTTCCAAAGCTTTACTCACAGTTCTGATGCGCATATGCCCGCTTGATGCTGCGTCCTCCAGGTGAGAGGTCCAGCAAACTTCCCAGCGGATGGAGAACACCTTTCCAGTACTCCCTTCAGTATGTGCCTTTCCTGACCGTCTCACTGTGCTGGCTTTTCTACTTTTCTTCCTACCCAACACTTCACAGTAAGTGTCCAGGCCAGCAGCCGCGGACCTTGTCGGGTAAAGTCCTCGCTGCGTTCCTTTGCTCCCTCCGGAGAAGATAACTGTGGCTCATGGCTGAGTTACCCAAAGGTGCCTCTGCCTTCGGCTTGCTAGTTGAGTCTGCTGAGATCGCCACTAGGCTCGGGGGCCGATACCCCTCTGCGACCTGATCCCTCCACTCGACGTCTGCCGGCATGAAACGAGCACCACGGGCAGTATGTTCGCTGCGCTGTGCCTCTAGGGATCCCTTCCCTCTTCAGGGAGCTTCCTTCTGTTCCTTTCCTTCCAGCAGCTCCTCCTGACCAGGAGCTGCTCCACACGTCTGTTCACCTCTTCCCCTACGGGAAGACTCTACACACGTCCTTCCCCTTCCTCCCCTCAGGGAAAACTCTTTACTAAACTCTCTCTTCTCCTGCTCTAAACCCTCTAGTTCCACCCACCTTCCAACACCCTTTACCACCCGGCAGGGTTGAGATCCTCCTCCGTTGAGGTCCATCCAGGGTGCCCTGCTGCTCTAGGGTGTGTGTTGGGTGCAGGTGTTAGTCCTGTTAGGTGTCTCCATCTTACCTGGGAAGTGGGATACCACACCTCTGGGTGAGGTGCAGTACCTCTGTGGTGACTGAACCCTCAGTGGCGCCACATTATGAATCGCCGCAGCCATCTTAGTTGTGATCGTGGAGTGATTGGCTGGCCGAACAGCATCAGGGGTATAAGAGACCGGATGCCGCCCTGCTCGACACATTCAGCTCTGTTGTGAGAGAGTGTATGGAGAGCGGCTGCCTTGATAGGGTCAGAATTGGAGATTTCTTAGTTAGTGTGGGGTCTACCATTCTAAATACTGACATCCAGCTTAACAAACAGTCCTTCTAAGGACTAATTCCGGAGTTTATAGGTTCCAGTATTAGACAGGCAGGGTAGTGTACGTCGCTGTATACACATCAGTGCAAGGCCTGCAGGCATTGTATGTGTGTATATAGAGCATTGCATACATCAAGAGGGTCCATTCCCTTCCTGTGTTCTGGTGCTGCTGCTGCTGCTGCTGCTGCTACCTGTGGGATATATTAGCCATATATAGCTAGCTCCAGGTGTAATTGGAATACAGGCCACACATTTTTTGGTGTAGTATTTCCGTGCCAGCTCATATCTGTAAAAACAATATCTGGATCAGAGATCAAAGAGATATATATATATATATGAGAACAAAAAGGAAATCCAGCAAGAACTCAGCAAACCAGGGTTGGAGTAAAATGATGCTTTTCTTTATTTCTTCAACAAGGCATAAAAACGACCCACAAGAATCAGAAACCAGAGTAGATGGCAGAAATAAGCGCAAATGGGACTACGCGTTTCGGCGGCCTAATCCGCCTTCTTCACGGTCCAAACCTAATCTGCTCCTTGTATGTGGAGCCATATAAAAGGCAATCCTGAATAAAATTAGTGCAAATAATTACAAACGTGTGTGCAGAAAAAGGGTTTAACCAATTCGCTACTGTGGATTAACTAACAGCACTGCTACAGAAAGGACAACTTTTTCTTATGTAATAAAAAATACAAATAAATATCCTAGTTAATGACATGATGTATAGGATGAAAAAAAAAAAAAAACCCAACAAAAAAAAAAAAAAAATTATATTTGACATGAATAAAATAAGCTCCACTGAAACCTCCATAATGTAGAATAATATCTGTACGGCTATTAAATCCTAAAGGAGTTCTTGTACCCATTTCAAAAATCCATTTACTTTCTCTAGCTAGAACCTTCCTGCGTAAGTCCCCCCCTCTAAGAGGTTTTTTTACTTGTTCAATTCCCATAAAGGAAAAACTAGATAAATTACCACTATGGACTTTAGAGAAATGGCGTGAAGCAACTGAAGCTCCAACCAAAGGTAAATTTTTAGCATCGGATATGTGTTTTCTCATCCTGGTTTTCAATGAATTCATGGTACAACCAATATACTGAAGTCTACAAGAGCTGCAGCTGATCAAATAGATCACATTTTCAGTGTTGCAGTTAATGAAAGATGCAACACTAAACTCTTTATTATTAGAAAATGAAGAAAAAACTTTTGATTTATTAGCAAAGCCGCAGCAGATGCAGACATTAGCTCCACATTTGAAGAAACCCACAGTTTGTATAGTTTTTAACCAATTATTGGACTTCTTATTCTGATCAATAAACATGCTAGGAGACAATAACGACGCTAAGGTAGGTGCCCGTTTAGCTACAAACGCCACATTATGATTATTCACAATATTTTTTAAAACATCATCCTGCGTTAAGCGTGGCAAGTACCGTTTTATAATGCTAACTATGGTATTGTATTGTGGGCTGTAATTAGTACCAAATACCACCTTCGATTCCTTGCTGGATTTCCTTTTTGTTCTCCTATTGAAGGATCTACTCCTAATCCAGTCCGTGCAGGTACTTGATTACCAGGTGGGAAAGACCCATGAGTCTCATTGCTGTAGCTGGACACTGACACACATACTCTGTCATATATATATATATATATATATATATATATATATATATACGGTAATAATCAATATTTCAATTGATTACTGTTACAGTTGTAGAATACACATAAAAATTCATACACATAATTAAAAAATAATACCAAGACACTGCTACCTAGAGGTGTCAGCACAACTATCATATATTGTTTATATATATATATATATATATATATATATATATATATATATATATAAAAAATGATATTTCATGCAGAAATGGCCCTAAAAAATCCTTTATCAGTAGTCCGGAAAAACCTGAACAATATAAATCCATAAGTCATTAATTAAATCTCAAAAACATAAGGATCAGGGACAATAAAAGAGTAAAAGTGCTAAAAAATATTAAAAAATATATTATTTGTGCAAAAAATAAATAATAACTATATATATATATTGTGATGCAGTGACCCCTGTGACAGCTAGAGGGCGCTGTATGGGCTGCCCGGGACATGCATGCAGGTATTCCCTATGTTATGATGGGAAAATGGTGAGCGGCAGGATTATAAATGGCCGATATGTATCACAGGGGTGGGTGCCTGTGATGGAAGTTGGAATATGTATTAATCAGCAGAGATAATACTGCTGAGGGTTTGTTGCTGTGTATTGGGAAAGCTTCTAGGTGACTTGGTGAGATGGGTGGGACCAGTCACCTACAAACCCACCAAGGGGCATGTGTCTGAATGCCCAATGTAAAGCCTGTATGTGTGTGGCTGTGTGTGGAATAGGACCTGTAGTGAGGTCATGACCATGTGATCCATACCTCACCTGTGGGTGTGGTTATGTACCATATAATGTGCCTGGGGTCTGGTCACATGGGGAGAGAGTTAATTTTTAGTGTTCAGGTTGAACATTCTATTGACTTTGAAATCTTTTCCTCCATTGATTTACAAGTGAACACTAAACTCAGTAAGTAAATATCACTCTATGTAAATGTTTTTAGTCTAAATTAATCTTTTTGATATATACTATTTATATACAGTGGGGAAAATAAATATTTGATACACTACCGATTTTTCAAGTTTTCCCACCTGCACTTCACCTGTGAGAGACAGAATCTAAAAATAAAATCCAGAAAATCACATTGTATGATTTTTACATAATTAATTTGCATTTTGAAAAAAGTATTTCATCACCTACTAACAAGCAAGAGTTCTGGTTCTCACAGACCTGTTAGTTTTTCTATAGGAAGCCTCCTACTCTGCACTCATTACTTGTATTAATTGCATCTGTTTGTACTCGTTACCTGTACAAAAGACACCTGTCCACACACTGAATCACACTCCAACCACTCCACCATGGCCAAGACCAAAGAGCTGTCTCAGAACACCAGGGACAAAATTGTAGACCTGCACAAGGCTGTTATGGACTACAAGACAATAGGCAAGCGGCTTGGTGGAGAAGGCAACAACTGTTGGAGCAATTATTAGAAAATGGAAGAAACACAAGGTCACTGTCAATCTTCCTCAGTCTGGGGCTCCATTCAAGATCTCGCAACGTGGGAATAAGGATGATTCTGAGAAAGGAAAGGAATCCGTTCAGAACTACACGGGAGGACCTGACCAATGACCTGAAGAGAGCTGAGTCTACAGCTTCAAATATTACCATTAGTAACACACTACGCCGTCATGGATTAAAATCCTGCAGGACACTCAAAGTCCACCTGCTCACTCAGCACATGTCCAGGCCCATTTGAAGTTCGACAGCGATCATCTGTATGCAGTGTCGGACTGGGGTGCCAAGGGCCCACCAGTAAAGTTGACTTTGGGGCCCCCCTTGTTACCTGCACACAAATATTACACTACCCTTGCTCACAAATTTACCTATAGCAGTATATAATAATAAACTGGCTAGTTTGGTTAATGAATGATGAGATGCTGCTTTTTTCTGTATAGAGTGAATTATGCCAAGTTCTGCCCACACAATGGAATTGGGGGCCCAGATCTGCACAGGGGCCCACTGGGGAATTCCCCTGTTACCCTATGGGCCAGTCCGAGCCTGGCGCCGGAGATCGTGGTACGCGTATACACTGAATGCATACCACGATCTCCAGCGCTATACTTACATACTTACCTGACCGGGAGGAGTGATGCCGTGGTGCTTCTCTTCTCGCTGGAGACCGGGCAGGAGTTCGGCGTCGCAATCGCGCATGCGCATAGCGCTATTTGGCGCCATTTTACTGAAGACACATTTGCAGTGTGTTTTCAGCAATATGGCGCCGGACAGCACGGTATGGGCATGCGTGTACTCCAGCGCTACACTCCTCCCCCGGCCTGTGGCAGAACAGGACAGTTCTGGAGCACAGGGAAGAAAGGTGAGTATAAATATTTTTTTTTATGTGTGCAGTTTAATAGGGGTGACGGGGACCTTACATATCAGGATAAGGGGGTGAGAGATAGCATGCATACCAGGATAAGGGGTGAAGGGACTATGCATGCCAGAATTGGGGGTGCGGGGACCATGCATATCAGTATTGGGGGGTGAGGGGACCATGCATATCAGGATTGGGGGATGAGGGGACCATGCATATCAGGATTTGGGGGTGAGGGGACCATGCATATCAGGATTGGGAGGTGAGGGGACCATGCATATCAGGATTGGGGGTTAGGAGACCATGCATACCAGGATTGGGGGATGACGGGACCATGCATACCAGGATTGGGGGTGAGGGAACCATGCATACGAGGATGAGGAATGGGGTGCCATGCATACCAGGTTTGGGGGGGTGAGGGGACCATACATACCAGAATAGGGATGAGGAGGCCATGCATACCATTATAGGGATGAGGGGGCCATACATACCATTATAGGGATGAGGGGGTGCCATGCATACCAGGATAGGAGGGGGGCAGCACATACCAGGATGGGAGACCATATACCAATAAAAATGCTCACCACCCGGGCATAGAACGGGTTCAATAGCTAGAAGGCTATAACAGTTTAGGAGACCCACTGTTTAATAATGGCCCTTTAAGCAGCTTAATGCTGCCTAATGCCCCTATAAGAATAGGCTCTGTGACTTTAAGAATCCCTCCTTCATAATTGAAACAAGATGGGTCTGCTTATGTGTCACACACAAAAGGACCAGCTGGGGTTGGTAAATGTTACAATGACATTTCCTAGTGAATGCATTTGTTTTGGTTGAAAGCAATGTTAAAGTTGAAAAAAGCTTCAAAAACGCTGCTTCTGCGCATAGCCCAAGTGGGGGAGGAACATTTTGGTCTGGGGTTATTTATTTTGCATTATATACAAGTCATTAACCTGGAAAGGATGTACCCTAACATATTTCCCAGCAAAATCCGTTTTGGTATGTTTTTTGGTGCATCGGTAAAAATGGCATGAAACTCTGAAAACATTGTTTAAAGCTGTGAACTAGGAGTCAGGAATGCTTCCAGGGGCGATCCCCATGATGTCCCCGTGTCATTTCAGCAGTGTTTCCATCATTTGTTGATGTTTTTAGACCTTAAAAGGGCCCCCGGGGGAGATTGCGGTAAAAATGTTCTGGTCTCCCATAGACTTACATTGGGCTCGTTGATCTGTCCGAGTACCCGAGTATTACAATTTGCTCGACCCGAACAACGAGCATTTTAGTGCTCGCCAATCACTATTAAAAATAATTTTATCATGGATCTTTTCTCAGAACTGGACCCCTTTTTTGAATTAAGGGTTACAGTTCATTTTTGTGTGTTATACTGTACAGAAATGTGTCTGTTTTTCTTCACCGTAAATCTCCCATTTAAGAAGGGCCCACAATTACTCATAATGGTTTAGGTCCGGTGAGGAAGGGGTTGTATCATTATTCTTTAATCTTTACTGGCAGCCGAGCAGTGGAGACATTGATGCTGCAATGGAGCATTGTCCTGCAGAACAATCATAATTTTCTTGAAATATACAGATCTTTTCCTGTAACACTGTATGAAGGAAGAGTCTCCTAAACACTGGTAATAGGTTTGGGACTTGATTTTAAGTTCATCTGCCACCTGAAAAGGTCCATCAAGATCATCATTAATAATCCCAACCCATAGCTATTCCCCACCTTCACCTTGCTGGTGTCAAAATAGATGTTTGTACCAATTACTTCTTCAACCATTGCCATCTGGTCCATCAAGAGTCGCTCTAATCTCATCAGTCCATAAAACCTTTAAAAAATCTGTCTTCAGATATTTATTGGTTCAGTCTTGATGTTTCACCTTCTGTGTCTTGCTCGGTCAGGTTCAGCCTTTCTTACCTCGGCCATGTCTCTGAGCACTGAACACCTTGTACTTCTGTGTCTTGCTCAGTGGTCGTCAGGTTCAGCCTTCCTTACCTCGGCCATGTCTCTGAGCACTGAGCACCTTGTACTTCAGAGTCACAGACTTCATCATGTCGCTCTCTCCCCGTTATCTCTGCCCAGGGCTCATCTAGTGTGCCCCCCTGCTATTCTGTATCAAGTCTTTCTGTATCATCTGGCTGCCCTCACCGATAAGTTAAGCTTTAGGTGGGCCCGTCTGAGTGAGGGGCTTGGGGCGACTTCAACCTCTGCTTCTCCAGAAGTTATGCTACTGGGAGAGCAGTAAATGAGGATACTTGTAAAGTTTGAGTAGATTAAATTCTCTCATCTTTTTTTTTAACTTTTACTGTATGCAGAAATCCTCATGAGAGATATTCAGCCCCTTCCACAATTACATTAGGTCATCGGGATATTAGTAAAAGTACCAAACAGCAGTTCTGTCAGAAGAATCGTTCTAGAAGCAGCATAGATGTTCAATATATTTATTTTTGCATAAAAGTTGTTACTAATATGCAAAGAAGAAATAAGAAAATCTGTAGATACAGTAACTTTCTATAGAAAGGTGCAGATGTTGATGATTCCGCTCCTTGGGCCATTGGTTGTACTTGTGCTGTTTTTGCACATCCAGGTCTGGATCACACACGATGGAGAGGAGAAGAGCAGGAATGTGTAACGTGTGATCTGTGTAGATGGAGTTTTCTTGGATTCTTACAGCACCACGATCAACCATATGGCCTTCTGTCTGGCCATGGACAGGTAGATGAAGGAGCAGCCGCTTCTTCATTCTGTCCATGACCCGGTAGTGTCTGTATATGGCCGGGGTCACAATTGCCGCTGTCACTCAGGACCGGAGTTTGTTTCTATGCAGCTGAGCGCTAAGGTCCAAGTCCCGGTGGCAGTGCCGGGTATTGAGACGCGAGACTCGTGCGTCACTCGCCATATAAAAATACTCCTTTATTAATGTCCTGTAGAATATATCGGCTGGACTCTGTGAACAGTCGCACCTGATACTTCTCTCTCTACTGATGATATGTCTTAAAGGATGTTATTAAGAAAGTGATTTTTAAAGGTGAGCGCTGCTTTTCTCCTTTTTAAGAAGAGAAATGTACATTTCTTAGAACTGGCGCCTGGGGGATATAATGATGAGGTGTATGGTGGGTATGTGTACTACTGGGCAGAGGTAACACTATGGATGTCCCTATGTGCTATACTTACATTTTCGTAATGGAACGGTGGTTCGGCTCTGCCGGACTCCACGTCGCTCCAGTTTATGGAGTGGAAGAATGGGCGTTCTCTAATGAACGATGTTATGGCATACCGAGCAGATGGAGTTTTGCAGAGAAGCTGGAAGATGAGAGAGACCATTGATCGTTATATTATGTATTATTACTGATATGTTATTACGCAATGTCTATGGACTGTCAGCATCATGTCCTCTATCCTTCCTTATAATCTACCATCATTCTTCATCACCTAATCCTACTTACCCCTTCTAGGATGTCAAGCTCATCGCTGGAGATGCAGGGTGGGAAATATAGGACGTTGTCCAAAGACTCATGGTAGTCGTCCATATCGCCACTGTTATAGAATGGAGACGTCCCCACAATCATCATGTACAGGATGACGCCAAATGAAAAGGAATCTGCCAGATGATTGTAGCCTTCTCTATCCAATACCTATAGGAATATAAGATAGGAGATGAGCTGAATATACCGGGGAGGAGATTTACACACAGAGCCTATGAGGACCGGTCTGTGATGAGATATGAGCTGGATACTCAGATTAGTACTCAATCCTACTATCGGCATCAATCACTCAGGGATGTTCCTTACCTCAGGCGCGATTTAACCCTCGTGCCAACAAGTTCTTCCAAGACGTCATCCTTGCCCACATTCACGGCTGAAGTGCCAAAATCACAGATTTTTATGTGTCCAGTGCCATCAATGAGGACGTTATGAGGCTTCAGGTCACTGCAGGGAAAAGGAGCAGACACTGATGGTGAGGATAATTCATGAAAAGAACTTTCTACATTAGATATGTAAGGTGACAACATAGATTTATGAAGATGAACTGATTACCGATGTATCACGCCGTGTTCATGGAGGAACTGGATTCCGCAAACCATTTCTGCTGCAAAGCGTCTGTGGAGAAGAAAGTAGAGGATGGATCAGTGGTTACACACACTTTAGGACTATAGTGAACGGGCAGCAGATTATTATGATTCAGCCTAAGATATTTACCTTGTTGTCTCTATATCGAACTTCATCGATTCTAGCATTTGGCTAAACAGATCTCCTCCGGCCATTGCCTCCATGGCTATTATATAATCTTGTGATGTTTCTACAAAGCCCCGCAGAGATGTTATGAAGCGGCAGCCGGCGCCAATACTTAGGACCTTTAACTCTGTAGAGAATGTTTCTTCATCACAACAACTCTTTTCCATGATCTTAAGGGCTAGTAATTCTTTGCTGACCGGATCTGATGCCAAGACGACCTGGAGAAAAATCACAGACGATCAGAGCAAACTCTCATCTATTCTAGGGATCTGTGTAATGGATCACTGGTGTATCCCAATTATCATTACATATGGAGATCCTGTAATGAATATTTATACCATCCTGTGTATCTGGTGAAGAATACATTGGGGAGCACGGAGTAGTATAAATTCTTACCTTTCCGTAGCTTCCTCTTCCAATATCAGTGAGTAAATTAAGGCTGTAAAGGTCAATAGGATTTTCTATTTTAACCAGTTTTCTCTCAGGTAAAATAGGGGATCTGGCATCACCAAGGTCTTCTGCTTTCAGATCTGCTATGGCAGAGGGCATCATAATGTTTGCACCTGCTGAGATAATATAAGATTTGTTAATCTCTTTGAGAACAAATAATGGAAATACACTTTCCATTAAAGGGAATCTGTCTCCCCTTTTTTGAGATACAATTGAATGATATCATTGTATGATATGTCACATAAGGATTCTCTTAGTACTTTTGCTTCCCCCTGACCCCGCACCTGTCATGCATAAATACCTTTTTTATATCGGTTCAGATGTATGTAAACTGCCGCTGTCCGGTCCGCTGGGCGGGGCTTATTTACCTGTTCCCCCCCATCCCTGTCTGGCTCTACACAAGAAGAAACGCGTAGAGCAAGACAGGGAGGGGGGAACCTGTTGAATAAGCCCCGCCCAGCGGACCGGACAGGAGCCGTTTACATACATCTGAACCGATATAAAAATGGTATTTATGCATGAAAGGTGCGGGGTTAGGGGGAAGCAAAAGTACTAAGAGAATCCTTATGTGACATAATTGAATGATGTCATTGTATGATATATCAAAAAAGGGGTGACAGATTCCCTTTAAGTGCGGGCTCAGGCGCTGAGCATGCATTTTACCAGGCTAACACCAGCTGTATTACATAGCTGCCACCTGCCTATAACTGCAGTGACTGGAGAACACTCCGATTGCTTCAGTTTTACTATTTCATTGCTAAGAGTGGTACTTAAATTAAGTAAATGCCGATTTGTGCGCATCAGCACCCATTAGTCCCCTCAGGACACAATTGCAAGGGGTTTCTCGATTGTAATGTCTATATGGGCCCTATCTTTTATTTTCATCCAAATGTTAAGACCAGCCTGGTTTAATTTCATATGAAAACGTAACTAAAGCTATATACAGTGATACAGTCCCTTTACAAGAGATCAGAAAATCTCAGGGTCAAATCTGCTAAAGAGACTAAAAAATGAAATAAATAAAAAAAAGTTTTTTTTTAAATTCAAAAATTTAATTTGAATTACTTATCCTTCCCAGTTAATAATAATAAAAAAATGAGCATAACTAGGATCACTCCATTAGTATAAGTCCACTATACAAAAATATAAAAATAATAATCCCAAACAGTAAATACTGAAATGAGAAAAAAATGGAAATACCAAAATTGCATTTTTTTCAAAATCAGAATGTTACGATGTCTTAGAATATGGCGACACAAACCAATTGTCATTTTTTTTCTTATTAAATTTCTAATTTTCTTCCACCATTTTAGTAAAAAGAAAACTTATGCATATTGGGCATTACCAGAATTGTATCTGACATGGGAAATTTTTTGTTGTGAGGTCATTTTTATCACACAATTAACACAATAAAGAACAAATATGTCGGAATCCCTTTTTTCTACACAATTTTACCGATCTAATTTTTTTTCCTTTTTTTTTAAAAAAAAAGCAAAAAAAACATTGAATGACAAAATAAATGCGGTCGTTTGAAGCTACAGCTCGGGCCACTGAAAAAAAAACAAGCTCACATACGGCTGTATTAGACGACAAATGAAGAAATAAACTTATGGGTTTTTCGAAAAAGGGAGGAAAAAAAACGAAAAACTACCCGGTCAAGAAGGGATTAATAAATATAGCTCCAGATATCACATATTACAATTTTAATCAGAACTCTATACATCAGCAGGAAATGTCGAATATTTGGGGTTTCGTTTACTGTCTAATTGCAAAAATGTCCCTGTTGCCCGTAGCAACGATTCACAGCACAAATTCCGGTTCTTAACATTCTATGGAACACTGAAATGTGACTGGTTGCTACGGGCAGCAAGGACTGTTCCACAAGTCAGCATTGATAATTGAGGTCTGCACATAATTTTAGGAGTATAATCCCCCTCGCCTCCAGTCTTATCCTACTGAGCTGTTTCCATCTTACCTGTTTCATCTTCATCCATTGCTCTTTCTGGTAAAGAAACGCTGATGGTTTTGGCTGATGACTGGGAACTCCATAGTGCACCATTCCCATTAATAATGAGTGTAGCATAGGTCAGCTGTCTCCTGCATTGGATAACCCAGTCTCTGCTGTTCCGAATTCTCTTCTTGGCTGCCGCTCTTTGCAGGTCCAGGATGTCCTTTCTTTCAGATCTGGATGAGACCTGTCTTGGAGTTTCTTGGAGAACCTCGTCCAGCTTTATATCTGCGCCGATGTTTCTCCGCTTATTTAGGATGGCTTCTTTGTTCCTCATCCTTATTGCAGGGGCCAGATCTCCAATTTTTTTCAAGGAGATAAGTATGGCACTCTGAAGCTCAGCGGAGGCTGCAGAGTGGGACTCCATGAGGTTCTCCATAATCCTTCTCTCTGTAAGGATCTCATGTCTTTTGGACTTTGTAATTTTCTCAAGATTTTGTCGTTTGGACGCCATTTCAGAGGCGTCAGTGTCCATGTTTGGTAGAGTAATGTCTTTTCGCCCTAAAGCGAATAATAATACCTGCTCTTCATTTAATCCTCTCCTCTCTCTCAGTACCCGATCTCGTTGGGCTGGTCTTCTCTCTTTATCCATTTTGTAATCAATTTTTGCTTCGTTCATCACGAAAAACAAAAGGAACTCCCTCACCCTTGGGGGTCTGTGAGGCAGTGATTTCTTACGGGCTGTAATACTGGAATGTAGAATGTGATGATGTCATCACATCACTGTGACATAGATTGTACCGTGATGTCACAATGAGAATCATGTAGATGGACAGATACATAAACGATAGATATAAACTTTGTAGTGTATATATATATATATATAAAATTAAATAATATAAATAAAATCTAAAAAATATATTGGTAGGTGCGGAAACGAATCCCACCACTGCACTAAAACACACATGAGGAAAGATGACAAAACGGGAAACACCGCTTAGCTTTGCTCTACTGCGTACGCTCCTAGCAACAGAGCCCACCACCTGCGTGCATCTGCTCCTCCACCCAGATCCATCACCATAGTCGGATCCATCATCATAGTGCAGCCTTGGAGCAGAGTCCACCACCAATTGCAGCAGTCCAGTAACAGAGTCCCAATGATGAGTTCAGCTTCTGCCCAAAAAGTCAAGCATGCTTGAGTCCAGCTCTCAGCAACCAGGTCCAGCATGGTCAGTGCAACTCTCACCATCGTCGCCACTCCACCAAGCCATGCAAACACCTCCTCCCGACACCATAAACTGTGACTCCACCACGCCATGCCAGCCCTTCTTGCAGACCACATAGCTGCCACTCGTCCCCTCTGGCTGGGCTGCGCAGGACTCATGTTCAGCTCCTTCATTCACCCAGGCTTTCTTGTGAATGACTAACACACAATATCACCAATAGTGATTGAACCCACCTGGATCCCTTTTATAGAGCCTAACACCTGATTTGTAATTGTGTGCACATTAACCCTAAAACTAAGGTGCGATACCACTCGCCACCACCAGGGCAATTTAGAATGAACGACACCACGTATAATAATTCTAATGGCCACCGGGGGCAATCAACCCACTTTGGCACCTAGCCAAAGGAAAAAAGTTCACTTATGCATTTAAACTGTCAGATCCACGCTGGATCACGACAGTACCCCCTCCTTAATGAGGGGCCTCTGGACCCTCAAGACCACCCCTCATTAGGAAAACACCTACAGCGGGGACACCCAGATCCTGAGTTCACCCCACCACTACCTGACACTTCAGGTTAATGACAAACGCACCGCTGGTATTGGCAATACATGTTCGTTTTGGAGGCACCACTCATCTCCACAGTGCCGACCTGGGGAACGAGGTGTATGTATGTGAATATTTAGTATGCGCTGGTAACACTTCGCACACACTTCCACAAGATGTTTTTTGGTGGCCTCCCACACACAGGTCCGGACCTGAACGCTTATTGCACACATTCATTTGTCGTATATTTGGTGAACTCCTTCTGGACACGACAACAGAGGCGTCCCCCTGCTGTCACCACACTCACACCCCCGCTATTCACCAAGGGACACCACCCTCCAACCCTTTCACCAGGAGGTCTGCACCTCCCAGGGTTGGTTAATGGCGAGGGGTGAGATTTGTCCCTAATCCCCTGCAGCACACCTGCTGCTCACACCTGGAGGTGAAGGGACCGGGATATGGAGGAAATATACACTCGCTGGTCGCCTCCACCCGACCAGGAGGGGCGGCTTCTTCGGTGGTATTTGAAGATTTGGCGTAAGCCCCGCGGACTATCACACAGTCTGCTCTCTACAGGGACGTACCCCTTCACCTCGGGGAACCCCAGACAGCACCATGGGGACACCAATTCCACCCACCTGTCTGGTTACGTCTGCCTGTATGAACAAGTCCCGCTCCCCAGCAGAGACTCTAGGGGCACTTGGCCAAAGTCGCAGGGACATGGAGGAAAAATACACTCGCTGGTCGCCTTCCTCCACACGACCAGGAGGGGGCGGCTTCTTCGGTGGTATTGAAGATTTGGCGTGAGCCCCGTGGACTATCACCAGTCTGCTCACTACAGGGACGTACCCCTTCACCTCGGGGAACCCCAGACAGCACCATGGGGATCACCAACTCCACCCACCTGTCTGGTTACGTCCGCCTGTATAAACAAGTCCCGCTCCCCAGCAGCGACTCTAGGGGGCTTGTACGAGACCCGCAATTTGCCAAAGCCGCCATTTTGATTTCCTGGTTGCCTTAGTAGAGACCCCAGACCCTGATAACTGCTGCTGCAGCGGCTCTAACACACCTTGCCGCTCCCCACTCACCTCAGTGAGGCCCGGCAGCAATTACTCACAGGTCTCCACATGGCTAAAGCTCACCAAAAAAAAAAATATAGGGTTGGTGATAATGTCACGGTCACGTGTGTCTGGACGCAGCGAGTACCGCAAGGCGAACCCATATGACACACCTGACCCTGGATACACCACCTCCAGTTGGGTGAATTTAAATAATAGGATGTCCAGCTGGATACACCGCCTCCAACTGGCGAATTTAGGTATTACACGTTAATCTGGAAACACCCCCTCCAGTAAGGCGAATTTAAATAATAAAGGGGAACCTGGGAAACATTAACAATGGTGGGCCCTGCAATAGGGAATAGGGAAGTGGAGACCTCCTAAACTCCCCTGAGCCAGTGTCCCTGCACTCCTAACGTTCCCTATGCCGGTTCCGCACCGGGCACGCACAGGAACATAAAAACCCGAACTAGGGAATTGGTCGGTGTGGAAACTAATCCCACCACTGCACTAAAACACACATGAGGAAAGATGACAAAATAGGGGAAACACCACTTAGCTTTGCTCTGTTGTGTACGCTCCTAGCAACAGAGCCCACCACCTGCGTGCATCTTCTCCAGCCGGATCCATCACCATAATCGGATCCATCATCCATAGTGCAGCCTTGGAGGAGAGTCCACCACCAATTGCAGCAGTCCAGTAACAGAGTCCCAATTATGAGTTCAGCTTCTGCCCAAAAAGTCAAGCATGCTTGAGTCCAGCTCTCACCATCGTCGCCACTCCACCAAGCCATGCAAACACCTCCTGCCGACACCATAAACTGTGACTCCACCACGCCATGCCAGCCCTTCTTGCAGACCACATAGCTGACACTCATCCCCTCTGGCTGGGCTGTGCAGGACTCATGTTCAGCTCCTTCATTCACCCAGGCTTCCTTGTGAATGACTAACACACAATATCACCAACAGTGATTGAACCCACCTGGCTCCCTTTTATAGAGCCTAACACCTGATTTGTAATTGCGTGCACATTAACCCTAAAACTAAGGTGCGATACCACTCACCACCACCGGGGCAACTTAGAATGAACGACACCACGTGTAATAATTCTAATGGCCACCGGGGGCAATCAACCCACTTTGGCACCTAGCCAAAGGAAAAAAAAGTTCACTTATCCATTTAAACTGTCAGATCCACACTGGATCATTACACACAAGGTCTGATAGTTGTTGATATTGACCGACGTGAATGTAATCCCATGATGACTCTTGGTACAAATGTAATTGAAAACTGTCTGTCCGAGGTTATTGTCTTGTTGCAACTTGTGGCTGAGACTGCTGGTTCCGGAGAACGAGTCCTGCAGAAGGAGATCCGGGCCCTGATGCAAAGGCAACAGGTGGAACTCTCTGGGGGAGAGATTGGCAGTGTCAGAGTGAGTGATGCTTTTCCCATTGTAATACCCCCCATGAGTGAAATGTTGATAAGGTGTCGGGCAGCTATAGGCCTTAGAGGGAGGGATTACCAGGCATTGGTGGAACCAGTATACTCCGAAAGCAGGCCCACTGCCCTGACAGCCAGAGGGGTGGTTGATGTACAAAAGGGGAGAGTACCTGTACGCCTTTTGAATTGTGGGGAGGAGGAAGCCACAATACCTCGGTACACCACAGTTGCCAAGCTGCTCACTGTTAATAACAACTCATTGCAGGCAGCAGAGCCCTTGGTCTCATCCGACCAGGTGGAGGACAACGGCTCTGGAAAGCAGCTAGAAGAGTGGTGCCAGCAACTGCAGGTGGGAACTGACTCTACACCTTCATACCAGAAAAATGGGGTTTACAGAGTGACACAAGAGTATGAGCGGGTATTCAGCAAACACCCACTAGATTTTGGGCAGGCAAAAGGGGTTCAACATCATATCCCCACGGGAGACCATCCACCCATAAAGGAGAGGTACAGACCTATACCCCCTAACACAGTACCAGTGTGCTAAGATTATGTTGAGGGAGATGAAGGAGGCAAGGGTCATCAGAGACAGTTGTAGCCCCTGGGCAGCTCCAATAGTGTTTGTAAAGAAAAAGGATGGTACCATGAGAATGTGTGTTGATTACAGGAAAATTAACAGCATTACACATAAAGATGCCTACCCATTACCTTGGATTGAGGAATCCTTAGCTGCACTTAAAACTGCTAATTACTTTTCCACCTTGGATCTCACCAGTGGGTATTGGCAGGTTCCCGTGGCAGAGGCAGACAAGGAGAAAACAGCATTTACTACTCCAATGGGTCTCTGTGAGTTCAATTACATGCCATTCAGGCTCTGCACTGCTCCTGGAACATTTCAACGGCTGATGGAGTGTTGCCTGGGACACATGAACTTTGAGACAGTCCTGTTATACCTGGATGATGTCATTGTTTTCTCCAAGACCTATGAAGAGCATCTGGAACACCTGGCTGAAGTATTTGAAGCTTTGTCCAATTTTGGCCTGAAGATGAAGCCTTCCAAATGCCACCTCCTGAAGCCTAAGGTAAAGTACCTTGGTCACGTGGTCAGTGCAGAAGGTGTGGCACCAGATCCTGACAAGGTCACGGTCATCCGGGACTGGAAGAAGCCCAGCAACCTCCATGAGGTACACCAATTCCTTGGACTGGTAGGCTACTACCGGAGATTCATCAAAGGCTTTACTGAAATAGCTACCCCGATGCAAGACCTTCTGGTGGGGCAGTCCAAGAAAAGCAAGTGTGGCGCCCCTGAGGCTTCAGTCGCGACAGAGGTACTGCACCTTCTATGGTGTAGTGCCCCACCATCCAGGTAAGGTGGGAACTCCTGACCACGCTCCACACCTGCATTCCACACACAGGATAGTTCAGTGGGGCCACCTAACAGCTTCAGGCTGGGGGTTAGCAGAGCATCCCTCGTGAAACCCTGTTTCGTAACACGAGATGTGCTGGGAGGCGGGTGGAGTGAGACGATATAAAAGAGTGGGAAGGTGTAGGATTTGAGGTCAGTTAGGTCAGTCGAGTCAGTCAGACGAGGGTCTGAGAGGGAGAGAGCAGGCTGACAGCAGGTCAGCCTGAGAGGAGCTCAAGGCGGAGGAAGGCAGTCAGTCAGGAGAGGCTGAGGACTGGTCTTAGTGGAACGAGCTCCCTAAGGAAGGAAGAGAAGGAGAAAGAGACGTAGACTGGAGACTAGATTCCATAAGAGAGATAGAACAGATCGGAACGAAGGAGAATAGAAGGACGGTGGGAATCTGGTTGAAGAAAGATAGAGAACCCTTCCAGTCCAGAGAGCGCAAAGGCCGGGGCCCAGTCCCCGAGGTTGATTGGATCTTTATGTCCGGCAACAGGCACTGGAGGAGTAGTGAGCCGCTAACGCCTTGCTCCGATCATAGACTTGGGACACAACAGCAACTGAATAGAGAGCCGGGACGCAGTGAGGAGTCCCCGAAGCAGGCTACAGCTGTCTGTCATACAAGTAAAGACTAGGAACACCTAGAGAGAGGCATTCCAGGTAACTAAGTACTGGAGTGCTTCACACCTAAAGGCGCATTGGAGGAGTCGTTCAGTAAGGTACATGTTGGCAGAGTGTGGAAGGGAGAATCCTATCCTGCCTGGAGGTTGGCTGGAGCCCTGACCTGGAGAACACAGTACGGAGGCAGGCAGTTGAGTGAACTGCAAACAGTGAGAAAAGCTTTGGAACTGCATACTCGGGTGTCCTCCAGTTATTCCCGCACCACTACACCTGGGTTCCAGCCTCCATACCATTCTGCGCCTCTCCTCATCCATTGCCCCTACACTGCCCTGGGACTACAGCTCCACCTGTGGGGAGCTACACCATCTTTGCTGCACCACACCATCAGTCCCAGCGGATCTGCATGCAGCGTTGGCTCAACATCTTACTTGCCAAACACCACGGGTGGCGTCACGAACTATTCTAATAAACTTTAACACCATTAACATCACCGCCATTGATATTGGGCGCCCAGGGCCACGGACTGGGTCACCGCTGCTGTGACACATTCCCACCTTGACACCGGCCCTTTACCGAGTACCCCGCTGCCCTGGGTGTGCGAGGGCGACCCACAAGCAGAAGAATTCCACGTTTGAATGGACTGAAGAATTGGAGAAGTCCTTCACCAGATTGAATATGGCCCTCACCGGTGACGAAGTTCTGGCTTACCCAGATTATGACAAACCCTTTGTGCTGTACACGGATGCCAGCAACGTGGGATTAGGAGCAGTACTGTCGCAGGGACAGAACGGAAAAGAGAGAGTGATCTCCTACGCCAGCAGGAAGCTGCGTCCCACTGAGAGGAACCTGGATAATTACAGTTCTTTCAAGCTGGAGTTTCTTGCCATAGTCTGGGCGGTCACCGAAAGGGTCAAGCATTACCTAGCTTCTGCCAAGTTTACAATCTTCATGGACAACAATCCATTGACCCACTTGCACACTGCAAAACGGTGCCCTGGAGCAGCGGTGGATGGCTCGGCTGTCTAACTACGAGATTACTATCAAGTACCGAGCAGGGCACAAGAATGCCAATGCGGATGCGCTATCCAGGATGCCTAATCTGCCAGATGCAGGAGAAGACCCAGAGGCTCTGGAAGAGATAGAGTTGCCTCCCTTCCACCAACCACTGGCGGTCCAGCGTGCTCAGGGGCTGAGAGACAGGCGATCTGGCTTGAAGGAAGTCACCCTGAATCCATTGCCCCAGGTGGTGGTCCCAAAGAGAGATGCATCAATGGTCCTGGAAGCATACCACAATGTAGCTGGACACTTTGGATGGAAGAAGTTGGAAACGTTGCTCCGAGAGAGGTTCTACTGGACTGGCATGAGGAAAACCATTGAGAGGAGGTGCTGGGAGTGTGGACAGTGTAACCTGCGCAGAAAGGATAGAGACAGCCAGAGAGCTCCTCTGCAGCCCATCATCACCAAACAGCCACTTGAGTTGGTGGCCCTGGACCATGTGAAGCTGGTTCCTAGCCGGTCAGGTTACCTCTATGCCCTTACCATTGCGGACCACTATTCCAGATTCCTGGTGGTTGTGCCTGTCAAAGATCAAACTGCCAGAACAGCGGCCAGAGCATTCCAACTGCACTTCTGTAGACCACATGGGTACCCTGAGAGAGTGCTTACTGATCAAGATCTGGCTTTCGAGGCAGAAGTGTTTCATCAATTCTGTAACCTGTATGGTTGTAAGAAGATCCGGACAACACCGTATCACCCACAGACCAATGGCATGTGCGAGAAGATGAACCAGGTAGTGATTGACCTGCTGAAGACATTGCCCTTGAAGGAGAGAGATCTGTGGCCCGAAAAGTTGCCAGATCTGGTAGACCTCTACAACCATATTCCCGTGAACTCTACCAACTGTACTCCAGCATACCTGATGAGAGCCAGACCTGGTAAGCTGCCTATTGACTTGGACATGGGAGTCCTGACACCTGAAGTGGCGTCCCCAGATGCTGATTGGGACATGGAGAGGCAGCAACAGTACAGAAGAGTTCAAGAATGTGTGGAGAAGAGTTTGACCCAGGCAAGACAAAAGCAGGAGATGCTTTACAATCAAAATGCACCTGCCGTTCCTTTGTCGCCGGGGGAGCAAGTCTTGAAAAGAAAGAGAGGATTGCACAAATTGGATGATCAGTGGGAAGCTGAACCTTATACCATCCTTCCCTCGAACTTTGATAATACTAAGGTGTGCCTTGTGAGTAAAGATGGAGGGGAGACCTCGGCAGCGGTATCAAGAGATCACTTGAAGCTGTGTCCTGACCAGTTGAAAGAAAGGAAAGAAGAACCAGATAACATCCAACCCATGGTGGAAGAAGAGAAGGTCAGCACAGTGCTTGGAGAATTTCCTGCAAATTGGACTAGAGTGAACGATGCTATAGTGGTGCCAGTGTTACTGTTTCCCCAATTGGAAGCACAGGAAGATGTGACTCAAGAGAATCAGGAAAATCGGGTAGCAGATGCCACACCAGCAGTGGAGCCAGAGAACCCTCGCCGTGCCAGTGATGAACCTGTTATGCCCATGATGAGTCCAAGAGTTACTAGACAATCTAGAATCCCTGTGCCATGTGGAACAACCAATAGTGTATCCAGTAGATTACCCACTACTACAATATTACACAGATCTACCTGCACCACACAAGGTATACCACCCCTTAGATACCGTATATAAAGTAATGTAATTGCTGAAATTGTGTAAATTTGTAACTGTTTTTCAAGTTTTGTGCCTACAGGTAACCTGTGAGAGTTCCCTTGGAGTTTTCTTGTTTTCTTTATGGACACTGAACCACAGGACTTGTGTGTGGTCAAAAACTTTCGCCATTTGCCCAGGAATGGACCATGGACATTGATGCTTGGACTTATCATCATAGAACCATTTTTGAGCTCTTCGTTTTGGTACATTTTTACCTTTTTTAAATCTTGTACAATTATTGTTGTTTATACATTATATATGTTGTTTTTCATGTTTCTTGTTCAGCCCAGGAGTGCTGACTTGCACTAGGGGGGAATGTGGCGCCCCCAGGGGTATGGTCGCCAGACTGGCCTTGCCTTCCTCAAGGAGAGGGTAATGCCAGGCTTGGAAGCAGTGATGGGTCTCTCCAGCAGTTAACCTAATGCATGCAACACAGTTCCACTCCAAGCCAGCAGATGGAACATTGAACCAGGATGAAGGGGAGGGTGTTATGATGAGTCACCGAAGGAGGAAATAACAAAATACCAGCTAAGTCCAGAAAAACCAGAGAGGTAGGCAGCTATCGGATTGCAGACCCCTGAACCTATCCACAACAACTAGCAGTAGCCGTGGGGGGTTCCTACGGTGCCCTAGACCCCTCGATCACAGCCGGACAACTACATAGCCTAAAGACAGAAAGGGGAAAAACTAAACTGCCCCAGAGCAGACCCCAAAGCAATAGGCAGCCCCCAACATATAATGACGGTGAAGCAAGATGAAAACACTAACACAGATAGAAAGATAGGTTGAGCAAATGATGGGGCCCAAGCTAACTACATAGGACAGGATAGGAAAGCTGCTGTCTGCCATCCGCAAAAACCCTATCAAAATGAGCCAACCGACTGATAGGAAAAACAGGCCCTGAAGTCGCTAGGCTTCAAAAGACTATATCAGCACTCAGGTATATTCTGAAGACAGAGCAAAAGATCAACAGATCAGAGACAAAAATGGAATTCAGCTCACCCCCGGCCGGGGATGGCAGAACTCCCAAAAAACAAGGCAAAACAAAAACAAAAACAAAACTGAAGAGTACAAAGCAGAGCAGGAAAACTTAGCTTTGAGATGCAGGAATCAGACTGGTCTCCAAGAATCCAGCAGGAAAATCACCAGCCAGGAAGAAGGGCGTCGGCAGCCTTATATCCAGTCCTCAATTCCAGCCACCCAGTCATCATCTAGCTGCCCAGGTGTTTGGTAATCAGTCTCACCACCTTCCTTCACTAGAGGAGGGAGTTCATCAGACCTCAATGGTGAAGGGAAAAATGAACTCACAACAGGAGGGGGTGCTCCCTGAGGGCTGAGAGGAAGGAGTGGTCAGTTAGTTGAAGGAGGTCCACTTGTGCAGACGTGGAGAGCTCCCTCACTGCAACAGCGCAATTACTGGAGCCTGGTCTCCACGATGGTACGGATACTAACGGTCCTGCCACAGATACCAGAGGAGTAGGAGGCTGTAAATGCCCTGCTCCCATCAGAGACTTGGGACACAACAGTAATTGAATAGAGAGCCAGGACTCAGGAGAGGAGTCCCTGAGAGAGGCTACAGCTGTCTGTCATACAAGTATAGTTCTAGGAACATCTGAAGAGAGGCATTGCAGAGTAGCTAAGTACTGGGGTGCTTCACACCACAAGGCGCTAGGAAGGAGACTGCACAGCCCTTCTGCTGAGAGAGAGAATACTGATCTGCTTTCAGGCTAACCTGCTCCAACACCATCTGTAATCAGGACTCTGGACTGCATATACTCAGTAAAGGTACAGAAACTACAACCGCTGTGCCTTGTCTGTTCCCTACGCTTCCCCCACTGCCACATCCCCGTGCTGGTTACATCTACACTGTCCTGGGACTACAGCTCCACCTGTGTGGAGCTTTTACATCTTTGCTGCACCCTACCATCAGTCCCAGCGGATCTGTATGCAGCGTTGGCCTAACACCATACTTGCCGAACACCACAGGTGGCGACACAAACTATTCTACCATTAACTATATCCCCCGTTGCTTGGGTGCCCAGGGCCACGG
>NW_027361716.1:1502500-1720000 GCF_039654945.1 Dendrobates tinctorius
ATATATACAGTGTATATATATATATATATATATATATATATATATATATAGTGGTTTGACTGGGGGTCCCATGGTTAATGGCAGGTATATGTCACGGTTGGATGCTCCATGTGATGCCACCTGGAGTATTTTGCTGTTAGTGCACATGAGTACTAATATGGCGTTTAGTGCACCTGGGTCCGGGTTGCGGGTAGCTATGAGAGATGGGAGGGTCTGGCTACCCATATTACCTCACCTCTGGGTGAGGGTGTTGACTGTACCCATGTTTTCCTTCACGACCTGCAGGAGTTTCATGGCCTGCTGTGAGATCATGACCATGAGACCAGCCCATGTGATCCATACCTCACCTGTGGGTGTGGTTACAACCCACATAATGGAGGCTATGTTTAGCACATGGGCAGTGAGTGTGAGGGAGTCTGTCAGAGTGTGGACAGACTTCCATGTCCTTTTTGTCACACTGACATCAGAAAGGTGAAGTGAGTTCTGAGTTCATTGGCTGTGAACTCCCAGGACCTGTTTGATGGCACCCTGAGCAGGAGAACTTTCTCACGCTCGCAGTGCCCTCAGACATGGAATAGGAGTTCACAGGCAGACACTGAGCACACGCTGCTCAATGTCTCTGCTGGATGGCAGGCTGTATGGTCACATCATGCAATCATGCAGCTTCCCATCTAGCTGTAGAAGAGCTACACCCGTCGTGGGACAAATGGATTATCATTTTCTCTGCGGAAAGGTGAGGAATATTGTTGTTTTGCTTTTTTAACTCTTTTGCAGACGACAATAGGGGAATGAGTGAGGTCGTAAGTAAGGTTTAATTAAGATTTATTAAAGGAATTTGTGAAATTCTTTCAATTAAAGGACTTTAGTCTTTGTGTCTGTGATTTTATACAATATGGGGTTAATAATGGGGGCATCAATTGACGGCTCTCCATTACTAACCTTGGGGCTTGTGTCACCTGTGACCTTGACAAAACAAAGGTGACATAAACCCCCAACTATCACCCAACTTGCCACCGCTACAGGGCAAATGGGAAGTAAAAAAGTTCATTTGTTTCTCATTAATGTACACTCTGCACCTCATCTTCACTGAAAAAAACAGAAATGTAGAAATTTTTACAAATGTATTAAAAAAGAAAAACTGAAATATCACTTGGCCTTATGTGTTCAGACCCTTTGCTCAGACACTCATATTTAAGTCACCAGCTGTCCATTTCCTTGTGATCCTCCTTTTAATGGTTCTAATTGATTGGAGTCCAGCTGTGTTTAATTAAATTGATAGGACTTGATTTGTAAAGGCACACACCTGTCCATATAAGACCTCACAGCTCACAGTGCATGTCAGACCAAATGAGAATCATGAGGTCAAAGGAACAGGCCAAGGAGCTCAGAGACAGAATTGTGGCAAGGCACACATCTGGCCAATGTTACAAAAGAATTTCTGCAGCACTCGAGGTTCCTAAGAGCACAGTGGTCTCCATAATCCTTAAATGGAAGAAGTTTGGGACCCCCAGAAGTCTTCCTAGACCTAGCAGTCCAGCCAAACTGAGCAATCATGGGAGAAGAGCTTTGGAGAGAGGTAAAGAAGAACCCCAAGATCACTGTGGCTGAGCTCCACAGATGTAGTATGGAGATGGGAGAAAGTTCCACAAAGTCAACTATCACTGCAGCCCTCCAACAGTCGGCCCTTTATGGCAAGACTGGTGCGATGGAAGCCTCTCCTCAGTAATAGACATATGAAAGCCCACAAAGCGTTTGGTAAAAAAACACATGAAGGACTCCCAGACTATGAGAAATAAGATTATCTGGTCTAATGAGATGAAGATAGAACTTTTTGGAGATAATTGTAAGCCATATTTGTGGAGAAAACAAGGCACTAATCACCTGCCCAATACAATCCCAACAGTGAAACATGGTGGTGGTAGCATCCTGCTATGGGGTGTATTTCAGCTGCAGGGACAAGATGACTGGTTGCAATTGAAGGAAACATTAATGCAGCCAAGTACAGAGTTATCCTGGAAGAAAACCTCTTCCAGAGTGCTCTGGACCTCAGACTTGGCTGAAGGTTCACCTTCCAACAAGACAGTGACCCTAAGCACACAGCTAAAATAACAAAGGAGTAGCTTCAGAACAACTCTGTGACCATTCTTGACTGGCCCAGGCAGCACCCTGACCTAAACCCAATTGAGCATCTCTGGAGAGACCTGAAAATGGCTGTCCACAAATGTTCACCATCCAACCTGATGGAACTGGTGAGGATCTGCAAGGAAGAATGGCAGAGGATCCCTAAATCCAGGTGTTAAAAACTTATATACACTGCTCAAAAAAATAAAGGGAACACTAAAATACCACGTTCTAGATATCTCTGCATGAAATATTCCAGTTACAAATTTTTATTCATTGCATAGTGGAATGTGTTCAGAACAATAAAACAACAATTATCAATGTAAATCACAATGAATATCCCATGGAGGTCTGGATTTAGAATGATACTCAAAATCAAAGTGGAAAATCAAATTACAGGCTGATCCAACTTCAGTAGAAATGCCTCATGACAAGGAAAAGATGCTCAGTATTGTGTGTGGCCTACACGTGCTTGTATGACCTCCTTACTGTACAATGCCTGGGCATGCTCCTGATGAGGTGGTGGATGGTCTCCTGAGGGATCGCCTCCCAGACCTGGACTAAAGCATCCGCCAACTCCTGGACAGTCTGTGGCGCAGCGTGATATTGGTGGATGGAGCGAGACATGATGTCCCAGATGTGCTCAATCGGATTCAGGTCTGGGGAACGGGCGGGCCAGTCCATAGCTTCAATGCCTTTATCTGGCAGGAATTGCTGACACACTCCAGACACATGAGGTCTGACATTGTCCTTCATTAGGAGGAGCCCAGGGCCAACTGCACCAGCATATGGTCTCACAAGGGGTCTGAGGATCTCATCTCGGTACCTAATGGCAGTCAGGCTACCTCTGGCGAGCACATGGAGGGCTGTGCGGCACTCCAAAGAAATGCCACCCCACATCATTACTGACCCACTGCCAAACCGTTCATGCTAAAGGATGATCACTGTCGATGGCATCTCCAGACTGTCACGTCTGTCACAAGTGCTCAGTGTGAACCTGCTTTCATCTGTGAAGAGCACAGGTCGCCAATGGAGAATTTGCCAATCCTGGTGTTCTGTGGCAAATGCCAAGCATTCTGCATGGTGTTGGGCTGCGAGCACAACCCCAATCTGTGGACGTTGGGCTCTCAGACCATCCTTATGGAGTCGGTTTCTAAGTGTTTGTGCAGACACATGCACATTTGTGGCCTGCTAGAGATCATTTTGCAGGGCTCTGGCAGTGCTCCTCCTGTTCCTGTTTCTCCTTGCGCAAAGGCTGAGGTAGCGGTCCTGCTGCTGGGTTGTTGCCCTCCTGCGGCCCCCTAAATGTCTCCTGGTGTACTGGCCTGTCTCCTGGTAGCGCCTCCAGCCTCTGGCCACTACACTGACAGACACAGCAAACCTTCTTGCCACAGCTCGCATTAATGTGCCATCCTGGATGAGCTGCACTACCTTAGCCACTTGTGTGGGTTGCAGAGTCCGTCTCATGCTACCATGAGTGTGAAAGCACAACCAACATTCAAATGTGACCAAAACATCAGCCAGAAAGCATTGGCACTGAGATGTGGTCTGTGGTTCCCACTTGCAGAACCACTCCTTTATTGAGGGTGTCTTGATAATTGCCAATAATTTCCATCTGTTGTCTATTCCATTTGCAGAACAGCATGTGAAATTGATGTCAATCAGTGTGGCTTCCTAAGTGGACAGTTTGATTTCACAGAAGTTTGATTTACTTGGAGTTAGATTCTGTTGTTTAAGTGTTCTCTTTATTTTTCTGAGCAGTGTATGTATATATATATATATATATATATATATATATATATATATATATATATATATATATATATATATATATATATAAAATTGAATGTGTGTGTGTATCACCAACCAATCACGAAGCATCTTTCATTTCACCAGAGCTGTTTAAAAGAAGCTGAGCTGTGATTGGTTGCTATGAGCAACAGTTTTCTCACTCCACGACAACACCTCAGCAGACAGTGACCGGGTGGGAGAAATCTAGCATCCCCGGGAACATAAGCTCACAGCCATTGTCTGCCCTCGAGAATGGAGCAGAGAGCACATAACAGAAATGAATCACCCCCTCCCTGCCCATATACCCATCACACATCCTCCATCCCATAGGCACACCTTCCCTCTTAAAAGGATCTCCGGTATGGAAGATAGCGCAAATCTATCCAGCACTTTGGTTTTGACCCCAGGCCTCTCTTAAAGGGATCCCCAGTATGGAAGTTAGGACCGTTCCACTCAGCTCTGTGGTTCTGACCACAGGGTCTCTTAAAGGGTTAATTGGTATGGAATTTAGGACAATTCCACTAAGCGCTCTGGTTCTGACCCCAGGCCCCTCTTAAAGGAATCCTCATTACGGAAGAGAAGGCAAATCCACTCTGCACTTTGGTACTTACCCCAGGCCTCTCTTAAAGGGATCTCCGGTATGGAAGTTATGGCAAATCTCACAGCGCTCTGATTCTGACCCCAGGTCTCTATTAAAGGGATTATTGGTATGGAAGTCAGGGCAAATCCATCCAGTGCTTTGGTTTTGACTCCAGGCCCCTCTTAAAGGGATCCCCGGAATGGAAGTTAGGACCGTTCCACTCAGTGCTGTGGTTCTCACCCCAGGCTGACGGGATGATGTGGGATATTAGGGATAGTAGTGTGGCGCCCCTGAGGATTCATTTGCCACAGAGGTACTGCACCTCCTCCTGAGGTGTGGTGCCCCACCATCCAGGTAAGTTGGAGGCTCCTGACCACGCTCCAACACTTGCATCTCACACAACACAGTAGTTCAGCAAAGCCACATGCGGCTCCCTGCTTGGAGTGTAGCAGAGCACCTTTGGTGGCTCCCTGCTTGGAACACGAAACGTGCTGGGAGGCGGGTGGAGTTAGAATACATAAAAGAGCGGAAAGGTTTAGAATTTCAGTCAGTCAGGGAGTGAGGAGTGAGAATCCCTGGGAGAGAGATGGAGGAAGGAGGTGCTGCAGCAGATCTCAGTGACCTGGGTCTGCTGGCACGGGAAAAGAAAGGAGAAAGACATTGAACAGAAACCTGATCTTCCATAAGAAGGAAAGACTAGTACGGAACGTAGGAGTAAAAGGGAACAGAGGACGTGGGTTAGGAGAGAACCCTGCCTAGAAGTTCTAAGCGCAAGGCCGGGGCCCGGTCCCCGAGGTTGTATGGACACTAATGGTCCTGCAGCAGACACCGGAGGAGTAGCAGGCTGTAAATGCGCTACTTCTATCTCAGACTTGGGGGGACAACAGCAACATTGATAATGAGCCGGGCAGCTGTAGCCTGCTTCGGGGACTCGGGAGCAAGAAGTCCCCGAAGCAGGCTACAGCTGTCTGCCATACAAGGAAAGTTAATGGGAATATCTGTCAGGAGGAACTCCAGTGTAACTCAGTACTGGGAGTACTTCACACCAAAGGCCCTATAAGAGGAGACGTTCAGAAAGGCACATGTTAGCGGAGTGTTGGAAAGGAGCATCCTATCTTGCCTGGAGGTTGACTGAGTCCCTGACCCGGAGGACACAACACGGAGGCCGGCACCTGTGTGTACTACAGACTGTGAGTAAAGCTTTGGAACTACAAGCCCTGGTGTCCTCCATTTATTCCTGCGCCAACACACCCCGTACCACTACATCTGGGTACCAGCTTCTACACTGCCTGTGCCTCTCCTCTACCCCTACATCTACACTGCCCTGGGACTACAGCTCCACCTGTGGGGAGCTTCACCATCTTGGCTGCAACACACCACCAGTCCCAGAGGATCTGCATGCAGCGTCAGCATAACATCTCACTTGCTGAGCACCACAGGTGGCGTCACAGAACTATTCATTCAATTAACTACATTCCACCATTCAATCTCCCCATTACTTGGGCGCCCAGGGCCACGGACCGGGTCACTGCCGCTGTGACACATCCTGCTGACACCGGCCCGGTACCGAGTACCCCACAGCCCTGGGAGGGCGGCCCAATTTGGCATCACGAACAGGATGATGAGACCCGATGCCATCGGGTTCTGTGTGCCTAAGACTTAACGTTTTTGAAAATGTGCAGAAGACCCAATTTAATAGACTGTAAGATGAATGCTAAAAATGGCCGCTGGTGCGGGGAAGAAGGGCGTGACAACATGGGAGGTCCTAAGAATAGACAGCAAACTGTCCTGGGTCTCCCCTGCCTGAATTACTATGCAAAGGTGACATGGCCCACCCCCCGAGGGGTTCGTATACTGGCTTGGTATGGAGGAGTTGGAAGAAGTCACCGCCCCCAGAAGGAGGAGCGGAAAGCCAGTGGCGGGAAAAGAGCAGAGACAGGAAGAACGCCAGAACGCCATCTTGGAAGGAGACGGGAGGAGGCCTGCGGAGTGCGAGGAGGTTATGCTGGATCTCCCCGGTGCCATGGCTGAAGGCTCCAACCCAGTGTCCGAGATGAACCACCAGCAGCTGGAGGACGAAATAGCCCAGCTGACGTGCCGCCTGCAACTGAGGCAGGAAGCGCTATGGACCTTAAATCTTCAGCGCGCCCAGGAAGGGCCTACACCTGCGGTACCAGCAACACCGGTACCCGCCGCTGCTGTACCGGACCTTTCCCAGGCAGACCCTGAGGAGCCTGTGACCGCTGCCATACCACCGGCGGCGTCTATTGTTCTCTCTCTGCCGCCACCACCGGAGGAGCTGTCTGAGGCCTTGGGAGCCGAAGCGGAGGAAGAAGAGCTCCCGTCTGGACCTGATGTGGCCGTGCAGGTCCCTCCAGAGACCCCTGCGGACCCGGAGCCGCCGGTTGCTCCACCGCAGTCCCCGGTATCCCACCGAATGGCATCCACTGCCGCCATGCCTGCACTGGAGCAGAGACCACACCGCCTGGAGGCTCCAGGTACATCTGATGCCCCTACACCTGGGAAGGCCCTGGGGTGTACCACGGTTGCAGCGGCTGGCCAGGTCGTGTTAGATCTGGTCTGGGACCGGGATACCAGTCCCCCGGGGAAAACACCATAACCCCTAATGGTGGTTCCGCGGTACACAACGAGCTGGGATCGGTCTCGGGAAGAACGGGAGGAAGATGAAAATTGGGCTAGCTGCCAAGCGACCATACGCCAGCTGGCAGCCAGCCGAGCAACGGGCGAGGGAGCAGCGCAAGCTGGCTGTGCTGGGCCCTGATTTGGACCGGAAAGAGCAGGTCCGTGCCGGTCACTATGGTCCCCGGGACTCAGCAGGTTGGGGATACGTTCTAAATGTGAACCACGAGAGGGGGTTCGGCTTCATCCATGACCCCAGCCGAATCTCCAATCTGTTCTTCAATCGGAGGGACGTGGAGTCACACTTGAGGAAGGGGCACCCTGCCTGAAATCTACATCCGGGAGATCATGTGATGTTTACCAGACATGAAGGATTGAGAAGCTGGTATGCAATGAATATCAGACGGGTCCTGGAGGATCTGAACAAGACCTGCAGGCAGAAACCATCAACTGCCCCTTCATCCCCAGTGATTACTAAAGCAGTGTTCGTGTCTACCCCCATGTGCCAAGCTGGATCAACACCAGTCCTGCAGCAAAGAGTACAGAAAGGTACAAATTTGACTCCGATGGAAGAGGATTACCTGCGGGCTGCCAACACGTTTTTCTCCCCTGGAAGCAGTTCCAGTAACCAGTCCCCAGAAATCCCAGGAGGAGACCAACACTAGCAATCTCAAGCAAAAATAACTCGTTACCCAGGAGGGTATTTGTACCATTGTGCCTTTTGTTTTCTGTTGTGATCATCATGGTTTAGTTTTGTTTTTTCCAGTTGTTGCCCAGTTTTATTGGCAGCTTTCACACTTGAACTGTGGAGCTCATGAACACTGAATGATCCAGAACTGCAACTTGTACATAGTTTGCACCTGTTTAGGTGCTCTCTCTTGGTTTTACATAGGACTCTCTTCATGGAAGGAAGAATTACCTCATCATAGGGACATTTCCAGACATGTTAGCCAGACCAGTGTCTACTCTGCACTTATTGATAATGGTTAACGTATTTTTGAAACAGAAAGCTAGAAAGTAATAATGTTTAATGACAGATTTTATAGGGTATAATTGAGAAAGGAATACAGTGAATGTTTTACAAATGTGGAAATATAGTAAATGGTATACTAAAGAAATTTTGAAGTACAAACCCCTTGAATGTGAATAAAGAATTGAAGTTACAGGTGATGAACCAGACACCAGCGGTTGTCAAGTAAGAAAGTAAGAGAATGTGCAAAGTAACAGAAAGAAAATGTGTTACTAGAAAATGTGAATTGATATTGAGTTGCTTCCATAGCACTTTAAATTAGGTAGCATAACTTTAAATTTAGATAGTTCACTTGTTTGTAACGTTCGAGAAACCGTGCCTCCCACATTGGGAAGTTTAGTATAAGACATGTTTATTCAGCATTACAAAAATTTTGAATGTTCCAGGATTGTTTGTCTTTGCTTAACTTGCAGCCTGCGGATGCGCTGTGTTTAATGAGGGGAGTGTGGTGCCCCTGAGGATTCAGTTGCCAAAGAGGTACTGCACCTCCTCCTGAGGTGTGGTGCTCCACCATCCAGGTATGTTGGAGGCTCCTGACCACGCTCCAACACTTGCATCCCACACAACACAGTAGTTCAGCAAAGCCACATTGTGGCTCCCTGCTTGGAGTGTAGCAGAGCACCTTTGGTGGCTCCCTGCTTTGAACACGAAACGTGCTGGGAGGCGGGTGGAGTTAGAATACAAAAAAGAGCGTGAAGGTTTAGAATTTCAGTCAGTTAGTGAGTGAGGCATGAGGAGTGAGAATCCCTGGGAGAGGGATGGAGGAAGGAGGTGCTGCAGCAGGTCTCAGTGACCTGGGTCTGCTGGCACAGGAAAGGAAAGAAGGAGAAAGACATTGAACAGAAACCTGATCTTCCATAAGAAGGAAAGACTAGTACAGAACGTAGAAGTAAAAGGGAACAGAGGACGTGGGTTAGGAGAGAACCCTGCCTAGAAGTTCTAAGGGCAAGGCCGGGGCCCGGTCCCCGAGGTTGTATGGACACTAATGGTCCTGCAGCAGACACCGGAGGAGTAGCAGGCTGTAAATGCGCTACTTCCATCTCAGACTTGGTGGCACAACAGCAACATTGATAGTGAGCTGGGACTCAGGAGCAAGGAGTCCCCGAAGCAGGCTACAGCTGTCTGCCATGCAAGGAAAGTTCATGGGAACATCTGTCAGGAGGCACTCCAGTGTAACTCAGTACTGGGAGTACTTCACACCAAAGTTGCTATAAGAGGAGACGTTCAGAAAGGCACATGTTGGCGGAGTGTTGGAAAGGAGCATCCTATCTTGCCTGGAGGTTGACTGAGTCCCTGACCCAGAGAACACAGCACGGAGACCGGCACCTGTGTGTACTACAGACTGTGAGTAAAGCTTTGGAACTACAAGCCCTGGTGTCCTCCACTTATTACTGTGCCAACACACCTCGTACCGCTACATCTGGATACCAGCTTCTACACTGCCTGTGTCTCTCCTCTACCCCTACATCTACACTGCCCTGGGACTACAGCTCCACCTGTGGGGAGCATCACCATCTTGGCTGCAACACACCACCAGTCCCAGAGGATCTGCATGCAGCGTCGGCTTAACATCTCACTAGCTGAGCACCACAGGTGGCGTCACGAAAAATGCATTCAATTAACTACATTCCATCATTCAATCTCCCCATTACTTGGGCGCCCAGGGCCACAGACCGGGTCACTGCCGCTGTGACACATCCCGCTGACACCGGCCCGGTGCTGAGTACCCCACAGCCCTGGGAGGGCAACCCAGTAGTCCTGTAGCTCTGGCTGATGGGATGATGTGGGATATTAGGGGTAGTAGTCTGATGGCACTGGCTGACGGGATGATGTGCGATATTAGGGAGAGTAGTCCGGCGGCTGATGGGATGATGTAGGATATTAGGGGTAGTAGTCCAGTGCCTCTGGCTGATGGGATGATGTGGGATATTAGGGGTAGTTGTTATGAATGGGTCACCGAGGAGAAAAAACAAAACAAGCTAAAAACAGAAAACCAGAGAGGTTGGTAACTATGCAGATTGCAGATCCCTGATCCTAACCACACAACTAGCAGCAGTCGTGGAGCGTACCTACGATGATCCTAGACGCTTCGTTAGAGCCGGAGAACTACATAAGCCTGAAGCAAGAAAAGGGGAAAACTAACTGCCCCAGAGCAGACCCCAAAGGAAAGACAGCCCCCACACATGTATTGATGGTGAAACAAGATGAAAGCACAAACACAGGCAGGAAAATAGGCTGAGCAAACGATGGGGCCCAAACTAACTAGAAAGCATAGGAAAGGAAAGACACTGTCTGCAATCTGCAAAAAACCCTACAAAAATAATGTCCAACACTTGTGATAGCAAAATTAACCCTGAAGTCACTAGACTTCTCCCACTATATCAGCACTCTGAAATATTCTGAGACAGAGCAAAAAGAGGCCAATCTAATAAGGGACAAAAATCAAATTGGCAAATACAGGTAAATAAGAGTGGAAATTCAGCACAGCCCCAGCCGAGGCTGGCTGACCACACAAAAAACTGAATAGACCAACAAAATCAAGTGTGAACATTAGCAGAAAAACTTAGCTTTAGATGACTGGAACAGAGCTGAAAACCAAGACCTGACAAGCCGGAAGGAATCACCAGCACCAGAATAGGGAGTCGGCTGTCTTAAATCCAGTCTGAGATTCCTGAGGTCCAATCGGCATTCGCATTATCAGGTGGCAGATCTCTACTGATTAAATCAGCCTCACTACCTCCTGTTACCACCAGAGGGAGCCTGGCAGGAGAACTCACAACTGGTGGACCAGAAAATGAACTCACAACAGGTAGTAGTCCAGTAGCTCTGGCTGATGGGATGATGTGGGATATTAGGGGTAGTAGTCTGGTGGCACTGGCTGACCGGATGATGTGGGATATTAGGGGGAGTAGTCCGACGGCTGTGATGGGATAATGTGGGATATTAGTGGTAGTTGTCCGGTGGCTCTCGCTGACGGGATGATGTGGGATATTAAGGGTAGTAGTCCGGTGGCTTTGACGGAATGATGTGGGATATTAGGGGTAGTAGTCCGGTAGTATATTTATATATATATACAGTATATATATATACATATATATATATGTATACATACAGTTGTGGCCAAAAGTATTGACACCCCTGCAATTCTGTCAGATAATACTCAGTTTCTTCCTGAAAATGATTGCAAACACAAATTCTTTGGTATTATTATCTTCATTTAATTTGTCTTAAATGAAAAAACACAAAAGAGAATGAAGCAAAAAGCAAAACATTGATCATTTCACACAAAACTCCAAAAATGGGCCAGACAAAAGTATTAGCACCCTCAGCCTCATACTTGGTTGCATGACCTTTAGCCAAAATAACTGCGACCAACCGCATCCGGTAACCATCAATGAGTTTCTTACAATGCTCTGCTGGAATTTTAGACCATTCTTCTTTGGCAAACTGCTCCAGGTCCGTGATATCTGAAGGGTGCCTTCTCCAAACTGCCATTTTTAGATCTCTCCACAGGTGTTCTATGAGATTCAGGTCTGGGCTCATTGCTGGCAAACTTAGGAGTCTCCAGTGCTTTCTCTCAAACCATTTTCTAGTTTTTGAAGTGTGTTTTGGGTCATTGTCCTGCTGGAAGACCCATGACCTCTGAGGGAGACCCAGCTTTCTCACACTGGGCCCTACATTATGCTGCAAAATGTGTTGGTAGTCTTCAGACTTCATAATGCCATGCACACGGTCAAGCAGTCCAGTGCCAGAGGCAGCAAAGCAACCCCAAAACATCAGGGAACTTCCGCCATGTTTGACTATAGGGACCGTGTTCTTTTCTTTGAATGCCTTGTTTTCTCCTGTAAACTCTATGTTGATGCCTTTGCCCAAAAAGCTCTACTTTTGTCTCATCTGACCAGAGAACATTCTTCCAAAACGTTTTAGCCTTTTTCAGGTAAGTTTTGGCAAACTCCAGCCTGGCTTTTTTATGTCTCGGGGTAAGAAGTGGGGTCTTCCTGGGTCTCCTACCATACAGTCCCTTTTCATTCAGACACCGACGGATAGTATGGGTTGACACTGTTGTACCCTCGGACTGCAGGGCAGCTTGAACTTGTTTGGATGTTTGTCGAGGTTCTTTATCCAACATCCACACAATCTTGTGTTGAAATCTCTTGTCAATTTTTCTTTTCCGTCCACATCTAGGGAGGTTAGCCACAGTGCCATGGGCTTTAAACTTCTTGATGACACTGCGCACGGTAGACACCGAAACATTCTGGTCTTTGGAGATGGACTTGTAGCCTTGAGATTGCTCATGCTTCCTCACAATTTGGTTTCTCAAGTCCTCAGACAGTTCTTTGGTCTTCTATCTTTTCTCCATGCTCAATGTGGTACACACAAGGACACAGGACAGAGGTTGAGTCAACTTTAATCCATGTCAACTGGCTGCAAGTATGATTTAGTAATTGCCAACGCCTGTTAGGTGCCACAGGTAAGTTACAGGTGCTGTTAATTACACAAATTAGAGAAGCATCACATGATTTTTCAAACAGTGACAATACTTTTGTCCACCCTCTTTTTATGTTGGGTGTGGAATTATATCCAATTTGGCTTTAGTACAATTCTTTTTGTGTTTTCTCATTTAAGACAAATTAAATGAAGATAATAATACCAAAGAATTTGTGTTTGCAATCATTTTCAGGAAGAAACTGAGTATTATCTGACAGAATTGCAGGGGTGTCAATACTTTTGGCCACAGTACACAGCAGATGAATTGCTGGCTTTTCTTCTATCTATGCTATATATATATATATATATATATATATATATATATAGCGCTAGAAAAAATTAAGAGACCACCACATCAAAACCCAGTCATGGGCAGCCCATTCTCCAGACCTGATCCCCATTGAAAACCTCTGGAATGTAATCAAGAGGATGATGGATAGTCACAAGCCATCAAACAAAGAAGAACTGCTTATATTTTTGTGCAGGAAGCAATGTGAAAGATTGGTGGAAAGCATGACAAGACGGATGAAAACGGTTTTTAAAAATCCATGGTGTCCCACAAAATATTGATTTCTGAACTCTTCCTGAGTTAAAACATTAGTATCGTTTTTTCTAAATGATTATGAACTTCTTTTCTTTGCATTATTTAAGGTCTGAAAGCACTGCATTTTTTTTTAATTTTGACAATTTTTCTTTGTCAGAAATTAAATACAAAATTTATCGCTTGTAAATTCGGAGACATGCCGTCAGAAGTTTATAGACTAAAAGAACAATTTACGTTATACTCAAAAAACTATACCTATAAAGAGAAAAATCAGACAAGCTGAACATTTGAATGTGGTATCTTAATTTTTGCCAGAGCTGTATGTGTGTGTCACTGACACATATATATCTATGTATTCTATATGTATATATCTATTCTATTCTAACCTGTCAGTGTGATAACTGTACACAGCACATGAACTGCCAACTTTTCAAATGAGATTGGCGTGTAAAAATCGGACAGCACTCGCATGGTCCGAATGCTGTGCGATTTTTTTCTTCTCGATCCGATTTCCGATTACAATCGCAGCATGCTGCAAATTTTTTCCATTCCAATCGTGATCCAATCCGAGCTGGAAAAAAAAAGCAGAGGAACACACAAAGATAGAATAACATAGGTCCGGATGCAATCCGATTTTTTATTGGATTGCATTTGTCCAATTTTGTCTCAAGTGGAAGTGAGTCCTAATGGAAGCAATACTGTGCATGGGCTGGGGGAGTTTGTGTACTAGGGCAAATATTAAATCCTCAGTACAACCCTGTCCTTTCTCCACCTCACTGAAGAGGGAAAAGCTTGCTCTATCAAAAAAACCCAAGTCCTGGCCAATTCCTACTCAGACTCTGGTCCTGCACCTCACACAGTAATCTAGAGTCCCCACAAATGGTGTCAAATGTTATATGGACTATCCTCTGCCCACATCAGACAGCACCGACAGCCCATTCCCGTGCAAGCCAGAACAACAAAAAAAAAAAAAACAATACAGCACCACAAAACATGAACAATGGGTTGCCCTCCCAGGGCTTGTGGGGTACTCGGAGCCGGGCCCTTTGGTTTCAATGGGAGATGTCACGGCTGCTATGACCCGGTCCGTGGCCCTGGGCGCCCATTGTAACGGGAATGTCGAGCTTGGGGTGATGATTAGAGTTTGTGAAAGAATGATTCGTGACGCCACCTGTGGTGTTCGGCAATGAAGATGTTAAGCCGACGCTGCAGACAGATCCTCTGGGACAGATGGTGTGGTGCAGCAATGATGGTGTGGCCCTCCACAGGTAGGGCAGTAGTCCCAGGGCAGTGTAGGTGAGGAGATAGGGAGGAGACGTAGATGGTGCAATGTTAGGCACAAAGATGTAGCAGTGCTGAATGTGTTGGCGCAGGAATAAGTGGAGGACACCAGGGCATGTAGATCCAAAGCTTTACTCACAGTCTGTTGTGCGTTCAGGTGCCCGCATCCGTGCCGTGTCCTCCGGATCAGGAGCTCAGCCAACTTCCAGGCAAGATGAAGTACTCCTTTCCAACACTCCGCCAACATATGCCTTTTCTGAACGTCTCCCTTTTGCGCCTATAGTGAAGTACTCACAGTACTGAGTTACATTGGAGTTCCTCCTGTCAGATGTTCCTATGAACTCTACTTGTTCAGCAAACAGCTGTAGCCTGCTTCGGGGACTCCTTGCTACCTAGTCCCGGTTCACTCACGTTGCTGTTGTGCCCCCAAGTCTTGTGTGGAAATAAAGTGGTGACAACTTCTATTCCTCCGGTGTCTGCTGCAGGACCATTAGTATCCATACAACCTCGGGGACCGGACCCCGGCCCTGCGCTCTGAACTTGGGAAGCGTTCTGCTCTAACCCTAATCCTTAGTCCTCCTCTCCTCACGTTCCGTACTAATCCTTCTTTCTTATGGACAGAATCAGGCTTTCCATCAATGTCTCTTTCCTGTGCCAGTGGACCCAGGTCACTGAGGTCGGCTGCAGCACTTCCTTCATCCATCCATCCCACTCCTGGGATCTTCTCTCTTCCACTGACTCTGTCAGACTGACTAAATGCTCAACTCTTCCCACTCTTTTGGTGCTAACTAAACTCCACCCACCTCCCAGCACGCTTCGTGTTCCAAGCAGGGAGCCACCAAAGGGTGCTTTGCTACACAACTATGTTGCGTGGAATGCAGGTGTTGGAGTGTGGTCAGGTGTCTCCAACTTACCTGGATGGTGGGGTACCACACCTCAGGAGGAGGTGCAGTACCTCTGTGGCGACTGAACCCTCAGGGGCGCCGCAACAATGCATAATAAAAAAATAAGAGAAAAACTACAAATAAGTATCAAAACATGTTCTGTAAATTAAGTTTTATTTTTATGAAGTATGTATACAAAAATAATTTGTATTCATGCTTTAGCTAATTCTTACAGATCCAGAGTGTGCTTGTGATGCTTTAGTTGGTAATAATTGTCTATAGTACATGCATATATGGCAACCATTCCCTTATATATTGTGTCGCGTTATTGGCTCTAAAGAAAGGAAAAGACACAAAGTTACATCCTCGATTTCCACAAGTGCTGATTCAGGTCCTAGAGTGTCTACCAATAAATGTTAGATAGGGCAGTGACAACTACATATAACATCATTTAACCCCTTAGCGACAGAGCCAGTTTGCAGCTTAATGACCAGGCCAATTTTTACAATTCTGACCACTGTCCCTTTATAAGGTTATAACTCTGGAACGCTTTAATGGATCCTGCTGATTCTGAGACTGTTTTTTCGTGACATATTGTACTTCATGTTAGTGGTAAAATTTCTTCGATAAGTCTTGTGTTTATTTATGAAAAAAACAGAAATATGGCAAAAAAATTTAAAATTTTGCAATTTTAAAACTTTAAATTTTTATGCCCTTAAATCAGAGAGATGTGTCACATAAATTTCTTAATAAATAACATTTCCCACATGTCTACTTTACATCAGCACAATTTTGGAAGCAAATTTTTTTTTTGTTAGGAAGTTATAAGGGTTAAAAGTTGACCAGCGATTTCTCATTTTTACAACAAAATTTACAAAGCCATTTTTTTTAGGGACCACATCATATTTAAAGTCATTTTGAGGGGTGTACATGACAGAAAATACCAAAAAGTGGCACCATTCTAAAAACTAGACCCCTCAAGGTGCTCAAAACCACATTCAAGAAGTTTATTAACCCTTTAAGTGCTTCACAGGAACGAAAGCAATGTGGATGGAAAAAATTAACATTTAACTTTTTTTTGGAAAAAAATTACTTCAGAACCAACTTTTTTTATTTTCACAAGTGTTAAAAGAGAAAATCAACCACAAAATTTGTTGTACAATTTCTCCTGAATACGCCGATACCCCATATGTGGGGGTAAACCCCTTTTTCAGCACACGGCAGAGCTCGCAAGGGATGGAGCACCGTTTGACTTTTTCAACGCAGAATTGGCTGGAATTAAGATGGGATGCCATGTTGCGTTCGGAGAGCCCTTAATGTGCCTAAACAGTGGAAAACTCCAAGTGACCCCATTTTGGAAACTAGACCCATTAAGGAACTTATCTAGATGTGTGGTGAGCACTTTGAACCTTCAAGTGCTTCACAGAAGTTTATAACGTAGAGCCGTGAAAATAAGAAATCCATTTTTTTTTCCACAAAAATGATCTTTTCGCCCCCAAATTTTTATTTTTACAAGGGTAACAGGAGAAATCATACCCCCACAGTTATTATGCAATTTGTCCTGAGTACGCTGATACCCCATATGTGGGGAGGAACCACTGTTTGGGTGCATGGGAGAGCTGGAAGGGAAGGAGTGCCATTTTGGAATGCAAACTTTGATGGAATGGTCTGCGGGCATCATGTTGCATTTGCAGAGCCCCTGATGGGCCTAAACAGTGGAAAACTCCAACAAGTGACCCCATTTTGGAAACTAGACCCATGAAGGAACTTATCTAGATGTGTGGTGAGCACTTTGAACCTTCAAGTGCTTTACAGAAGTTTATAACGTAGAGCCGTGAAAATAAGAAATCCATTTTTTTTCCACAAAAATGATCTTTTCGCGCCCAAATTTTTATTTTTACAAGGGTAACAGGAGAAATCATACCCCCACAGTTATTATGCGATTTGTCCTGAGTACACTGATACCCCATATTTTGGGGGGGAACCACTGTTTGGGCGCATGGGAGAGCTCGGAAGGGAAGGAGTGCCATTTTGGAATGCCGACTTTGATGGAATGGTCTGCGGGCATCATGTTGCGTTTGCAGAGCCCCTGATGGGCCTAAACAGTGGAAACCCCCCACAAGTGACCCCATTTTGGAAATTAGACCCCCTAAGGAACTTATCTAGATGTGTGGTGAGCACTTTGAACCCCCAAGCGCGTCACAGAAGTTTATAAACGCAGAGCCGTGAAAATAAAAAGTATTTTTTATTTCCACAAAAGTGATTTTTTAAACCCCCAAAGTTGGTAAATAGTGGAAACCCCTCAATTCTTGCTCCAACCCTAACCCCAACACACCCCTAACCCTAATCCCAACCCTAATCCTAATTCTAACCCTAATCCTAGTTCGCCCTAACCCTAGCCCAACCCTAACCCTAGCCCAACCCTAACCCTTAACCCTAGCCTAACCCTAGCCCTAACCCTAGCCTAGCCCTAACCCTAGCCTAACCCTAACCCTAGCCTAACCCTAGCCTAACCCTAGCCTAACCCTAGCCTAACCCTAACCCTAGCCTAACCCTAGCCTAACCCTAGCCTAACCCTAACCCTAGCCTAACCCTAACCCTAGCCTAACCCTAGCCTAACCCTAGCCCTAACCCTAGCCTAACCCTAACCCTTATGCAAAACTGAAAAAAAAAATATTTTTTTTATTTCATTATGTGTGCCTATATAAGGGGGTGATAAACGGGGGGTTATGTACTATTTTTATTATTTTGATCACTATGATCGTTTATCATAGTGATCAAAATAATGAATGGAATCTGCCAGCTGGAGCCAGCAGATTCCCGGCGGGCATACTGCGCATGCGCCCGCCAGTTTCAAGATGGCGGCACCCATCGGATGACGCCGGCGGGCGCGGGACCACCGGGAGGGGACGGAGGACAAGGGAGAGGTACCGGGAGGGGACCGGGGGGATCGGGGACCCTATTTCTCTATCCTCTGATGTGCGATCACATCAGAGGAAAGAGAAATTAAATGTAAAATCGTGGCTTTTTTTTTTTTTTGCGGTCGCCGTTATAGGGTTAATAACGGCGATCGCAAAAGCGGGGGTCGGTAAAAACCGGCCAATTCATGTTCTCTGGGGTCTCGGCTACCCCTGGCAGCCGAGACCCCGGAGAAAATCCGACACTGGGGGGCGCTATTCACTTAAATCACAGCGCCGTGAATTAACGGCGCTGTGGTTTAAGTACCCTTAATTACCGCCGTTAAAAGTCGTATCGGCGGTCGTTAAGGGGTTAATAAAATGCACTAGCATTAAAAAGTTGAAGTCTTTGAAGGAAACCCGTCATGTTGTACATGCAGTCTGATTTGTCGTCAGTATGGCATAGAGAAGAAGCTAAGCAGAATGATGTATAGGTTTCTGGAAAGAGTCAGAATAAGGCCGGGGTCACACTTGCGAGCAACTCGCATGAGTCTCGCGTATCAATACCCAGCACTGCCGCCAGCACTCGGACCGGAGCGCTCAGCTGTATAGAAATACATGCTGCCGCACACTCCGGTCCCGAGCAGTGACGGGTATTGAGATGCGAGACTCGTGCCGGCCTTACTTGTAGTTTATTCATTGACATCCCTAGTGTTGGTGTAGATATCAGTCCAGTGGGCGTTTCTATTCAGTGATTGAGTCTTTCCGGTATGGCTGTGCATGCAGAGATAGCTGTCAATCACCGAGTAGAACTCCCTGCTGGAAACAATATTTACTGAATCTCCCCCCACAAAAAAAAACAGGAATGAATAAATGGGGGAGGTTCAATTTGAAAAAGGCTATACTTTGGGGAACCCTGAAAAAAATAGATATTAAAATATAACTTTTATTGAAATAAGATTAAAAAAAGGGGGGTGGTCAATGAGAAAGTAGGTGTTCTGGAAGGTAAAGATGAAGGTGACTTGTCTACCCTCCCTTGATGGTTTGAGAGCACTAAAGCCATCAGTTATCTTCAGGGCAGATAGGGCCAGCCGTCGACAAACGGGGGTACCATTCTTGTATAGTTTCTCATGAGGTGCCAACCTCCGCAGGTAGGCAGGTGTTCAGGCAAGGGACTATTTTCAGGGTGAATGCAGTGTGCACTTTTTAGAATGGTGTTTGCTACTATATTTGCTGTTTGTCCATTTTAACCATATTTCAATAAAAGTTATACTTTTATATCTATTTTTTTCAGGGTTCCCCTATATATAGCCTGACTCTTCACCCACACAAAACTATATCAGTCTAATCAACTGCCCCTGTTCTATAACATCCTGCCTAAAGATCAAAGACCATTTACAACACAACAGGTTCCTTTTACAATCAACACTGTATACATTCTCATTGTAATACTTTGTAGTGGCTGAGTGTTACCATAAAAATATGAAAAATATTACTTATAAGTGAGATAATCAACTTTTATCCCGGGAAACAAGCCTCATTTTATAGCGTTTAGGAGCCTGTGTAATGCCAAACACTGGGGTGGTGTCTGGAGGAGATTTGGGGTCTGGCCAATGGAATTCAAAATGTGTCAGCAAAGTGGTGAAGTAGAGAAAGATCTCCATGCGAGCAAGACTCTCCCCTAGACAAACCCGGGGTCCTGAATGGAAGAGAAGATCATCAGTAAGCAGAACATAACCAGGCAGATTGTAGACTGAATAATATCAGTAATCACTCTATAAACATTACAGCATTCCTTCTACAAGAAATAAAGGAGTTGTCGAGGAGAATACAGAATATGCATCCTTCAACTATTTTGTGACAAATCTGAGACATGATCTGTCATGTTTAGTGATGAGCGAGTATACTCGTTGCTCGGGATTTCCCGAGTATGCTCTGGTGTCCTCCGAGTATTTTGGCGTGCTCGGAGATTTAGTTTGTGTCGAAGCAGCTGCATGATTTGTGGCTGCTAGACAGCCTGAATACATATGGGAATTCCCTAACAAACAGGCATTCCACACATGTAATCAGGCTGTCCAGCAGCCGCAAATTATACAGCTGCGTCAACACAAACTAAATCTCTGTGCACGCCAAAATACTCGGAGGACTCCCGAGCATACTCGGGGGAACACGAGCAACGAGTATACTCGCTCATCACTAGTCATGTTATGTTTTGTGACCCTTTAAGAAATCACACACCTAGTGTAAAATGTTTATACATGGACTTTATTGACAAATGTGAGAGTCACAGACTGGGAACACAGGTCACATCTGGTGGCCAGAGCATTAATCCAAGCAGGAATCATTCTTGGTTGGGGTTAAAGTAAGCAAGAAGGCATATACGGTGTCACATGACAGTAGTTGTTAGACAGTCAGACTGGTGTGTTAGGGGAAAGCTGCACACAGAGAGGTCCTGTGGTTCAAGAGGTAACCACCAAAAAAAGGGCGAATCCAAGATGACTGCAGACCAATGGCTATGTCCTAAATCCTGCTCTAGATTGCTGTATACATCGAGATTGCTACAAAGTAGAAATGGACTGGAGATTGCAAGCAGTTACGGATTGCTCCCTGAAGACTATCAACATTGTTGGCAACCTTGCAGAGAAGTACCAGTTCCTAGTTAGTCTGAGCACGAAGGTCCTGAGGAATTTGAGATCTAATAGATGGTAGTTGCTTTGGCCCTGAAGTGACTGTATGGCGTCATTCAGACGTCAGTATTTGGTCAGTATTTTGCCTCAGTGTTTGTATGCCAAAAGAAGGAGAGGAACTTACTGAGAAAAACTATAATTGAGTGATTGACACTCCTGGCTTTGGCAAACAAATACTGATGGATACTGATCAAAAATACTGATGTGCGAACAAAGCCTATAGGTGAGAACTACCTAATCATTGGTCATACCACAAGAACTTGGCCCTGGAATACGCCATTTGAATGGAGCTATGGTTGCACCTGTTTACCACTGCTTTATCCATTGTCTGTGGGACAGCTGGGTACAGCACTTGGGAGGACAATGAATGAAAGGGTGGTTGGTGCAGATGTGTGGCTTTTGCTTCATTCTAATAGGGTCCAATTCTTGTGATTCGTGCGATAAAACCCCCAATGATCATTACATGATCAGTGATTATTTAAGAGTCTGTATGTGTTTGCTCACACACCTCTATATATGAAATGCAATGGAGCACCCATCATTTCCTTTCATCCATAAATAGAAAACCTCCAGATGCCTCTGTATGGAATCTGAAGCATACAGAGGTACAGTAAGGGCCTATACATGATAATTTACACAATTTGTAGGTTGGATGGAGCCATATTTCAGACATGTGCATAAGGCTTTAAAGTCTGGCACCAAATTTGACTATAAAAAGTGCATACATTATGAAATCGCACACTAGCTTCATCAGATCCAAGACATCAAACTCTAATAATGGAATAGACCTTTTTGAAAGATTTTTATGATGCTAATTTTTATATCGGCACGAAAACTTTGGAGATGCTTGCCAGAATGGCCCTTGTACTTATTTTACATAGTAAGTGCACCAGCCTCTTCAGGTCTAAGAAATCTGGCTAATAATGTGAGTTGTTTGTAATGTGAAATCTGGTGAATTCATTGTGGATTCAACCACTATTTAAGTGAAAGCTATTATCAGGAAATATTTTATTTATTTTCCATGGGCCCAAGAACTAAAAGGCAGGTAGTTGCTATCTACCTGCTCGTTGTGCCCAGTGCTGATGTCTGCCAACCTAAAGCGGTCAAGCACTGCTCCCACGGGCGAGTCGTCAGAGCTGGGACTTCTTTTCTGCATTGTTCTGTTGATGGGGTGAGACTGCTGACGTCATGCTGATTGACCGCTGACTTCCTGCAACGTAATGGCGGGGAGCCGGCCAAAAATCAGCATGGCATCGTCAGTCACTCCCTGTAGACAGAGTAGCCTGGAAGAGGTAGAGCTGCTTTGCTGACATGGACAGCGGATTCACTGGCAGTAGAGGTCTGTGACCGCTCTGTGCAAGTGGCGGGTAGACCAAGCCGGTGGCTGGCAACTACCTGCCTGTTAGTTTTTAGACCCATAGTAAAAAACAGAAAAAAAAATAGTCATGGATAACCCCTTTGATATCTAGTAATAAAACAGAAAATTTATTTTTACGGATTGCTCCAGCTGGGAGTTTATATTTGACCCTGGTATTTGCCTTATAACACAGTTAACAATTTCTCTATCCATTTTGCTTTTATTACCTGCAGAGAAGGGAAAGAATCCATCCACTTTCAGCAAATCTCCTTCAGAATCCAGGAAATTCGCGGGGTTAAACTCATGTGGATATTTCCACTGTTTCTCATCATAATTCAATGAGGACAGATCTGTAATAACCGTTGTTCTCTATGTGCAAAGATAGGCGAAGATAAAAAGAGTGTGGCATCATTACACTGTCACATTTGTACTGTACAGCACATTATCTACATATGAGAGAGAACAATCAGTTTCTATTTATGAAGAATAAGGTATATCAATAGTTGGGTGAGCCAGCCAATAAAGAGTGAAAGTTGCCTTTTGCATCAGCTTTTTTTTTCATGATAGAGGGGGATCTTTTCAGTTTTCCCTCTAAGCTTTGTGCTCTGAAAAGGAAGCAGTAAAGCAACATACAAATGAACAGTGGCGTGGTGATGTAAAATTTGGACCTTAACCTCCTCCTTAAGGTTGGCCAGATGTATGGGCCCTTATAGTATTCTAGACTCAATAAAAACATACATGTTCACTCCCCATGCATTGACGACCCTCATCCTGGGTCCCGTCCTGCTTTAATGTAGCCCCATCCTGAGCCCCTTTCTAGTATAATATCCCCCACCCTGGGCCCCTTCCTGTTATAATGTCCCTCACCCTGAGCCCCTTCTTGGTATAATGTCCCCCACCCTGAGCCCCTTCCAGGTATAATGTCCCCCACCCTTAGCCCCTTTCTGGTATAATATCCCCCACCCTGTTCCCCTTCCTGTTATAATGTCCCCCTCCCTGAGTCCCTTCCAGGTATAATTTCCCCCACCCTGAGCCCCTTTCTGGTATAACATCCCCCACCCTGGGCCCCTTCCTGTTATAATGTCCCTCACCCTGAGCCCCTTTCCTGGTATAATGCCCCCCACCCTGAGCCACTTCCAAGGTATAATGTCCCCTATCCTGAGCCCCTTCATGGTATAATGTCCCCCATCTTGGACAACTTCCTAGTATAATGGCCCCCTTTCTTGTATATGCTTCCAAAATCCATGTATATGCCCTCATCCTGGTATATGCTCCCCCATCCTGTTATATGCCCTTCATCCTGATATATGCTCACCCCATGCTGGTATATTGTTCTCTATCCTGGGTCCCTTCCTGTTATAATGTTGCCTATCTTGGGCCCCGTTCTGGTTTAATGTCCCCCATCCAAGACCCCTCCATCAATAATGTACACTGTTCTTCTCTTAACACATTTTAAAAAAAAAAAAAGAATCATTCTTACCTTCCCTCACTCCTATGATTCACAGCATACTCTTTCTTCTGTAGCCGGCACAGGAGCTGGCAGCTGACTTTGCATTGGAAGGCAGGCAGAGGTGTCACCGATTGCTCTGTATTATATGACATAGTTTTCTACCTGAATTTCTATATTTCTTTCCTTCATCTGTAGATTCTGTATACCAGATATCTTCTAATTGCTTTCACTTACTCTTCTGCAACCTGTCTTCTCTCTTTTCCCCTCTCCCCTTTTCCCATTTATTTTCTCTTCTTGTAGTTCACACTATTTTCCATTGGGTCCATTCTCACATATTCTTTCCCTTTTAAAGTCTTCTTAAGTCTCTCACCCCATTTATTTCTTTTTCGTTCTTTTTTTCATGCATTCTTCATTTTTTTCTCTCATCAATGTTTTTTTCATTTCTTTATTTTTCCACTTTTGCTGTTACATTCTCGTTTTTTTCGCCTTTTTCTATTTCATTTTTTCCTTTTTTTTTTATTTCCCCCTCTTCCTTTTTTATTTTTCAATTTTTTTATTTTATGTTTTTTTATTTTATATTCTTTCATTTTTCTATTTTTTTTTTACTCTATTTAATCTGATTACCTTTTATTTTTCTGAAACCTACCTCTTCCAGAATATACTCACCTCTCCATTTATTCCATAGGGATACCGTTCCTACTATCAACTACATACATTCTGACCTTTCGAGTGTCATCAGTCAATTGCTAACACTCATCCACCTATGGAGAAACTCTCTGAACCTCCTATACACAAAATTGTCTCATTTTGCTTATGTAATTTTTGCTTAATATGATTATTATGTCTATAGTCATGATCATTGGCCACTACAAAGATTTTTCCTGATCATATCATTGTATAGATGTAAATCATTTGTCTATCCTTTATTTGACAATTGATCAAGGCCGGCATGACTGAAACGTTGAATATTAGCTATACACATTTGTCAGGGATGAATTATTCTGAAGCAACTTTTCATCTCATTATTTTGGTGCGAAAACGCGCGTCGTGGCAGAGGGACGCCCGAGATATCCACGTGCACACCACAGGTAATATATACCCACAGTGTTATATGTGCAAGAGGCGGGTAGACGAAGCCGGTGGCTGGCAACTACCTGCCTGTTAGTTTTTAGACCCATAGTAAAAAACAAAAAAAAATAGTCCTGGATAGCCCTTTTAATAGCTAGGAATAAAACAGAAAGTTTCTTTTTACGGATTTCTCCAGGAGGGAATTCATATTGGACACTGCTATTTGCTTTACAACACAGTTAACAATTTCTCTATCCATTTTCCTGGATCTGATTTGTCAGCGATACTTTCCACACTTACCAGTAGTGGCTTGTCACACTTGCAGCATGCAGGCTGCTGTATATGTTGCTGTCTTCATGTGGTATTCATTTTTCTACAGTTTACCTTTGCACAGGATCATAGCTGTATGACTGTTATCTCACTTCATTTATTCTATTGTTTACTCTGCATGACTTTATATCTTCAGTAACAGCTTTTTCTATTTTGTAGCACATACACTGGGTTGCAGCCCACTTCAGGACAGGTTCATACTCTTGTGACGGCTATTTCACTCAGCTTTTTTCTATTGGTTATTGCTTTACTCTGCATGATTGTCAGGTGACCATCTCTTTTCTAATTTATAATATTATTTATGTGACTGCACTTTGCATTTTTCATGAGTACTGCAACATATTGAATGTTTCACTTACACAGGTTATGCTGTTTTCAAAATAGCTTTTGCTATGTGGTACACCATGGTATTTAGTCCCTTTTTCAGTGATCTAGCACCTTTCTATTTGTACTTTTTTACATTGTTTTCTCTTTGTATTAATAAAAAGTAATTTTTATGAAGTACCTTTTGGTTACCACTTTATTAATTTACTTTGGGTGCCAAATTTTGTGATTAGGCACAAACAAGTGTATTATTTTCAAAATTATTATTTTTCAACCACTTAAGGTTGAGGGGCCCACCCAGAGCTATGCTACTGTTAACTCTATGGGTGTGCACAATGCGCCCATACAGTTACACTCTGCGGCAGGGCAGGGAGACTCGATTTCCCTGAACTGTCACCTGGCTGCTATGGGGCCTTTGAGCTCCTAGAAGGTGGGGGCTTGGTGGCAGCATTGGGCCACCCATTCATCATCATTGCATGTTCAACTGTATCGGTTGGATGTCGATACAGTTGAAAGCAGTGATGAGCCACAAAACGTCACGCTCCCTCTCCCATCATTACTCTTCTCGGCATCTGACGGCCCTGACATAGAGACTGATAGGGGCTGTGTTGACATCACTTACTTGGCGCCTGCTGTCTTGAGACGAGCGGGTGCTCGGAGCAGTGAGTGTGTTATACTGTATGGAGGCCTATGGGGAGTGCATTATACTACATAGAGTCTGCCTATGGCAGTGCTTTATACTATATACAGTCCGTCTATGGTGAGTGCATTATACCATATACAGTCTGCCTATGGAGAGTGCATTATACTGTACAGAGGCCTATGGGGAGTGCATTATATGATATAGAGTTTGCATATGGGAAGTGCATTATACTATATGGAGGCCTATGGGGAGTGCATTATACTATATGGAGGCCAAAGAGGAGTTCATTATACTGTATGGAGGCCTATGGGGAGTGCATTATACTACATAGAGTCTGCCTATGGCGGTGCTTTATACTATATAGCGTCCGCCTATGGAGAGTGCAGAGAGTGCATTATACTATATAGAGGCCTATGGGGAGTGCATTATATGATATAGAGTCTGCCTATGTGAAATGCATTATAAGGAGTCTGCCCATGGGGAGACCATTATACTAAATAGAGTCTACCTATGGGGAGTGCATCATACTGTATTGAGGACTATGGGGAGTGCATTATACTATATAGAGTCTTACTATGGTGCGTGTATTATACTATATACAGTCTGCCTATGGAGAGTGCATTATTCTGTATAGAGGCCTATAGGGATTGCATTATACGATATAGTTTGCCTATGGGAAGTGCATTATACTTTATGGAGGCCTATGGGGAGTCCATTATACTATATGGAGGCCTATGAGGAGTTTATTATACTATATGGAGGCTGTTATGAATGGGTCACCGAGAAGGATAGCAGGACCAGGCTAAGCCACCAGAAAACCAGAGAGGTTGGTAACTAAGCGGATTGCAGACCCCTGATCCTATCCACACAACTAGCAGTAGCCGTGGAGTGCACCTACAATGCCCTAGACGCCTCGGCACAGCCGGAGAGCTAACAGCCTAAAGCAAGAAAGGTGAAATCTAAAATGCCCCGTATGAGACCCCAAAGGAATAGATAGCCCCCAAACATATATTGTCGGTGAGACAAGATGAAAACACAAACGCAGGCAGAAAATTAGACTGGGCAAATGATGGTGCACAAACTGACTAGACAGGACAGGAAAGGAAAGACACTGTCAGCAATCACGCAAAAAACCCTGAAAAATCCAACATGTCTGATGCACAAAAAAACACTGAAGTCACACGACTTTGCCCCACTATATCAGCACTCTGGTATATACTGAAAGCAGAGCAAAAAGAGACCAATATAACAGGGGACAGAACAAACTGACACAAGCAGTAACATATGGGCGGTGATCCAGCACAGCCCCAGCAGGAGCAAGCTGACCCGCACAAGCAGAGATAGACAAAACCAGATCAAATGCAAAAAGATTAGCAAATGAACCACTTAGCTGAACCATGCAGGAGCAGAGCAGGAGACATCAGACCTCAGAAGGCACAAGAAGAAAATCACCAGCAGGGATTGAAGGAAGTCAGCTGTCTTAAATACACCAATCAGAAACCCCAGATCTCCAATCGTCATTATCAGGTGGCAAGCCTCTGTCAATCTGACCAGCTCCACTACCTCTAGTAACCACCAGAGGGATCCCAGAAAGAGAACTCGCAACACCTCTGTCAATCTGACTAGCTCCACTGCCTTCAGTAACCACCAGAGAGAGACCAGAAAGAGAATTCACAACAGTACCCCACCTTGAGGGGTCACTGAACCCTCATCCACGCCACCAGGCCGGTCAGTATGGACCCTGTGAAAAACACGAACCAATCTTTTGGCATGAATGTTGGAAGCAAAGACCCAAGAATTTTCCTCCTTGCCATAACCCTTCCACTTGACCAAGTACTGGAGTCTCTGTCTAGCCAAACGAGAATTGGTATGAATGAGTCACCGAGGAGGAAAAACAAAAACAAGCTAAGCCCCAGAAAACCAGAGAGGTTGGTAACTAAGCAGATTGCAGACCCCTGATCCGATCCACACAACTAGCAGTAGCCGTGGAGCGTACCTATGATGATCCTAGACGCCTCGTCACAGCCGGAGAACTAAATAAGCCTAAAGCAAGAAAAGGGGAAATCTAAACTGCCCCAGAGCAGACCCCAAAGCAATATACAGCCCCCAAACATGTATTGACAGTGAGACAAGATGAAAACACAAACACAGATAGAAAAAAAGGCTGAGCAAACGATGGAGCCCACACTAACTAGAAAGGACAGGAAAGGAAAGATGCTGTCTGCAATCACGCACAAAACCCTGCCAAAAAATGTCCAACACTTTCTGATAACAAAAACCCTGAAGTCGCTAGACTTCAATTCCCTATATCAGCACTCTGGTATGTTCTGAAGACAGAGCAAAAAGAGACCAATCTGATCAGGGACAAAAAGCAAACTGGCATAAACAGAGACATAAGAATGGTAATTCAGCACAGCCCCAGCAGGGGCTGGCTGACCACAAAAACTGAGTAAACTAGACCAAATCTCATGTGAAAAATAGCAGAGCATACTTAGCTTGAGAAGGCAGGAACAGAACTGGAAACCAGAACCTCAGGGCAGGAGAAAATCACCAGCACAAAATTAGGGAGTCGGCTGTATTAAATCCAGTCAGAGACTCCTGATGTTCACTCACAGTCCTCCTCCTCAGGTGGCAGGTCTCTGCAATTTAGATCAGCTTCATTACCTGCTGTCACCACCAGAGGGAGCCCGGATGGAGAACTCACGACTCCTCTGTCAACACAGCCATCTCCATCACCCTCACCAGAAGCCAGAGGTAAACCAGAAAATGAGTTCACAACAGAGAATCCAATATCTTCTCTACCTCATACTCCAAATTACCTTTAACTAATACAGGGTAAGGAGGCGCCGCCATGGGAACTACTGGCTCCACAAACCTCTTCAACAAAAATTTATGAAAACGTTATGAATCTTAAACATAACTGGAAGAGCCAAACGGAAAGAAACGGGGTTAAGGATTTCCAAAATCTTATAAGGTCCAATGAATCTTGGCTTGAATTTTGGAGACGCAACCTTCATAGGAATATTTTTTGAAGACAATCAAACCATATCACCCACTTTAAACCGGGGACCAATGGTCCTATGCTGGTTGGAAAACCATTGGGCTTTTTCCTGAGAGTGGGACAAGTTATCCACTACTTGGTCCCAAATCTGCTGCATTCTCTCTAACACAGAATCCACACTTGGGCAGGCCGAAGATTCCACCTGCCCTGAAGAAAATCGAGGATGAAACCCAAAGTTACAGAAAAAAGGTGACATCAAAGTGGCAGAACTAGCCCTATTGTTTAGTGTGAATTCAGCCAAGGGCAAAAATGAGACACAGTCATCCTGATCAGCAGATATGAAACATCACAAATAGGATTCCAAAGTCTGGTTTGTTCTCTCAGTCTGCCCATTGGTCTGAGGATGAAATGCAGAGGAGAAAGATAAATGAATTCCCAGTTTGGAACAAAAAGCTCTCCAAAATCTGGAAACAAACTGGACTCCTTTGTCCGACAAAATGTTCTCAGGAATCCCGTGCAAATGAACTACCTGTTGTAAAAACAAGGGCACCAACTCTGAAGAAGATGGCAACTTTGGGAATGGTACAAGATGGATCATCTTAGAAAATCTATCACAGATCACCCAGATAACAATCATTCTCTGAGAGACAGGAAGATCAGAAATAAAATCCATTGAAATATGGGTCCATGGCCTCCTGGGCACTGGCAGGGGCATCAACAAACCACTAGAACGAGAACAGGGCTTGGACTGAGAACAAGTCCCACAGAACTGCACAAAATTCCTGACATCACAAGATAAGACAGGCCACCAAAAAGACCGACTCATGTTGTGAGTTCATTTTTCCCTTCACCATTGAGGTCTGATGAACTCCCTCCTCTGGTGAAGGAAGGTAGTGAGGCTGATTACCAAACACCTGGGCAGCTAGATGATGACTGGGTGGCTGGAATTGAGGACTGGATATAAGGCTGCCGACGCCCTTCTTCCTGGCTGGTGATTTTCCTGCTGGATTCTTGGAGACCAGTCTGATTCCTGCGTCTCAAAGCTAAGTTTTTCTGCTCTGCTTTGTACTCTTCAGTTTTGTTTTTGTTTTGCCTTGTTTTTTGGGAGTTCTGCCATCCCCGGCCGGGGGTGAGCTGAATTCCATTTTTGTCTCTGATCTGTTGATCTTTTGCTCTGTCTTCAGAAGATACCTGAGTGCTGATATAGTCTTTTGAAGCCTAGCGACTTCAGGGCCTGTTTTTCCTATCAGTCGGTTGGCTCATTTTGATAGGGTTTTTGCGGATGGCAGACAGCAGCTTTCCTATCCTATCCTATGTATTTAGCTTGGGCCCCATCATTTGCTCAAACTATCTTTCTATCTGTGTTAGTGTTTTCATCTTGCTTCACCGTAATTATATGTTGGGGGCTGCCTAATGCTTTGGGGTCTGCTCTGGGGCAGTTTAGTTTTTCCCCTTTCTGTCATTAGGCTATGTAGTTCTCAGGCTGTGATCGAGGGGTCTAGGGCACCGTAGGAACCCCCACGGCTACTGCTAGTTGTTGTGGATAGGTTCAGGGGTCTGCAATCTGATAGCTGCCAACCTCTCTGGTTTTTCTGGACTTAGCTGGTATTTTGTTTTTTCCTCCTTCGGTGACTCATCATAACAGAATCACCAGCCATATCGCAGATCCTAGGGTACTCAATAGCAGGAGAGAATTGTAAAAAGAAAAAAAAAAAGTGTCAGAATTTTTTTTTTTTTTGTGTGCAGATTTTTCCTCTATATCTCTGAGGCCGTAGGGGGAATTTTTCTCTCAATGGAGATGAAGCAATTGTCTGATCGTGTGGAGCAGCTCGCTGCTGAAGTGCGGGGAATTTCCACCTATCTTGCTCATTCACATGCTGCTGAACCAAAGATTCCCACTCCTGATGTGTTTTTTGGGGATCGGTCTAAATTCTTGAATTTCAAGAATAATTGTAAATTATTTTTTGCCTTGAAGCCTAACTCGTCGGGGAACTCCGCGCAGCAGGTTAAAATTGTCATCTCTTTGCTGCGCGGCGATCCCCAGGATTGGGCGTTTTCTTTGAAACTTGATGATCCTATTCTGAATAATGTGAATGCATTTTTTCAAGCCTTGGGGTTGTTGTATGATGAACCTAATGCTATTGATCAGGCTGAAAAGACCCTGTTGGCATTAAGCCAGGGTCGGGATTCGGCAGAATTGTCGGGGAACTCCGCGCAGCAGGTTAAAATTGTCATCTCTTTGCTGCGCGGCGATCCCCAGGATTGGGCGTTTTCTTTGCAACTTGATGATCCTATTCTGAATAATGTGAACGCATTTTTTCAAGCCTTGGGGTTGTTGTATGATGAACCTAATGCTATTGATCAGGCTGAAAAGACCCTGTTGGCATTAAGCCAGGGTCGGGATTCGGCAGAATTGTACTGTCAAAAATTCTGAAAGTGGGCGGTCCTTACTACCTGGAATGATGGTGCCTTCGCAGCTCTCTTTCGGAAGGGTTTGTCAGAAACTGTAAAAGATACTATGGTGGGATTTCCTGTTCCCTCCGGTCTTGACGATTCTATGTCATTAGCCATTCAGGTGGATCGGCGTTTACGTGAACGCAAAACTACACGAGAGATGTTGCCACCTGTTGAACAAATGTCTGAACCTATGCAATGTGATAGAGTTTTGTCTAGGGCGCAACGTCAGGAGTTCAGAAGGCGTAATAAGCTGTGTTTTTTTTGTTGAGATGCCTCGCATATTATTTCTGTCTGCCCTAAACGAGAGAAACGTTGTGCACACACTTTTTCTGTGGGTGGTGTTCAACCTAAGTTTCTTCTGGCAATTACTCTGATCTGCTCCCTGTCCACATTTTCCGCCAAGGCTTTTGTGGATTCAGGAGCAGCTCTGAACCTGATGGACTTGGATTTTGCTAAACGTTGTGGATTTCCTATGACACCTCTGCAGACGCCTATCCCTTTGAGGGGTATTGATGCTACTCCTTTGGCGAAGAATAAACCTCAGTTTTGGACCCAGGTGATAATGCGGGTCGCCCCAGACCATCAAGAAAATTGCAGATTTTTGGTGTTGCATAATTTGCATGATACCATTGTTCTTGGGTTTCCCTGGTTGCAAATCCATAATCCAGTTCTGGATTGGAAATCTTTGTCTGTGGTGAGTTGGGGTTGTCGGTGTGCCCTTAGTGATGCTCCTGTTTTCTCCACCTCTCCTCAGTCGCATGATGTTCCTGACTATTTGGCTGACTTTTCTGATGTATTTAGTGAGAATGAGTCTGCGTCTTTGCCTCTTCATAGGAGTTATGACTGTGCAATTGAGCTGAACCCGGGGTGTAAATTCCCCAAGGGTCGGCTTTTCAATTTATCTGTACCCGAGCACGAGGCTATGCGATCCTATATTAAGGAGGCATTGGAGAAGGGTCATATTAGACCATCCTCTTCACCCTTAGGTGCTGTTTTTTTTTTGTGGCTAAAAAGGATGGTTCATTAAGGCCTTGTATTGACTATCGTGCCCTCAACAAAATTACTGATAAATATCAGTATCCGTTACCCCTGATTTCTGATCTATTCTCCAGAGTTAAAGGTGCTTGCTGGTTTACCAAGCTTGACCTCAGGGGGCGTATAATCTTATTCACATTAACCATGGGGATGAATGGAAGATGGCGTTTAATACTCCGGAGGGACATTTTGAGTACCTGGTGATGCCTTTTGGGCTCACTAATGCCCCTTCTGTCTTCCAGTGCTTCATGAACGATATATTTCGAGACTTTGTGGATAAATTTTTGATTATCTATCTGGATGATATTTTGATCTTCTCCAAGAATTGGGACTCTCATGCGGAACATGTTCGGACTGTGTTCTGGATTTTGAGGGAGAATTCCCTGTATGTCAAGGGATCGAAATGCCTTTTTGGGGTACAGAGGATTTCATTTTTGGGATTTATTTTGTCTCTGTCAACTATTGAAATGGACCTGGCCAAGGTACAGGCCATTTATGATTGGGTTCAGCCCACTTCTTTGAAGGCCCTCCAGAAGTTTTTGGGTTGTGCTAATTTTTATCAGAAATTTATAGCTAATTTTTCTGGTATTGCCAAGCCATTGACGGATTTGACTAGGAAGGGTGCTGATGTGCTGAATTGGTCTCCGGAGGCTGTTTCTTCCTTTCAGGAGCTGAAGCGAAGATTCACTTCTGCTCCGGTTTTGCGGCAACCTGATGCCTCACTCCCGTTTCAGGTGGAGGTGGACGCTTCTGAGATTGGTGCAGGAGCGGTGTTGTCCCAAAAAGATATTGTGACATCTAAAATGAATCCTTGTGCTTTCTTTTCCCGAAAGTTCTCCCCATCCGAACGTAACTATGATGTGGGGAATCGGGAACTGTTGGCCATAAAATGGGCATTTGAGGAGTGGAGACATTGGTTGGAGGGAGCCAAACACCAAGTCGTGGTCCTTACTGACCACAAGAATTTGATTTACCTGGAGTCGGCCAAGCGCTTGAATCCTAGACAGGCTAGGTGGGCCTTGTTTTTCACACGTTTTGATTTTGTGGTCTCTTTTCTTCCGGGCACTAAGAATGTCAAGGCAGACGCCCTCTCTAGGAGTTTCCTTGCTGATTCTCCTGTTGTGACTAAGCCTGCTACCATCTTAGGCGAGGGGGTAGTTCTTTCTGCCACCTCGCCCGATTTGAGACGTGCTCTGGAAGAGTTTCAGGAGGACAAACCTGAGCGTTGTCCCAGTGGAAAGTTGTATGTTCCTGACCAGTGGAGGAAGAGAGTGATGTCTGAAGTTCATTGCTCTGCATTGGCTGGTCATCCAGGTATTTTTGGTACTAGAGATCTGGTGAGTCGGGCTTTTTGGTGGCCCGCCTTGTCTCATGATGTCAGGAATTTTGTGCAGTCCTGTGGGACTTGCTCCCGGTCTAAACCTTGTTCTCGCTCTAGTGGCTTGTTGATGCCTTTGCCGGTGCCCAGGAGGCCATGGACCCATATTTCAATGGATTTTATCTCTGATATGCCTGTCTCTCAGAGAATGACTTATTTGGGTGATTTGTGATAGATTCTCTAAGATGGTCCATCTTGTACCACTCCCTAAGTTGCCATCTTCCTCTGAGTTTGTGCCCTTGTTTTTGCAACAGGTGGTTCGCTTGCACGGGATTCCTGAGAACATTGTATCTGACAGAGGAGTTCAGTTTGTGTCTAGATTTTGGAGGACTTTCTGTTCCAAGCTGGGAATTCAGTTGTCCTTCTCCTCTGCGTTTCACCCTCAGACCAATGGGCAGACGGAGAGAACAAACCAGACATTGGAGTCGTATTTGAGATGTTTTATTTCTGCCGATCAGGATGATTGGGTTTCATTTTTGCCCTTGGCCGAATTTGCTTTAAATAATAGAGCTAGTTCTGCCACTTTGATGTCACCTTTTTTTTGTTACTTTGGTTTTCACCCTCGATTTTCTTCAGGGCAGGTGGAGCCTTCTGCCTGCCCAGGTGTTGACACTGTGGTGGAGAGAATGCACCAGATCTGGGACCAAGTAGTAGATAAGTTGTCTCTCTCCCAGGAAAAGGCCCAGCGGTTTTCCAACCGGCGTATGACCGTTGGTCCCCAGTTTAAGGTGGGTGATATGGTTTGGTTGTCATAAAAAAATATCGCTATGAAGGTGGCTAAGTTTAAGCCTAGATTTATTGGACCTTACAAGATTTTGGAGATTATTAATCCGGTCTCTTTTCGGTTGGCTCTTCCTGTCACATTTAAAATTCATAATGTGTTTCATAAGTCCTTGTTGAAGAGGTTTGTTGAACCAGTAGTTCCTGTGGTGGCACCTCCTGACCCTATATTGGTTGAAGGTAACATGGAATATGAGGTAGAGAAGATACTGGATTCCCGTCTGGCTAGACGGAGGCTCCAGTATTTGGTTAAGTGGAAGGGTTATGGTCAGGAGGATAATTCCTGGGTCTCTGCCTCTGATATTCATGCCGAAAGATTGGTGCATGCTTTTCATCGGGCTCACCCGGATCGCCCTGGTGGCATGGATGAGGGTTCGGTGACCCCTCCTCAAGGAGGAGGTACTGTTGTGAGTTCATTTTTCCCTTCACCATTGAGGTCTGATGAACTCCCTCCTCTGGTGAAGGAAGGTAGCGAGGCTGATTACCAAACACCTGGGCAGCTAGATGATGACTGGGTGGCTGGAATTGAGGACTGGATATAAGGCTGCCGACGCCCTTCTTCCTGGCTGGTGATTTTCCTGCTGGATTCTTGGAGACCAGTCTGATTCCTGCATCTCAAAGCTAAGTTTTTCTGCTCTGCTTTGTACTCTTCAGTTTTGTTTTTGTTTTCCCTTGTTTTTTGGGAGTTCTGCCATCCCCGGCCGGGGGTGAGCTGAATTCCATTTTTGTCTCTGATCTGTTGATCTTTTGCTCTGTCTTCAGAAGATACCTGAGTGCTGATATAGTCTTTTGAAGCCTAGCGACTTCAGGGCCTGTTTTTCCTATCAGTCGGTTGGCTCATTTTGATAGGGTTTTTGCGGATGGCAGACAGTAGCTTTCCTATCCTGTCCTATGTAGTTAGCTTGGGCCCCATCATTTGCTCAACCTATCTTTCTATCTGTGTTAGTGTTTTCATCTTGCTTCACCGTCATTATATGTTGGGGGCTGCCTATTGCTTTGGGGTCTGCTCTGGGGCAGTTTAGTTTTTCCCCTTTCTGTCTTTAGGCTATGTAATTCTCCGGCTGTGATCGAGGGGTCTAGGGCACCGTAGGAACCCCCCACGGCTACTGCTAGATGTTGTGGATAGGTTCAGGGGTCTGCAATCTGATAGCTGCCAACCTCTCTGGTTTTTCTGGACTTAGCTGGTATTTTGTTTTTTCCTCCTTCGGTGACTCATCATAACAGACTCACCAAATCTCTGGTACCAAAAATACCTAGAAGACCAGCCAATGCAGAGCAATGAATTTCAGACATTACTCTTTTCTTCCACTGGTCAGGGACATCCAATTTTCCCATAGGGCAACGTTCAGGTTTGTTCTCCTGAAATTCCTCCAGGGCACGTCTCAAATCGGGTGAGATGGCGGAAAGAACTACACTCTCATTTAGAATGGTAGTAGGCTCGGTCACATCAAGAGAATCCGCAAAGAAACTCCTAGAAAGGGCGTCCGCCTTAACGTTCTTAGTGCCCGGAAGAAAAGAGACCACAAAATTAAAACGCGTGAAAAACAAGGCCCACCTAGCCTGTCTAGGATTCAAGCGTTTGGCTGATTCAAGATAAATCAAATTCTTGTGGTCGGTGAGGACCGCAACTTGATGTCTAGCTCCCTCCAACCAATGTCTCCACTCTTCAAATGCCCATTTCATGGCCAACAATTCCCGATTAGCCCACATCATAGTTACGTTCAGATGGGAACATTTTCGAGAAAAGAAGGCACAGGGATTCATCTTAGAAGTCATCGGATCTCTTTGCGACAAAATGGCTCCTGCACCAGTCTCAGAAGCATCTACCTCCACCTGAAATGGGAGTGAGACATCAGGTTGCCGTAGAACCGGAGCAGAAGTGAATCTCCGCTTAAGCTCCTGAAATGCCGAGACTGCCTCTGGAGACCAATTCACCACATCAGCGCCCTTTTTGGTCAAATCAGTCAGTGGTTTAACAATACCAGAAAAATTACTTATAAATTTATGGTAGAAATTAGCAAAACCCAAAAACTTCTGGAGAGCCTTCAAAGAAGTGGGCTGAACCCAATCATAAATGGCCTGTACCTTGGCCTGGTCCATTTCAATAGCAGACGGGGACAAAATGAATCCCAAAAATGAAATCCTCTGTACACCAAAGAGGCACTTCAATCCCTTAACATACAAAGAATTTTCCTTCAAAATCCGGAACACAGTCCGAACATGTTCCACATGAGAATCCCAATCACTGGAAAAGATCAAAATATCATCCAGATAAATGATCAAAAACTTATCCACAAAGTCCTGAAAAATATCGCTCATAAAAGATTTGAAGACAGAAGGGGCATTAGTGAGCCCAAAAGGCATCACCAGGTACTCAAAATGTCCCTCCGGGGTATTAAACGCCGTCTTCCATTCATCCCCGTGCTTGATGCGAATAAGGTTATATGCCCCCCTGAGGTCAAGTTTGGTAAACCAACAGGCACTTTTAACTCTGGAAAATAAATCAGAAATCATGGGTAATGGGTACTGATATTTAACAGTGATTTTGTTAAGGTAACAATAGTCAATACATGGCCTTAATGAGCCATCTTTCTTGGACAAAAAAAACCCCCTACACCTAAAGGTGAAGAGGATGGTCTGATATGACCCTTCTCCAACGACTTCTTGATATAAGATCGCATAGCATCATGTTTGGGTACCGACAAGTTGAAAAGCCGATCCTTGTGAAATTTACACCCAGGCATTAACTCAATTGCACAGTCATAACTCCTATGAGGAGGCAAAGATGCCGACTTACTCTCACTAAATATATCAGAAAAATCAGCCAAATAGTCAGGAATATCATGAGACTGGGGAGAGGTGGAGAAAACAGGAGTGTCACTAAGAACACATTGACAACCCCAACTCACCACAGACCCAGATTTCCAATCCAAAACAGGATTTTGAGGTTGCAACCAAGGAAAACCCAGAACAATAGTATCATGCAAATTGTGCAACACCAAAAATTTACAATTCTCTTGGTGGTCCAGGACGACCTGCATTATCACCAGGGTCCAAAACTGCGGTTTATTCTCTGCCAAAGGAGTAGCATCAATACCCCTTAAAGGGATAGGAGTCCACAGGGGTATCATGGGAAAACCACAACATTTGGCAAAGTCAAAATCCATCAGATTCAAAGCTGCTCCTGAATCAACAAAAGCCTTAGCAGAAAATATAGACAAGGAGCAGATCAAGGTAATCGCCAAAAGGAACTTAGGCTGTACACTGCCCACCGCAAATGCGTGAGCAAAATGCTTTTCTCATTTAGGGCAGACAGAAATAGTATGAGAGGCGTCCCTACAGAAAAAACGCAACTTATTACGCCTTCTAAGCTCCTGACGCTGCACTCTAGACAAAACCCTATTGCATTGCATGGGTTCAGAAGTTCGTTCGAAAGGCGGCACTGCCTCTCATGTAGTTTTACGTTCACGTAAACGCCGATCAATTTGAATGGCCAATGACAGAGTCATCAAGACCAGAGGGGACAGGAAATCCCACCATAACATCTTTTACGGTTTCTGCCAAACCCTTCCGAAAGAGAGCTGCCATGGCATCCTCATTCCATTTAGTAAGGACCGCCCACTTTCAGAATTTTTGACAATATAACTGTGCAGAATCCTGACCCTGGTTCAATGCCAATAGGGTTTTCTCAGCTTGATCAATAGCATTAGGTTCATGATACAACAACCCCAGAGCTTGAAAAAATGCATCCACATTAGCCAGAATAGGATCTCCGGGTGTCAAAGAAAAAGCCCAATCCTGTCGATCGCCACACAGCAGGGAGATGACAATTTTAACCTGCTGCACAGAGCTCCCCGATGAGTTAGGTTTCAAAGCAAAAATAGTTTACAATTATTCTTAAAATTCAAAAATTTAGACCGATCCCCAGAAAACACATCAGGAGTAGGGATTCTTAGTTCAACAGCAGATGTTTGAGCAAGATAGGCAGAAATTCCCAGTACTTCAGCAGCGAGCTGCTCAACACGATCAGACAATTGCTTAGTCTCCATTTAGACAAAAAATATCCTCCTACTGGCCCAGAAAAAAAGAGGAAAAAATATACAAAAAAAAAAAAATTCTGACACTTTTTTTTTTTTTCAATTCTTTCCTTCTTTAGAATACCCTAGATTCTACAGTAGGGCTGGTGATTCTGTTATGAATGGGTCACCAAGGAGGATTGCAGGACCAGGCTAAGCCACCAGAAAACCAGAGAGGTTGGTAACTAAGTGGATTGCAGACCCCTGATCCTATCCACACAACTAGCAGTAGCCGTGAAGCGTACCTACGATGCCCTAGACTCCTCGGCACAGCCGGAGAGCTAACAGCCTAAAGCAAGAAAGGTGAAATCTAAACTGCCCCATATCAGACCCCAAAGGAATAGATAGCCCTCACACATATATTGTCAGTAAGAAAGTTGAAAACGCAAACGCAGGCAGAAAAATAGACTGAGCAAATGATGGGGCACAAACTGACTAGACAGGACAGGAAAGGAAAGACACTGTCTGCAATCACATAAAAAACCCTGAAAAATCCAACACTTCTGATGCAAAAAAACCCACTGAAGTCACACGACTTCATCCCCACTATATCAGCACTCTGGTATATACTGAAAGCAAAGCAAAAAGAGACCAATATAACAGGGGACAGAACAAACTGACACAAGCAGTAACATATGGGCAGTGATCCAGCACAGCCTCAGCAGGAGCAAGCTGACCCGCACAAGCAGAGATAGACAACCAGATCAAATGCAAAAAGATTAGCAAATGAACCACTTAGCTGAACCATGCAGGAGCAGAGCAGGAGACATCAGACCTCAGAAGGCACAGGAAGAAAATCACCAGCAGGGATTGAAGGAAGTCAGCTGTCTTAAATACACCAGTCAGAAACCCCAGATCTCCAATCGTCATCATTTTCAGGTGGCAAGCCTCTGTCAATCTGACCAGCTCCACTACCTCCAGTAACCACCAGAGGGAGCGCAGAAAGAGAACTCGTAACACCTCTGTCAATCTGACCAGCTCCACTACCTTCAGTAACCACCAGAGGGAGACCAGAAAGAGAATTCACAACAGGAGGCCTATGGGGAGTGTAATATATAGAGTCTGCCTATGGGGAATGCATTATAATATATAGAATCTGCCTATGGGGAGTGCATTATACTTTATGGAGGCCTATGGGGAGTGCATTACACTATATAGAATCTGCCTATCAAGTGCATTATGCTATATAGAGGCATATGGGAAGTGCATTATACAATAATGAGTCTGCCCATGGCGGCGCTTTATACAATATAGAGTATGCCTATGGTAAGTGCTTTATACTATATAGCTGAAGAGCCCTGCGCTGCCCGGGCATAGTAACTAACTGTGGTTAGTTATAACAAATTATAATTATCCTCCATCCCATAGTCCCGTGCCCATATACCCATCATACATATCCACGATCCCAAACGCTCATGCCTATATATCCATCATACATATCCTCCATCTCATAGTAGAGTGCCCATATACCCATCACACATCCTCCATCCCATAGTCCCATGCCCATATACCCATCATACCTATTCTCCATCGCATAGTCCCATGCCCATATACCCATCATACATATTCGCCATCCCATAGTCGAGTGCCCATATACCCATCACACATCCTTCATCACATAGTCCCGTGCCCATGTACCCATCATACATATCCTCCATCCCATAGTCCTGTGCCCATATACCCATCATACATATCCTCCATCCCTTAGTCCCATGCCCATATACCCCTCATACATATTCGCCATCCCATTGTCGAGTGCCCATATACCCATCACACATCCTTCATCTCATAGTCCCATGCCCATATACCCATCATACATATCGTCCATCCCATAGTCCCGTGCCCATATACCCATCATACATATCCACCATCCCATAGTCCCGTGCCCATATACCCATCATACACATCCTCCATCTCATAGTCCAGTGCCCATATACTCATCACACATCCTCTATCCCATAGTCCCGTGCCATATACCCGTCATACATATTCTCCATCCCATAGTCCCCTGCCCATATACCCGTCATACATATTCTCCATCCCATAGTCCCCTGCCCATATACCCGTCATACATATCCTCCATCCCATAGTCCAGTGCCCATATACCATCACACATCGTCCATCCCATAGTCCCGTGCCCATATACCTGTCATACATATCCACCATCCCATAGGCCCGTGCCCATATACCCGTCATACATATCCTCCATCCCACAGTCCAGTGCCCATATACCCATTACACATCCTCCATCCCATAGTCAACCATTATGACATCATAATGAGCGGCGGGGCTTGCAACCTATGATGACATCAGCGTCGCCATGGCAACCATTGTGACATCATAATGAGGGGCGGGGCTTGATACGCACACACTGTTTCCCCAGTATGCAAATAGGGGCATTATGACATCATAATGAGGGTCGGGGCTTGACACACACACACTTTTTCCGCAGTATGTACATAGGGGCAAAATTGTTTTGTGAATTGGAACGCGCAGGGTTAAAATTTCGCCTCACAACATAGCTTAGGACGCTCTCGGGGTCCAGACGTGTGACTGTGCCAAATTTTGTGGCTGTAGCTGCGACTGTGCGGATGCCTATCCCGGACATACACACACACACACACATACATACATACATACACACATACATACACACTTTGAGCTTTATATATTAGATTGTGTCTGCCTATGGTAAGTGCATTATATGATAGAAAGTCTGCCTATGGGGAGTACATTATACTATAGAGTCTGAATATGGGGAGTGCATTATACTGTATGGGAAGTATATTATCCTATATAGAGTGTGCCTATGAGGAATGCATTATAATATATAGAGTCTGCCTATGGGGAATGCATTATAATATATGGAGTCTGCCTATGGGGAGTGCATTATACTGTATTGAGGGCTATGGGGAATGCATTATACTATATAGGATCTGCATATGGAGTGTGCATTATATGATATATTCTGTCTATGGTGAGTGTGTTATACTGTATGGAGGCCTATGGGGCGTGCATTATATTACATAGAGTCTGCCTATGGAGGTGCTTTATACTATATAGAGTCCGCCTATGGGGAGTGCATTACACTGTATAGAATCTGCCTATGGGAAGTGCATTATACTACATGGAGGCCTATCGGAAGTTCATTATACAATAAAGAGTCTGCCCATGGTGGCGCTATATAATATATAGAGTATGTTTATGGGAAGTGCTTTATACTATATTGTGTCTGCCTATGGGAAGTGCATTATATGATTGAGAGTCCACCTATGGGGAGTACATTATACTATATAGAGTCAATATGGGGAGTGCATTATACTGTATGGAGGCCTATGGGAAGTACATTATCCTTTATAGAGTGTGCCTATGGGGAATGCATTATAATATATAGAGTCTGCCTATGGCGAGTGCATTATATGATATAGAGTCTGCCTATGGGGAGTGCATTATACTGTATCAAGGGCTATGGGGAGTGCATTATACTATATAGAATCTGCATATGGAGAGAGCATTATACAATATAGGCTGTCTATGGGGAGTGTGTTATACTGTATGGAGGCCTATGGGGAGTGCATTATATTGCATAGAGTCTGCCTATGGGGAGAGAATTATAGTATATATAGAGTCTGTCTATAGGGAGTGCATTATACTATATAGAGTCTGCCTATGTGGAATACATTAATCTGCCTATGGGGAGTGCATTACGCTATATGGAGGCCTATGGGGAGTGCATTATGCTATATAGAATCTGCCTATGGGAAGTGCATTATACTATATAGAGGCCTATGAGAAGTACATTATACAATACAGAGTCTGCTAATGGTGGAGCTTTATACTATATAGAGTATGCATATGGGAAGTGCTTTATACTATATTGTGTCTGCCTATGGGAAGTGCATTATACTATAGAGAGTCCACCTATGGGGATTACATTATACTATAGAGTGTGAATATGGGGAGTGCATTATACTGTATGGAGGCATATGGGGAGTACATTATCCTATATAGAGTGTGCCTATGGGGAATGCATTATGCGATATAGAGTCTGCCTATGGGGAGTGCATTCTAGTGTATCGAGGGCTATGGGGAGTGCATTATATTATATAGAATCTGCATATGGTGAGTGCATTATACGATATAGTCTGTCTATGGGGAGTGTGTTATACTGTATGTAGGCCTATGGGAAGTGCATTATACTATACAGAGTCTTCCTATGGGGAGCGCATTATACTATATGGAGGCCTATAGGAAGTGCATTATACTGTGTCGAGGCCTATGGAGAGTGCATTATACTTTATGAAGGCCTATGGAGAGTGCATTTTGCTGTATAGAGGCCTATGGGGAGGGTAATATACTGTATTGATTCTGCCTATGGGAAGTGCATTATTATATAGAGCCTGCCTATGGGGAGTGCATTAAACTATATAGAGTCTGCCTAAGGGAAGTGCATTATACCATATATAGTCTGCCTATGGGGAGTGCATTATAAGATATAGACTCTGCCTACTTGGAGTGCATTATACAGTATAGAGGCCTATGGGGAATGCATTTTACTATATAGAACCATTTGGAGGCCGCCATCAATGCCAAAAGGTGTGCAAGTATTAGGCTAGGTTCACACTTGCATTTGGGAGCTCTGCGCAGGGATGCATACTTCTTCCCTTCAGATCTGCATAGATGCGCATGCATCCTGCGTACCTATCTTTAACATTGGGTATGCAGGGACATGCGTTGTATGCGGATGCGTCCACGTGTGTCATTTTGACGTGTCCGCCGACCGCATGGGAACGCAGCATTGGAAGCCCCAAAGTATGTGTTTAGCGTAGAGCGCCGGATAAATGTGATCACAAACGTTGTGAAAAATATTCCCAATAAAAGCTTCAACTCAATCTACAAAAAAAGTCCCCACTCAGGTCTGTCATCTGTTAACAGAAATATAGGGGGCTTCCACATTACTGGTATCACAAAGGCTCTGGAAAACAACAAAATAAATTTAGCAAATTCTGCACTCCCAAATTCAAATGCCCTCCTCGCTTCTGAGCCCCAGTGTGCATAAACCACCTTTACCATTCACATTTGGCAGGGGTATAACTTGCAAAATGGGGTCACTTGGGGGAGTTCCACTGTTTCTGTTTAGGCACATCAGGGATTCTCCAAATGCGACATGGCGTCCAATCTCAATTCCAGCCAAGTTTGCGTTGAAAAGTTGAACGGCGCTCCTTCCCTTCCGAGCTCTGCTATGTACCCAAACAGTGGTTTAACCCCACATATGGGGTATCAGCATATTCAGAACAAATTGCACAACAATTTTTGGTGTCCAATTTCTCCTGTTACCCTTTGGAAAATAAACAATTAGGGGCGAAAACATCATTTTTGCTGAAAAAAAAAATGAATTTTTATTTTCACGGCTCTACGTTATTAACTTCTGTGAAGCACTTGGGAGTTCAAAGTGCCCTCCGTTCTGCTGATGATCTGAGGTTAGCATCCTCAATAATCAGAACCTCCCACTCCTGTCTCCAAGTCTTTACACGTGCTGCGCCAATTCTTTGGAATGCACGTCCCAGGTCAATACGATTAGTCCCCAATCCCCACAATTTTAAGCGTGCCCTGAAAACACATTTATTCAGATTGGCCTACCGCCTCAACACATTAACCTAATCTATCCCTGGGTGGCACAGCCAAAAGTTTTACCATAACCAGGTTCCCCGTATCATGTTCCCACATGTTTTATGCGTCTATCAGCCCTCTGTGTCTGTCCTGTTACACACTTAACATTATGGCTGATCCAAACAATCAGGGCAATTGTTACCACCCACCTTTCGTGTCTCCCCTTTTTCCCTCATAGATTGTAAGCTTGCGAGCAGGGCCCCCATTCCTCTTGGTATCTGTTACGATCTATGTGATTATTGTTATGCAGAAATGTCTATCGTCTGTAGAAGTCCCCTCTGAAATGTAAAATGCTGCGGAATATGTCGGTGCTATAGAAATAAAATTTATATACCGTATATTACTAGCTATGAACCCGTTCTACGCCCAGGTGGTGAGCATTTTTATTGGTATATGGTCTCCCATCCTAGTACGTGCTGCCCCCTCCTATCCTGGTGTGCATGGCACCCCTCCTATCCTGGTATGCATGGTACCCTCATCCCACCCCCCCAATCCTGGTAAGCATGGCACCCTATTCCTCATCCTGGTATGCATGGTCCCCTCATCCCCCAATCCTGGTATGCATGGTATCTCATTATCCCTATCCTGGTATGTATGGTCCCCTCACCCCCCTACCCTGGTATTCATGGCCCCCTCACCCCCCAATCCTGGTATGCATGGTCCTCTCACCCCCCAATCCTGGTATGCATGGTCCCCTCACCGCCCTATCCTAGTATGCATGGTCCTCTCACTCCCGTATCCTGTTATTCATGGTCCCCTCACCCCCCAATCCTGGTATGCACGGTCCTCTCACCCCCCTATCCTGGTATGCATGGCCCCCCAATCCTGGTATGCATGGTCCCCTCACCCCCCCTATCCTGGTATGCATGGTCCTCTCACTCCCGTGTCCTGGTATGCATGGTCCCCTCACCCCCCAATCCTGGTATGCATGGTCCACCCACCACCCTAATCATGGTATGCATGGTCCCCAGGAGTCTGCCGCCAGAGTATGCACATGCCCATAGCGCTGTCTTGCGCCATATTGCTGAAGACACATGCAAATGTGTCTTCAGTAAAATGGCGCCGGATCACGCTATGCACATGCGCAATTCCGGCCGCACTCCTGCCCTGGTCTCCGGCCGAAGTGAAGCGCCGCTGCAATGCTCCTCCCGGTCAGCACGCCGACCGCCATCTTACTACTGCCGATCTTAGAATAGGGAGAGGTTGTTGCTGCTGATTCTGAATAAGGGAGAGCGTTAGGCAGGGAAGAAGTAAAAAAAACTGCTTCTGCTGGTAGCGATTTTCACTGTACAACACAACAGTTTGTGTGCAGTGACAGGGGAGGCTCTATTTTTGTGCATCAGCTCTGTTAGTTATTAGGCTGCCTTATAAGGCTCCCTGATAGCTGCATTGCTGTTTGCACACTGCTGTGCAAACTGCTTTTTTAAAAGCAAAAATACTTTTCTTCCTCTTTTCTGCACAGTTACCAAGTGTTCATTTTTCCACACTTTTGTGTGCAGCAGAGCTGATTATTAGGCTGCCTGCTGCCATACTTGGACTGAGAGCATCATTGTCAGCCTCCTAAAATCTCTAGGGAGATTCAAATTCTCCCCAATACTATATATACCTTGTACCTTGTCATACACCAGCCTATTTCAGCCTGTTAAACTGAGGTGTAATCTATAGTGTGCCTGAGATAATTGTTCAGCCTCCTAAAATCTCTAGGGAGATTCAAATTCTCCCCAATACTATATACACCTTGTACCTTGTTTTACAGTACCACATAGCTGGTGGTATTTTGAGTACATTTTCTCAAAAAAGTATGGTGGAAGAGGCAGTGGAAGTGGGCCGAGGTTGCCAGCTGGTACTGATGGTGGTGGGGTGGAGGTGCATCTGCTGGTAGTGGCAAAAGCACAATAGCACCTAAGGCAGGAGGTGTTGAGCCTGCGTCATCGTCTGGCTCCACAAGGCCTCAGAGGCTCCCTTTTCTGGGAGTAGGTAAACCGCTTTTAAAGCCGGAGCTTCAGGAACAAGTTTTGGCTTACATTGCTGACACAGCCTCCAGCTCTATCGCCTCCTATTCTGAAGTTTCAAAAAATAAAAGCACTGAGTCGTCAGTGGAGGCTCCTGGTCAGAAACAACACCTTTCCTTTTGTCCTTCACCCCTACCAAAAGTGAAGGATGCGGCAGGCCACACTACAGATTACTCCATGGAGCTCTTTTCACATACCATGCCTGGGTTATCAAGTCAAATTGTGAATTCCCCAGTCCAAGATGAATCTGACATGGAGTGTGGGTCGCCAGCAAGGGCAGTGGGGTTAATCGGTACCGGGCCGGTGTCTCAGAGGGATGTGTCACGGTGGTGGTGACCCGGTCCGTGGCCCTGGGCGTCCATGCAAAGGGGTGAATAATGTTTATAGGTGAATGATACTGTCACGTTAACCCATCCTGTGTGACGCGACCCGCAGGCCAGTAACTAAAACAACAAGACGCAGCACGTGATACTGTCCTGTGTGACTCGGCCCGCAGGCAGGTAACTAAAACAACAAGACACGGGGAAAGGGGAAACAGTTACAACGGTGGGCCCTGTGATAGGGAAAGGGGACGTGGAGACCTCCTGCACTCCCCTGAGTCAGTGTCCCTAACGCTCCTAACGTTCCCTATGCTGGTTCCGCACCAGGCGCCGATCAAGAACCTGTCGTCCTAGCACACCCTACACCTGTCCCTTGCTAGGGAGCTGGGTGGTGCAGGCACTCGCCCCACCGCTGTACTAATACACACTAAGGAAAAACACAAACAGGAAAGCACCACTTAGCTTTACTCTGTTGCACTTGCTCCTGGCAACAGAGTCCACCACCTGAATGCAGCTCTCCTCCTGAATCGCTGCCACCAAGCTCTGTCAGAGCTACAAGGAAATCCCCTATGACCCCTTCAACACCAGGTCTAAGACAGCGCTGCAAGGAATGCTCTCCAGCTCCTTCCTCCACCAAGGATGGTGGAAATGAACACTATCACCAACACTGATTGCAACACCTGTGACTCTTTTATAGCAGAGCCAGAGCAATCACACCTGCATTATAATCATGTGCACTTAACTAAAGAAACCAGAGTGCAATGATGCTCACCATCACCGGGAGCAAACTTAGAACAAAATACACCACAGTGCAATAATCCTAATGGCCACCGGGGCAAAAACCAAACTTAAGCACAGCTTAAGAAAAAAAAGGTTACCTGTGCTTTTTATCAGTCCTGATCCAGTATGGATCATGACAGATACGTGACGCCACCTGTAGTTTCTGATCAGATTGACTAGCGCTGCAGTGTCGCTTCTCTGGGACAGATGTTGTGGTGCAGCTAAGATGTAGAAGCCCTGCACAGGTAAGGCTGTAGTCGCAGGGCATATGAAAGAGTTGGTAGATGGTGTGCAGTGCAGGATGTAGCAGAGCCGTGCGCCAGGCGCAGGAGAAAGATGACAGACACAGTCGTGCAGTTCCTTTACCTGTACTTGGTAAGTGCCGTCCAAGACCCAGAGTACAGATGGAGAAGGAGTTGGTCAGCCTGCAAGTAAATTAGGAATTCTCTCTCTGCAGATAGGTAGTGTTGCCTCCGTTCTAGCGCTTATCTGAGGTACTCGCAGTACTGAGTTCACTGAAGTTCCCCCTGTTGACTCACATTTGGAACTTTCTCGTATGGCAGGCAGCCGTATCCTTTTCCTTCTGGCTCACACAAGTCGCTGCTGGGGCCTCCGAGCCTTAGTTGGGAACAGAGAATTTACAGCTGCTACTTCCTCCGTTTTCTGCTGCAGGACCATCAGTGTCCCTGCAAACTCGGAGACCGGAATCCGGACCATGCGCTCCAGCTAGGAGTGAGCCTTAACTCTGCTCATCCTCCAGCTACCCTTCTCACGTCCACACACTTCCCCTTCCCTTCACAGACTGCCCTAACTTCCCTCCTCCCGACCACAGAGAGCAGCTCCTCAGCAGTCAGGTTCAGAGCTCTCCCTGCTGGCCTGGAGTGGGAACTGTGTTGTGTATTGGTTTAATTGCTAGAGAGTTCCTTCGTTGCTCCCAAGCATGACATCACACTCCCTAGGAGGAAGGTAATGCCACTGTGGCGACCGTACTCTTGATGCCCAGCCACTGCTAGATGATTCTGCTGGTACATTGACCCAGACCACTACATTCCCCTCGCACTCTACACAGCCAGAATCTGACCCTGATGAAACTCAGGTTCCCCTTCCCGCATACTATACCACCTTACACGGTGACAAAGAGGAAGGTGCAGATGAAAGTGCAGGGTCCTTGAGCAGGTGGGGGGGCATACTCATGGGCGACGGCACTGGCACAGGGCCCCTCATAGTACGCAAAAGTGTCTCTGCCGGTGGGAGGGCCTACGCAAAAGTGTCTCTGTCGTCAGACACACCCCGTACTATGAGGGGCCCTGTGCCATCGCCAACGAGTGGGCCCCCGCTGCTTGCTCAGGATCACAGCACTTGCAAAGTTGAAATACTTACCTCTCCCTGCTCCACCGCCCTGACGTCTTCCGCGTTTCCTGACAGTGACATGCTGGTCAGAGAGCGCGATGACATCACGTCTGTACGCCCTCTGCCTAAACAGTCCAAGTGCAGAGAGATGGAAGATGGGGATGACGAGGAGTCCAGAGTACAGGGATTCCCTAGCGAGGAGACTTATTTAATTGTTTTAAAGGTTGGGAGCAATTTTTGGGGAGCACTATACTCTAGAGAATGATATATGGGGCCCACCATACACTGGAGCATTCCAAAGGTGGACATCAGACACTGGAGCAGCATTTACAGGGCCCATTATACACTGGAGCATTAGAAATGGGGCCCATTATATATGGAGCATTATTTGGGACCATAAGACACTGGAGCTTCATCCATGGGGACCAACATATACTGTAGCATTATGTGGAGCTCATCATATACTGTATTGAACATTATATGGGACCAATGATTCGGTATGGAGAAATATATGGGCCTCATTACTCTGTATGGCGCACTATACGGTGCACATAATACTGTATGGAGTAATATACTGTCCATTTTTGGAGCTATTGGAGAATTTAAAATGGATATCAGTCATGTGATGTAAGAAGTGAAGTATTTTTCATTGTACTATACCGCTATTTCTCTGCCGTATCAGAGGATCATGAATTGTGGCATGTGTTAAAAGAGCCCAGTGACACTCTTTGGCCCTGGGCCCACGAAAATCTGGAGCCAGCCCTCCCCCCCCCACAACTTTAGCCAAATAACCCACAGTTTTCAATGCCTAACTATTATTATAAAGTAAATTAAGGTTGACAAGCTTTAGTAATAAGAAATGATGTTTTTGGCATTAAAATGGACACTGTAGGTGTGTTTCCTGTCCTCCACTCACTGCCGACTTTTCTTCCCCATTGACTTGCATTGGGTTTCGTATTTCAGTCGGCCTTCGACTTTTCACGATAATCGGCCGATTGTGTTCGACCCGACTTTTGCGAAAGTCGGGTTTCATGAAACCTGACTCGACCCGAAAAAAGGCAAAGTCGCTCATCTCTACCGGGCACCATACACACTCCTCACCGCTGGATGCCTCATTCTGTCTGGAGCCAGACTGCGCAGGCTTCGGACAGAGTGACGCCTAGCCCGTTATATTATAGATATATATATATATATATATATATATATATATATACACACTGCTTAAAAAATTAAAGGGAACACTAAAATATCACATCCTAGATAGCACTGAATGAAATATTCCAGCTGCAAATCTTTATTCATTACATAGTGAAATGTGTTGAGAACAATTAGGCTGTGTTCACACACAGCATTTTTAGCGATATTTTTAGCGGTTTTGCCAATAAAACCGCTAAAAATAAGCTTCCCATGAATTTCTATGTGTTTTGCACTTTTTGTGCATATTGATGCGTTTTTTATGGTGAAAAAAACACATTGCGGTAAAAAACACATCATGCTCATTAATTTCGCGGATTTTTCCGCCTTACTGGCTAGTTCTATGCATTTTGAAAACGCGCCGGAAAAAAACGCATCAAAACCGCGGAAAACGCGCCGAAAAAAATACGCGGTTTCTGGGATGGGAATCAGGTTTTTAAGCAGAAATTTTCTGCTACATGTGCACTTAGCCTAAAACTTAAAAATGATCAATGTAAATCAAAATTAATATCCCATAGGGTCTGGATTTGGAATGATACTCGAAATCAAAGTGAAAAATCAAATTACAGGCTTTTCCAACTTTTAGTGTTCCCTTTATTTTTTTGAGCAGTGTGTGTGTATATATATATATATATATACATACATACACACACACACATACACCTATTTTCCTCTCTAGTTTATCCTGAGGAATCATGTTGGTAGGCCATTATCAAGCACAACACCACCATAAAATGAAAACCCATAAAAACAATGATAGAATTGTGTTTTTTTTAACACATTTGATATTTTCCCCACATTTTTAACGTTAATGTGGTAAAACGAATGGTGTTCAAAAATACAATTCAGCCCACACAAATACAACCCCTCAAACAACTATCAAAGGAAAAAAATAAGTTATGACTCTGGGAAAGAGAGGAGGAAAAAACGAAATGATCTAGTTTTTCCTCACCTTTGGAATCGTATAGCCGTTCAGCTGTATGTCTTTTATAGGTGCATGGGCAACTCCCAACGGCACAACTGAGGCAAAGCGTTGGACTTCTTGCAGTACAGCCTGTGTGTATGGCATACTTAGTCTGTTCTCATAATCAAGGTGGTCTCTGTCTCCTCGAATTTTGTCAATTTCTTCGCGACACTTCTCTGAAAGTCAAGAAGATACACTGTATTTTTCATCTGACCTTCTGCAGCGAGAAACATGAAAATCCACATTCTCAAAGGATGTTACATGCCTTGTATGTCTGGATACATCATCATATACAGCAGACACCATTCAAGGGTGGAGGACGTTGTCTCTGTGCCGGCCATAAACAGATCGGCTACGCAAATGAACAGATTTTCATTATTAAATGTCGACTTTCTTTCTCCCTGTTCCTAATTTTTCAAATAGAAGAGATAACAAGTAGTAAGATATTTCTCACCTTATACAGGAAAACTAAATGGTCCTGTTAGGGAGACTAAGCTTCCAATATCTGAAGGTGCTTTGATTTTACAATGTTACGTGTTCTTTTACCTTCTCCAGCTCGTCCAGATAACAGTCTATGTAATCTCTAGGTTGTCCCGACACCCTGGTTCTCTTGTGCTCTGATAAAACTTTTTCAAGGAAAGCAAAGAAAACCTTCACATTTTTGAAGATCCTTTGATGAGGTAATGGTAGGTATTTTACAAATCCAAATGCATTGTACAGCTGAAAAGTAAACCATTGACATAATTGTATAGATGGAATATATGCTGGTGTAATATTGTACCTGTACAAAGCAATAAGTAAGGTGGGGGTACTGCCTTCAATTTTTATTTATACATGCCTTGAGTACAGAGGAAGAATATGGGACAATAACAGTGGGCAGATAGGATGAGGTGACTGATTTTGAGGATGACAGGAGGAAGGTGCTCCTGACACCAAAGGATACTCTGCTGCCGCACTCTATATAGTGGAGCTCCAAAAGGTCCCCTCATCTCTAAACTCCTAGAACACTTAGTCAACTCTCATCTCATGCGCTTTTGGTTCTACTCCTACATCTTTGACCGCTCCTTCACTATATCATTTGCTAACTTATCTTTATGCTGCTGCCCTTTACTGTAGGGGATCCTCAGGGCTGAGTAGTAGATCCCCTTCACTTTTCTCTATACATTGCCCTTACAGGACAAAACCACCAGCAGATTTTGATTTCAGTTAGATCTCTATGCTGATAACATGATATTTTACACCTCTTCTCCTGATATTAGTCCCACACTGCTGCAAAATACCAGTGATTGTTTGTCTCCTGTATCTAAAATCATGTCCTCCTTGTCTAAAACTGAATTTCAATAACTGAACTCCTTGTGTTTTCTACTTATACTAACCTTCCTAAACCCAATATAGCATTTTCGTGTGTGGTTCTGCCCTAACTCTTCAGTAGCAGGCCTTGGGATTATATTTGACTCGGATCTTTCACTCTCTATATTCAGTCGCTCATGTCACTTTCACCTCAGAAACCTCTCTAGAATTCAAGCTTTTCTTACCTTTGACTCAGCAAAAATTATTACTGTTGCTATTATTTGTTCTCATCTTGGTCTGTCTACTAATCAGAATTAAAGAGGATTTCCACTACATTTTATAATGCCCCCACCAATTTAAATCTTGCAAAGAAGTATTTTTGTAAATATTTCTTGTTACCATCTGTGTCTGTGAGAGGCACTATCACTGCCCGCTCACCCGACATCAAGTAACCCCGGCTGCAGCCGCCACTGACAGCCGTTGATGTCATATCAATTTCATCTCTGTCTGCTTTAGCTTGGCTGGTTGGCAAGAATGGGAAGGACCCCATTCCATTCTTTAAAATAATTTAGCACCCAGCGCCAGGGAACAACGTGAACAGTACCACTTATTTCCAGGCTACGGTACATGTGATACTGATATGGCACACTGTTGTCACAAGTATGCCTGTTACGTCTCCTGGAGTGGATCCTCTGGGCCATGATACATATCCACCCTGGGCGACTTACCTAATAAGGATCACTGTCTATAAAGGGAGAATCAGGGGCAGACCCAGGGGGGTAAAGTACCACGGCTGCTGGTACCAGGAGGCCAGCTTGAAGGAGGCTAGGGAATGAGGTATGCGAGAAACAGAAGTTAGCAGGGAGAGTACGGAGAAGCACATTGGGTTCTGAAGAAAGCACGCAGAGTACAAGAGCGTGCAGAGAATGTACGGGAAAATGTGGAGCACGCACTAGGAGGCACGCCGAGTACAGGAAAGTGTAGGGCGCGAACTGGAAGCACGCTGAGTAGAGGAGAGCGCAGTGCACGCACTGGGAAGCACGCTGGGTACAGGAGAGTGCAGAATGCGCACACTGGGAAGCAAGCTAGAAACAGAGGAGCGCAGAGCGCGCACTGGGAAGCACGCTGAAAATAAGAGAGCAGAGTGCACTAGGATGCACACTGGGACCTGAATACAGAGGAGCACCTGTGCTGGAACCAAGACTGGTCCAGCACAGATGCAAAGGTAATAATCTGGCACTTCCTAAAACAGTAAGCATCCTGATATACCTGTTGCAGCTGCCCGGAGGAAGGTACTTCCGGCTCAGGCTGCATAACAAGCAGAGGAAGAGCGCGGCCTAAGCAGCCGGATGCACGCACCCAATGGATGGGACCCTCGACATGCCTGCCAAGCCGGAAGCGGAGGAAAGACCCCCGGAGGAGCCCGGTCCGCAGCACGCCGAGGAGCGAGGTAAGTATCCCGGGGCTGGGAGGCAGATGGCGGCGTAACAGTACCTCCCCCTTGCATCCCCTCCTCTTTAGGCTGGAAAAAAACTTTTCTAAGATACGAGGTGCAGTGATGTTCTCCCGAGGTCCCCACAACCTCTCCTTAGGGCCCAACCCCTTCCAATCAATCAAAAAGAAGGTTTTCCCCTTCACCTTTTTCATGGCGAGAATATCTCTCACCTCAAAAATGTCCTCGTGAATAACAGGACCAGGAGTGCGACAGATAGAGGAGTGATAGCGATTAAACACCATGGGCTTGAGGAGGGAGACATGGAAGGTGTTGGGAATACGGAGCGAGGCAGGCAACTTCAACTTGTAGGCCAAATCATTGATTCGCCCCAAGATCTTGAAATGACCAATGTATCGAGGACCCAACTTGTAGGAGGGAATCTTAAGCCGGATATACTTGGATGAAAGCCATACTTTGTCACCGGGAAGATGCGGAGGTGGGTCCAAACGTCTTTTGTCAGCAAGTCTCTTCATCTTGTCACCTGCTTTGACAAGAGCGCCTTTGGTCTCCTCCCAAAACTTAGAGAACTCTATTGACAAAGACTGAGCTGCAGGTACACCCGAGACTGGAGGAACCGGCAGGGGCATATTAGACTGTTGTCCGGAGACAATGAAAAAAGGAGATTTGTTGGAAGCGCCACTAGGATGATTGTTACAGGCAAATTCGGCCTAAGGAAGAAGACAGACCCAATTGTCCTGGTGAGCACTGGAAAAATGGTGACGGTAAGATGTCAGGATCTGGTTGGTTCATTCAACTTGACCATTGGTCTGTGGGTGATAGCCACATTCATAAGCTTGCAGAGAGCCCTCCAAAATCAGGAAGTAAACTGAACTCCTCTGTCAGACACGATGCGTTATGGGAATCCATGAATCCTGAAAATGTGAGCAATAAAGGTCTTGGCCAATTCGGAGGCAGAAGGCAAACCTGGCAGAGGGATAAAGTGGGCCATCTTAGAGAAGAGATCCACGACTACCAAGATTACCAAACAACCAGAGCCATGAGGAAGATCGGTGATGAAATCCATGGCTATATGTTGCCATGGGGCCGAAGGTACCAGGAGAGGCTGCAGTGTACCAGAAGGAAGTTGCCTCGGAATCTTGTTCTTGATGCAGGAGGGACAAGAAGCTATAAAATCCTCGATAGTGGCGGGATATGAGAGAAAGAGTCTTCTTTATCCCTGTATGATGGGCAAACTTGTATGAATGGCCCCAGAGTAACACCTTCTTTCTGTCATCCTCGGCTACAAACGTCACCCCGGGGGTAAACTATCCAGACCCAGGGGAGTCACCATGATAATCCGGGAGGAAATCGATTATGTGGGAAGGATTCTCCTCGGCATCAGCTGGCTGTAAGGACCTGGAGAGAGCATGAGCCTTGATGTTCTTATGGCCTGGTATAAAGTACAGTTCAAAATCGAAGCGGGCAAAAAACAGGGACCATTTGGCCTGCCGGGGATTAAGTCTTTGAGCCGACCGGATGTAGAACAGATTCTTGTGGTCAGAGAAAACTATGAAAGGATGCATTCCCCCCTCGAGGAGGTGGCGCCTTTCCTCAAGAGCCAATTTGATGGCCAATAGGTCTCCGCAGAAGAAAACGCTTTGGAGAAAAAAACGCAGGTAACTAAGCAACCGGAAGAGGACATTTGGGGAAGCACTGCTCCTGCTCCTGTGGAGAAGGTATCCACCTCTAGAATGAATGGCTTGTTAGTCTCAAGACAAAGAAGCACAGGGGCAACTGCAAAGGCTTGCTTCAGAGACAAAAAGGCATCTTTAGCCTCCGGAGACCAGACATTGGAGTTGGCTCCCTTACGGACAAGAGCCGAGATAGGCTAAGATAGTGAGGAAAAATGCAGGATGAACTGCCTGTAATAGTCTGCGAATCCAAGGAACCGTTGGATGGCTTTTCTCCGAGAGGCAGTGGTCAGTTAAGGATGGCTGATACTTTTTCTGGATCCATCTTCAAGCCAAAGTCCGAGATAATGCATCACAAAAATGGTAAAGAGGTTTGTTCAAATATGCATTTCTCAAACTTGGCATAGAGATGGTACTCCCTTAAACGTAACAGCACTTAATGAACATCCCGCCGATGAGAAGACAGGTCCAGAGAGAAGACGAGAATATCGTCCAAGTGAACTACCACACAGGAATATAGGAGGTCTCGAAAAATGTCATTAACAAACTCCTGAAATACCGCGAGTGCATTGCAGAGGCCAAAGGGCATGACCAGGTACTCGTAATGTCCGTCCCGCGTATTAAACGCGGGCTTCCACTCGTCCCCGGAGGGGATACAGATCAGGTTGAAGGCACCACCAAGGACAAGTTTGGTGAAAATCCTTGCTCCCCTCAAACGATCAAAAAGCTCCGGAATTAGTGGTAGAGGATACCTGTTCTTGACCTTGATGTCATTCAAACCTCTATAGTCAATACAGGGTCAGAGGGAGCCGTCCTTCTTTTTAACAAAGAAGAACCCCACACCTGCTGGATAGGAGGACTTTTGGAGAAAAACCCTGGCCAGATTTTCCTGGATATATTTCAACATGGCTCCGTCTCTGCTGGAGAGAGCGGGTATATTCTACCACTAGGAGGAGTCAAACCCGGAAAGAGTTCAATCGGGCAATCATACGGCCGATGCGGAGGAAGACTCTCTGCCTCCTTCTTGTTGAAGACATCCGTGAAAGACCAGTAGGCAGCGGGTAACCCAACGGGAACTGATGGAGGCCATGATGTTCCAAGCCGTCGAACTGGCAGCAGGCACCTCTCCTGGCAGTACTGACCCCAACAAAGGATGTTGCCAGAACACCAATCGAGGGTCGGCGATGACGACGTTGCTCCGCCATTTTGAGTTGATCCACTTGCATCAGTTCAGATGCTGCTGTAGAAGAAGACAGTGCAGAACATGGGCTAAGTGGCTTGTGGATGGTTGGAGATGGGTGAGTAGGTCTCCTATCTCAAGCCACTTCACGATTACGCTCTTGGAACATAGGTCAATACTCGTAGCAAGAGAAATCAAATCCTCAAGAGAGGCTGGAATATCTCGACCAGCGAGCTCGTCCTTAATCCGACCTGACAACCCATGCCAGAAGGCACCACCAACGCCTCATTATTCATCCTCAACTCCAAGGCCAGAGTGAGAAAACAAATGGCATATTGCCCCACTGTAAGTGAATCTTGGCGGAGGTTAAAGAGGGACTCAGTGGTAGAGGCCTGGCGACCCGGTTCATCAAACACTCTACAGAAGGTTTCCAAAAAAATTGGCATCTGATAGACTATGGGATCATCACGCTCCCTCAAGGGATTTACCTACACAAAGGCCTCACCATCCAGATGTGAAACCACAAATGCCACTTTAGCCCGATCAGTGGGGTATTGCTGAAGCAACAACTCAGTAAAGGCGACACTGATTTAAAAAACCCTGCAGAACTTGGGATCGCCATTATATCGAGGCAGTTTACCAAGGCGAGGTGGGGGATGAGTAGAGTCAGGAGTACGGGACGATGCCTGCACTAAAGCCAAGGCAGCAGACTGAAGAGAGAGCAGACGGTCATCCACAGAGGCCATATAACTCAATATGTGGACCTGAGTGTCGCGCTGCTGAACCAGCTCCTGCTGGAGACTAGCAAGCTGTGTCGCATTCCCTGGGTGAGCAGCCTGTAAAGCTGACAATCAGGAATCCATGGTCTTCATGAAGGATATAATGCGACTCAGATTCAAATATACCAACTCTTTTTGAGCGGCAGCATAGGCACCAGTGGGATCTATGGCCTGATTATTCTGTTACATCTCCTGGAGTGGACCCTCTGGGCCGTGATACCAACCCACCCTGGGAGAGCTGATCTAATGAGGACCACCCTCTATACAGGGAGCATCAGGGGCAGACCCAGGGGGGTAAAGTACCATGACTGCTGGTACCAGTAGGCTGACTCGAAGGAGGCTAGGGAATAAGATACGCGAGAAACAGAAGTTAACAAGGCGAGCAAGAAGAAGAACACTGGGTTCTGGAGAAAGCACACTGAGTACAGGAGGATGTAGAGTACATACGGGAGAGCGTGGTGCACGCACTAGGAGGCACGACGAGTACAGGAGAGTGCAGGTCGCGCACTGGGAAGTGCACTGGTACAGGAGAGCGCAGGGCACGCACTGGGAAACACTCTGGGTACAGGAGAGCGCAGAGCGAGCACTGGGAAGCGTGCTGAGTGCAGGAGAGCGCAGGGCACGCACTGGGAAGCACTCTGGGTACAGGAGAGTGCGGGGCATGCACTGGGAAGCACACTGGATACAAGAGAGTGCAGGATGCGCACTGGGAAGCACACTGGATACAGGAGAGTGCAGGGCACACACTGGGAATCATGCTGGATACACGAGAGTGCAGAGCACACTGGGAAGCATGCTGAAAAAAGGAGAGCAGACTGGGACCTGAATACAGAGGAGCACCCGTGCTGGAACCAAGACTGGTCCAGCATAGATGCAAAGGTAATAAACAGGCACTTCCTAAAACAGGAAGTGGCCTGATATACCTGTTGCAGCCGCCCGGAGGAGGGTACTGCTGGGTGAGGCTGCATAAGAAACAAAGGAAGCGCGCGGCCTAAACAGCCGGGTGTGCGCGCTCGACGGATGGGACCTCGACGCGCCTGCCCAGCCCAAAGCAGAGGAGAGGAGCCCGGCCCGCGGCATGCTGAGGGGCGAGGTAAGTCTCCCGGGGCTGGGAGGCATATGGCGGCGTATCAATGCTACATGTATTAAACACACGGACACAGAAATATTGGGTACTTCTTTTTTAGTACCGGAAGTATTAGGACGTGTGAAGGAGAGCTAGGATAAACTTTTTTAAAACTAGGTGGTACTATTTGCTAGTGATGAACAATGGGAGTCACAATGGAAAAATGAACTCTTTTCTACACACAGTTCATATAAAAAAAATCCTGCTGAAGTAAAGACCACTAGAATGATCATTGGGCCTGTTCCTTGCTTGTTAGTGAAGGAGAATAAGTGCTAAAATTAAAGTGTTCACAGGCTCAATAGGAGAGATGAGAAACTGGGTGTGAGCAGAAAACGTAAATTAATGTGCATGCAAAATGTAATTGCATATGAACACATGACCTTAACACAGGGGTCATGTGTTCATATGCAATTACATTTTGCATGCACATTAATTTACTTTTTCTGCTCAGACCCAATTTCTCATTTGTTTCATTGTGCATTCTGTGCATATAAGGGTGCGACCGCCCTGTTTCTGAGTTGGAAAATCCATCCTGTCTGGCCTATACTATTAGGCTGAGTTCACACGTGGAGTTTTTTTCGCGTTTCCGCGGCTGTTTTAACCGCGCGATTTTGCCGCGAAAAATAAGCATCCCATGCATTCCTATGGGATTCCACAATGCTGTGCTAATGCTGCGGTTTTTACCACGGTGTAATCGCTTAGCGGTAAAAAACGCAGCATGCTCATTAATTTTGCGGAATCGCGGCGATCCCGCACCCATAGGAATGCATTGTTCTGCTTACTTTCCGCATGTGGCTGTGCACACCATGCGAAAAGTAAGCAGAACAATTGCGGATGGTACCCACGGTCCGGAGGAGAGGAGACTGTCCTCCAGGCTTTGGGTACCATATCCCTGTAAAAAATAGAATTTAAAATAAAAAATGGTGTTATTCTTACCTTCCGATGTCCCGCGCAGCCTTCCCGCCTCTCTCCACGCTCTCGTTCCCAGTAATCCTTTGCGAAAATGCCTGCGATGACGTCCGTTCTCGCGGGATCGCGAAGTCTCGCGGTCATTCACTTGACGTCATTTCGAATTACTGCGAGACGTCGCGATCCCGCGAGAACGGACCTCATCGCTCGCAAAGGATTACTGGGAACGAGAGCGTGGAGAGAGGCGGGAAGGCTGCGCGGGACGTCGGAAGATAAGAATAACACCATTTTTTATTTTTTTTAATTATTTTTAACATTCTATCTTTTACTATTGATGCCGCATAGGCAGCCTCAGTAGTAAAAAGTTGGTCACACTTGTCAAACGCTATGTTTGACGAGTGTGACCAACCTGTCAATCAGTTCTCCAAGCGATGCTACAGATCGCTTGGAAAACGCTAGCATTTTGCAAGCTAATTACGCTTGCAAAATGTTAGTTTTTCCGCGGGAAAATCAAGGGAATTTAAAATGCGATTTTCCTGCGGAATGGAATTCCGGAACTCTCACGGTAATTTCCACGAGAGTTCAGCTACGTGTGAACTTAGCCTTACTGGTGGTTCAGTCCCTCTGTCCTTGTTCACATTTACATCACTTGACAAGTGGAAAGGTTTTAAATACAAGAGTTAGGACTGTCCCACGGGGGTTGCCTTGACGTGGCGGGATGGCTTCTACATTATTTTGATCAAAATTATGTTAACTAAATACCCTTATTATTACTATTATTACTACCTTCATGCAATTTTTGCAATATATTTTTTACTTTTTTATTCCAGGATATTTGTTTTGTGTTTTTTTTTTTGGTTCTCTCTCAATAGGAGAGATATAGAATACTTAATTCATCATAGTAAATATTAATCATGAATGGTCTTACCTGAGCCCAAAAACCTGCAGCCATCTTCATATTTTCATGTATAAGGTTTAGTATATCCCGAAATGTGGAATCGTTATACTCGTAACGCCTTCCGAACACAATCATACAAGTTATGTTTGATACGGCACTATCAATGACATGGTGTGGATCAACCATAGTATCTGAATAAACAAAGTTATTCATTAATAAAATATTAATACCTATAATCTTTCATTACTAAAAATGACAAGCAACTGTACTGTCTCACTTTTTATTACAAAATTTTGGACATTTGACAACCACTTATTTCCCCTCTTCTTCCCCATCTCTTACCACGTATGGGGAAACCCTAGTTTTAACCAAGACTCATATCTACTTCCTTATTTAAACGGCAATGTCAAAATTGGGACAACAATTCTGCAAAGATGAGTGGGCCAAAATTCCACAAGAGCGTTGTAAAAGACTTATTGACAGTTATTGCAAACACTTGATTGCAGTTGTTGCTGCTAAGGGTGGCCCATCCAGTTATTAGGTTTAGGGGGCAATCACTTTTTCACACAGGACCATGTAGGTTTGGATTTCTTTTCCCCTTAATAATAAAGACCTTCATATAAAAAATGCATTTTGTGTTTACTTGTGTTATCTTTGTCTAATATTTAAATATGTTTGGTGATTCAAAACACTTATGTGTGTCAAACTTGCAATAGCATAGTTCATACTACTATATATATACAGTCATGGCCAAAAGTATTGACACCCCTGCAATTCTGTCAGATAATACTCAGTTTCTTCCTGAAAATGATTGCAAACACAAATTCTTTGGTATTATTATCTTCATTTAATTTGTCTTAAATGAAAAAACACAAAAGAGAATGAAGCAAAAAGCAAAACATTGATCATTTCACACAAAACTCCAAAAATGGGCCGGACAAAAGTATTGGTACCCTCAGCCTAATACTTGATTGCACAACCTTTAGCCAAAATAACTGCGACCAACCGCTTCCGGTAACCATCAATGAGTTTCTTACAATGCTCTGCTGGAATTTTAGACCATTCTTCTTTGGCAAACTACTCCAGGTCCCTGATATTTGAAGGGTGCCTTCTCCAAACTGCCATTTTTAGATCTCTCCACAGGTGTTCTATGGGATTCAGGTCTGGACTCATTGCTGGCCACCTTAGAAGTCTCCAGTGCTTTCTCTCAAACCATTTTCTAGTGCTTTTTGAAGTGTGTTTTGGGTTATTGTCCTGCTGGAAGACCCATGACCTCTGAGGTAGACCCAGCTTTCTCACACTGGGCTCTAAATTATGCTGCAAAATTTGTTGGTAGTCTTCTGACTTCATAATGCCATGCACACGGTCAAGCAGTCCAGTGCCAGAGGCAGCAAAGCAACCCCAAAACATCAGGGAACCTCCACCATGTTTGACTGTAGGGACCGTGTACTTTTCTTTGAATGCCTCTTTTTTCTCCTGTAAACTCTATGTTGATGCTTTTGCCCTAAAAGTTCTACTTTTGTCTCATCTGACCAGAGAACATTCTTCCAAAATGTTTTAGGCTTTTTCAGGTAAGTTTTGGCAAACTCCAGCCTGGCTTTTTTATGTCTCGGGGTAAGAAGTGGAGTCTTCCTGGGTCTCCTACCATACAGTCCCTTTTCATTCAGATGCCGACGGATAGTACGGGTTGACACCGTTGTACCCTCGGACTGCAGGGCAGCTTGAACTTGTTTGGATGTTAGTGGAGGTTCTTTATCCAACATCCGCACAATCTTGCGTTGAAATCTCTTGTCAATTTTTCTTTTCCGTCCACATCTAGGGAGGTTAGCCACAGTGCCATGGGCTTTAAACTTCTTGATGACACTGCGCACGGTAGACACAGGAACATTCAAGTCTTTGGAGATGGACTTGTAGCCTTGAGATTGCTCATGCTTCCTCACAATTTGGATTCTCAAGTCCTCAGACAGTTCTTTGGTCTTCTTTCTTTTCTCCATGCTCAATGTGGTACACACAAGGACACAGGACAGAGGTTGAGTCAACTTTAATCCATGTTAACTGGCTGCAAGTGTGATTTAGTTATTGCCAACACCTGTTAGGTGCCACAGGTAAGTTACTGGTGCTGTTAATTACACAAATTAGAGAAGCATCACATGATTTTTCGAACAGTGCCAATACTTTTGTCCACCCTCTTTTTTATGTTTGGTGTGGAATTATATTCAATTTGGCTTTAAGACAATTCTTTTTGTGTTTTTTCATTTAAGACAAATTAAATGAAGATAATAATACCAAAGAATTTGTGTTTGCAATCATTTTCAGGAAGAAACTGAGTATTATCTGACAGAATTGCAGGGGTGTCAATACTTTTGGCCATGACTGTACATATATATATATATATATATATATATATATATATACACTGCTCAAAAAATAAAGGGAACAATTAAACAACACAATGTAACTCCAAGTCAATCACACTTCATGGGATATTAATTTTAAATTACATTAATCATTTTTATGTTTAATTGCTCACATGTGTAATGAATAAAGATTTGCAACTGGAATATTTAATTCAGTGACATCTAGGATGTGGTATTTGAGTGTTCCCTTTATTTTTTGAGCAGTGTGTGTATATATATATATATATATATATATATATTTTAATGTATAGATAAAAGTAAAGCACTATACTCAGTAGGGGCGTCCATAGACATGGAGCCACATAACAAAAGTATATCACACTCCCCATAGTCCGCTAAATAGTTTTATTGCACAGCCCATAGAACTCCCTAAAGTATAATGCACCCCACATACAGTATAATGCACCCCCATACAGTATATTGCACTCCCATAGTCCTTCATATATTCATTCATCCAAACTCCTTGAACAGCATGTCCATGCTCAACTTTCCTCCCACCTCTCATCTAACTTCCTCCTTGACATCTTCCAATCTGACTTCCGCCCCCACCACTCCACTGAAACTGCTCTGACCAAAATTACTAATGACTTACAGCCAAAGCTAACAGACAGTTCTCCATCCTCCTCCTTCTTGACCTGTCCTCTGCCTTCGACACAGTCGACCACTGCCTACTGATACAGATTCTTTCTTCCCTTGGCATCAAAGACCTTGCCCTGTCCTGGATTGCCTCATACCTTTCTGACCGCACATTCCCACTCCCGAAATACCTCCTCATCCCACCCTCTCTCTGTTGGAGTCCCCCAAAGCTCTGTCCTGGGGCCACAACTTTTTTCCATCTATACCCTTGGCCAAGGACAACTCATAAAATCCCATGGCTTCCAGTACCACCTGTATGCGGACGACACTGAGATCTACCTCTCTGGCCCAGATGTCACCTCTCTGCTGTCCAGAATCCCGGAGTGTCTATCAGCCATATCCTCCTTTTTCACCTTTCGTTTCCTAAAACTCAATGTAGACAAAACTGAACTCATTATCTTTCCACCATCTCACGTATCTTCCTTACCGATCTATCTATTATGGTAAACGGCATCACACTCTCTCCCACACCTGAAATCCTGTTACACCGCTTCGTCATACTCACCCGGCCTCCGCTCCCACGCCGCAGCCTCTCTCCACCCGACGGCCACGGCAGTCACCTCTGATGGGCTTGCGGCCGACGCCATCCCTGCATGCAATGCGCATGCGCCAAAGGCCGCGGCCGCGCCTCCCTGCTGCTTCTTGTTCTCCGGCTGTGCCCTGACCCGGAAGCACCTTCGGACCAATGGCAGACCAGATGGGGCTATATCAGGCCGCTTCCCCCTGAGGGAGGCGCCTGATCATTGTGTTACCTTGCACACTGGGCCCTGCTTCCTCCTGTGCTCTCTGCAGCCTCTCGGTTCCGTCTGCGGTGTTTCCTGCAGCAGCCTCGCAGCCCTGTCTCCCGTGTTCCCTGCAGTATACTCCAGTCCTGCTCCAGCGTACCTGTTCCTTCCTACTCCAATCCTGTTCCTGTGTTCCAGTTCCATCCTACTCCAGTCCTGCCCCAGCGTTCCTGTTCCTTCCTACTCCAGTCCTGTTTCTGTGTTCCAGCTCCATCCTACTCCAGTCCTGCTCCAGCATTCCGGTTCCTCCTACTCCACTCCTGTTTCTGTGTTCCTGTTCCTGTGTCCCAGTTCCATCCTACTCCAGTCCTGCACCAGCGTTCCTGTTCCATCCTACTCCAGTCCTGCCTTCGGTGTTCCTGCTCCATCCAGCTATCCACACTCGTACAGTCCTCCTCCAGTCCTGTCTCCTGTGTTCCGCTCCAGCCACCTCTCCATATTCCAGCCTTACAGTCTACACTTCAGTCCCACACTTCTACTCCAGTCCATTCTGAGCCGCCCCTCTCGGTACTGGCTACTGTGGTACTCGAACCCCTGGGCCTGCTCCTAACGGTCCCTGTATAGGGGTCGGTTCCACCTGGCAGCTCGCCCGGGGCCCCTTGGTATTAATTTATTTTATTTTATTGAAACTATTTGTACCTGTTAAATATCTACGATGGTCTGTGCGCCCTGTGTCAGTGCGCCCTGTGTTAGTGTAACTGTTATGGTCTATTTTGAGTTTATTCCTCACAATTTTTGGGCGCCTGTATGTATACAATTATATATGCATATATATGTGTTTAGAGTGAGGTTTTTCATGCCTCTTGTACTTTCTTAATTGCAGCTCATTTTAATTGTTTTAAGAGAGTATTTATAATAAAGTATTTTTAGTTAAGCAATATATTACAATAACTTGTAAATTCCCAAATTTTTCCAATCTTAGCGTTATGTTAGGAAATGGGTGATTTGCTCCATTTCCGTGGTGTCAATTTCACTGAGGCAGGGCAAGGGTTAATGCAGCAGTCACCGAGGGTATTTATGGGCGTCATTTCCGGATCACAGGCACCCTAATGAAGAAGGCAGTTTGGGCCTTTGAAACGCGTTGGTCAGCTTTTTGATCCTTGTGTTGCCCTGTACGGGCTGTGACGTCAAACGCTCAGGTACTTTCGGGCGGCTGTTTCCAAGCGGGTATCCAGAGATGCTTTCGGCCGGAGCGTTCCCTATTCTTACCTTGCATTTTCCATCTCCCACCCTTCTTCCACTCTGTGATAGCTAGCGTCTCTGGGCAGCTTGCTCCCTGTGCTGGGTCTCATTACAGCCTCACTGCCTTAGAGCGCATCAGGCTTCAGGCCACTGTTAGAAGCGCTCACCCCCTTCAGCATTTACAAGCTGTCATTTGCACTGATAAGGCGCACGGCTCATTTAACTCCTTGCAGCAAGACACTTGCTGAGTGTCTCCTCATCACTGTCAAAGATCAGCAGTCACAGCAGCCAATTTGCATCACATCTATTTATCTACCTCATACTGATGAGTGATACGTTATAAATATTGTATATGCTAATACTTTATATATATACTGTATATATATATATTTTATCTATGCATCCTTTATGTATTTAAGAGTGGGTTGCTATTTTGGCTGGTTTTCAGAATTTTTATCATTTAATCATTGTTTATTTTCCTGAGTCCTATAGCGCAGGTCAACTTGCACATTTTCCTTATTTCATTTTAGTTTGGGCTTGCACCGACCCCTATTTAACCTTAGCAGCTGAGGATGTTGCTCTTTTTTGTCGGGTAAGCGCTTTTGTGATTTTTTGTTTTTTTAATCTCCAAATATCTTCCCTCATGTAATCCTCGATCCTCCCAAGACCTCCTACTCTCCTCCACACTTATTCATTCCTCACACAACTGCCTCCAAGATTTCTCCTGAATATCCCCCATCCTCTGGAATTCCATGCCTCAACACGTCCGATTATTCACCACCCTCAGATCCTTCAAACGGAACCTGAAAACCCATCTCTTCAGGAAAGATTACAGCCTGCAATGACCATTCTGCCGCCTCACCACCGCCTGAGCTGCCGCCTCATCACCACCAGAGCTGCTGCACCCCCGACCTTGTCTTTTCCCCACTATCCCATAGAATGTAAGTCCGCAAGGATAGGACCCTCTCCCCTCTGTACCAGTCTGTCATTGCAAATTAGTTTACTGTTAATGATATCTATAGCTTTGTATATAACCCCCATTCTCATGTACAGCACTATGGAATTAATGATGCTATATAAATAAATAATAATAATACAGTATAATGTACTTCCATATATAATGCACAGCCAATATTCCTTAATATTAGTATAATCCAGAGCCCATAGTACTCCATATAGTATGATGCACAGCCCAAAGTCCTCCATGTAATATAATGCACAACCCATAGTTCTCCATGTAGTATAATGCACAACCCATAGTCCTCCATGTAGTATAATGAACAGCCCATAATCATCCATGTAGTATAATGCACAGCCCACAGTCATCCATATAAATAGACAGCCCATAGTGACCTATGCAGTAGTATGGCTAGATAAACATGAGGAATTTAAGATCTGGACTGCATGGATTGAATTTGCTTTCCCAGGTTCAGCTACATTCCAATCTGCCTAACATTCATTCATATTTAGACTATTTTTGAGTTTTACTCAATTGGAAGAGTCTCCCCCCTTTCTCACTTCTCTTTCCATTGGTTGATTGCCATGCAAGTATTGGTTTATTTAAATGGTTTAGATTTTATCTGTACATCAAGACATTTACCTTTATTTTTCTTAAATTCTTGAATTACATGTACACTCTCCTCGCAAATTTTCTCTTCCATGGATTTTTTACCCAGGCCAAAATTCCGGAGTGTAGAAAGTGTGAACCGCCTGTGCTCCTTCCATGATGGCCCATAAGGAGCTATTATCAGACCTGGAGAAAACAATATTTATGGTAATGTAATATGATAAAACCTTTTCAGGAATATCACTTAAACTTTCAGTGTAAAATAGCCTTTTAGGGGGTGGTCTTATGGATGAAATAAGTATGAAAATGTCATGCATGATTATAGACAACTAGATGGTGGCCTGATTCTAACGCACCGGGTGTTCTAGAATATGTAAAGGGAATCTGTCACCCCATTTTTGCCCCATAAGCTGGGGCCACCGCCATCAGGGGCTTATCTACAGCATTCTATAATGGTGTGTGCCGCGCCTCCTATCTTCATACTATTGATGCTGCCTACGCAGCATCAATAGTAAAAGGTAGAATGTAAAAAATAATTAAAAAAAAAAAAGGTTATTCTCACCTTCCGACGGCCCCCAATCTCCTCTCCACGCTCCCGGCATCTTCCAGTCCCAGTAATGCTTAGGTGAAGGACAGAAGATGATGTCACACTCGCGAGAGCGCGACGTCATCAGCCGTCTTTCGCGCAAAGCATTACTGGGACCGGAAGATGCCGGGCGCGTGGTGAGAGGAGGGAAAGAGTGCGGGGGGCGTCGGAAGGTGAGAATATCACTATTTTTTATTTTAATTCTATTTTTTACAGGTTTATGGTACCCAGGGCCTGGAGGAGAGTCTCATCTCTTCTGGACCCTGGGTACCATCCATACATTGAGCGCTGCACCGGTCTTCTCCTGGCTGCGTCGCTGCTGACCTCCGTGTGGCAGGAGATGACCCGCGACAACCGTCGGGAGATCAGCGGCTAGTGCCACAGATCTCTCAACGGTAGCGGTAGCGTGCGTCATTCGAATGCTGCGCCAATTCACGGCCAGACTGCGCCTGTCGCTGATTGGTCGTGCCTGACCATCCGATCAGCGACGCAGGATTTCCGCTACAGACAGACAGACAGACAGAATTAGACGATTATATAGTAGATTCCTGAAGCCCACTGGGTTACTTTGCTCTCTTGTCAGACAAGATATACAACAATACCTTAAGAAAGCTGTTCCAATTTACTGGTTTAAAAGTCTACAAATGAGTATGAGAACCAATGAAACCAATAAAATAACTTACTGTAAATCTAGGTAGAGTATATAAATGAGTCAGACACTGGTGATGCACATGCATGTTTTATACAGGAAAAACAAGGAGAGCACATGAACCGATTGTAGTTTACTGAACTGTACACATGTCCATGTTTTTTATGTGAACCATGTGTCTATAAAAATAAATCATAAAGATAGGTCTCATTTTGATCGAAGCTGTGGATTAAAATCACATTCAGTATGTGCTCTATTTTAAAATTGAAATAGGTAGGAGAAGTTTTGCTATTTTTTTGTATATGAGTAAATCTTTCATGAAAGACTGATGGGTGATGGTGAAAACAGCCTCACTATCCAAACACTGATGAAAATCTGAACCGAAACACTGATGAAAATTGGTACTTTATTCACATACAAGAGAAAAACGGATGTTTGAATGAGGCCATAGGGAAGAATTTGGGATTACTTTTAGATCACACAGTAAATAACAGCATGCAATATCAATCAGAGGTTTTTAAGGCCAGCAGGACATTGTTATGTATTAAGAGGTATGAACTTGCTGGACAGCGATGTACTAATATCATTTTGCTAAGCATTAGGTCACACTAATACTTATTACTTTACAAAGCATTTAGGCACCATTTCATACAGTCAGTCCTGGAGCTAAAAAAGGTATAAAGAAGAGCCACAGAACTGAAAAGGGACTTTCAGGATCTTAGTTATGAAGAAAAATTAAAATAAACAAATGTATGCATGTAATATTAAAGGGAATCTGTCACCCCATTTTTGGCCTGAGCTGCAGTCACAGCCATCAGGGCCTTATATACAGCATTCTGTAATGCTGTAGATAAGCCACCGATGTTACCTGAAAGATAAGAAAAACGAGTTAGATTATACTCACCCGGGGGTCCGGTCCGGTGGGTGTCACGGACCGGTCCGGCGCCTCTCATCCTCTAGAGATGATGTCTTCCTTCTTACTTCTGCTGCGGCTCCTGCGCAGGCATACTATATCTGCTCTATTGAGGGCAGAGTAAAGTACTGCAGTGCGCAGGCGCCGGACCTCTTTGACTTTTCCCAGTGCCTGCGTACTGAAGTGCTTTATTCTGCCTTTAAAAGGCAGATAAAGTACGCCTATGCAGGAGCCGTGGCAGAAGTAAGGAGGAGGGCATCATCGCTATAAGATGGGACGCGCCTGACCAGACCGCGACACCCACAGCACCCGCCTCCCGGTAAGTATAATCTAACTTGTTTTTCTTACCTTTCAGGTTACATCGGGGGCTTATCTACAGCATTACAGAATGGCTGTACTAGCTCAAAGGGTGCTTCTACTCAATACTGATCCATAGGTCCCAATCCTCCCGATTCCCGCGGGACAGACCCGATTTCTGGTCCTTATCCCGCCGTCTCGGCCGAGAAACTTTCTATCCCACGATCGCATGACCGCAAAATACAGCAGAGGCCAGCCAGCACAGTGCGGGGATCGCCGCGTCACATCCACAGAGAGCATAGAGCTCACCTCCAGCCCAGCCCCAGGAAGCAAGAACCCGGAACTACAGCTACCGTATATCACCAAGGAGACGCGCCCCCATCCTGCAGCAAGTGCCCAGAGAGCGTGTGGTGCTGTGAGGACGCGGTCAGGCGCTCAGGAACACGGAACACTCTGAGTCTGGGGGGGGAACAGTGGAGTCTCGGGAACAGAGAGGTCTGGAGGGGACAGAGAGGAGTCCAGAGGGGACAGAGAGGTCTGGAGGGGACAGTGGAGTCTGGGGGAGAGAGAGAAGTCCGGAGGGGACAGAAGGGACAGAGGACTAGAGGGGTCAGATGAGTCCAGAGGGGACTGAGGAGTCTGAGGGAGAGAAAGGAGTCCAGAGAGGACTAGAGGGGACAGAGGAGTCTGGGGTGGACAGAAGGGACAGAGGCATCTGGGGTGGACAGAGGAGTACAGAGGGGACACAGGAGTCTGGGGTGGACAGAGGAGTACAGAGGGGACACAGAAGTCTGGGGTGGACAGAGGAGAACAGAGGAGTCTGGGGTAGACACAGGAGTTTGGGGTGGACAGAGGAGTACAAAGGGGACAGAGGAGTCTGGGGTGGACAGAGGAGTACAGAGGGGATACAGGAGTAAATGGGTGTGGCTAGGGGCGTGGCCAAAAATTTGCCACGACGCGCTACGCACGCCGCCGCCTTTATCCCTCTTTACCTTCTTCAAAAGTTGGGAGGTATGACTGAGCAAAGGGTCTGAATACTTATGACCATGTGATATTTCAGCTTTTCTTTTTTAATAAATTTGCAAAAATTTCTACATTTGTTTTTTTTCAGTCAAGATGGGGTGCAGATAGCTAGAATGAATATAGAACGCACATAGGGTCTTATCCAACATAAAAAGAATGTTAGATAATTCAAATTCACTCACCTATTGTGGTTGTGTGAGACACAACCACTGTACTTAGCATTGGGGGCTGCTGCAAGCCCGGAGCGATGATTCCTTGTTGGGTAAAAAGAATGGGGCATCAGACTGCGCTGCTCGCCTGTGAGGATGATGAACCAGGGGAGTCCAAGTGGATACAATAGAGAAATAGGCATTATTTCTACGAGTTTCTTGGTGATCACACCACTTCTTCAGGACAGTCTATACACATACAGTCTGCTATTTATAGAGAAAGCAGCCCATGAAAATACCTCCTTTCAAAAAAAAACCACACCCAATGGGCGGCAAATCAGACAGAAACACATGTATACATCGTAAAATACACACAACACAATCATAAAACATAATGTCGTATATCAAAAAAAATTGCTCATTTAAAAGTAAATAGAAAAAAAAAAATGCAAAAATTTTAAAAAAAGGCAAAAAAAAGTAGATTTTTTTTTTCTTTTAACAGACTCTGGATGTGTATACACTGTCCTGAGGAAGTGGTGTGATCACCATGAAATGCATAGAAATAGTCTATTTCTCTATTGTATTCACTTGGACTCCCCTGGTTGATCATTCTGACAGGCAAGATGTGGTGCAGAGTATACATTAATGAGAAAGTGAAAAGATCTTTTTTGAATTTACCAAATGGATGCAATGAAGCAAAGAGTGAAACATTTAAAGGGGTCTGAATACTTTATGTACCCACTGTATATGTGTACTGTATATAAAATATATTACATAGATAAATAGAAGAAAAGCCGGTAATTCAGCAGCCATGGTTGTGTAAAATCACAGCAGGAACCAACAGGATAGAAAAGATGGATTACACACAGCAAATAAAAATAGAATAGGTAGATACTGTATATACATGTCACTGACAAATACAATTGGTACAGGGTGTGCGCAGCTTACTGTACATGTATTTAATTAAAAAAATGGCATGGGTTCCAGCGCAATTTTCATGCCATCAGAGGGAAAGCCGACGGCTGGGGTGAATGTTTATAGCCTGAGAATGGGGTAATACCCATGGAACTTATAAACGCTTCTCCATTACTACTCCGTGGGCTTGATGTCACCAGACAATACAAAGGTGACATCAACCTCCCCAACTATTACCCTACTTGCCACCGCTACATGGCAAGTGGGAAGAGCGAGGCTAAAGTGGCAGAATTGGTGCATCATAGAGATACGCTTTTGCTGGGGCAGCTGAGAGCTGATGCTTTTAGCCTGGGGGGCCAGTATCCATGGCCCCTTCTTTGGCTATTAATATCAGCCCGCAGCTGTCTGCATAGCCTTTGCTGATTGCTAATTATAGGGGGACCCTACATCATGTTTCTTAGGGTCCTCTATTATAATAGCCAGTGAATGCTAAGTATACAGCTGTGAGATGATATTAATAGCCTGGGAAGTTCCATGGGTATTACCCCCTTCCCAGGCTATAAATATTGGCCCCCAGCCATCGATGTCCTGCCCATTTATGTGCAGCAAGTTAATAGAGTAGTACCAGTTATAACCATTAGAGGTCATTAGGTACCCATTTGTCCTGTCTCTGGATTCAGGAACTTTTCCTCTTTAACAAGTAATGTATTCTGATTAGTATTGCCCCCTTAGTTTCCCGGGCAAGAAAGTTGCAGACATTTTCTCCCGGACCTTTGAGTCTTACACATGTGTTCCTGACTCTCTCCCTACAAAGCACTGCTCCTGACCAGCGGATTCCGGTGAGGGTCAAAAGTTCCTGTGTGTTATGTAAGAATCTGTATATGCAGCAACCGTGCAATGTACTGTGTAATTAGGTATATTGAGCAATGTATCCTACACTTTATTATAATGCTTTTGCACTGCTAACAGATAGATTGCACTTCTGTATAGAGCAGAACAATGTTGCAGCATTTCTGTATTATGCTATTTCAGTGCAGTTTCTGTAAAGCCCCAGTTACTGATGTTAATTGCACCCTGTATCATGCTGTTGTCTCTGTTTTCTGCCAGTACTGATACACTGTTTATTCCCTTGTAGTTTTTACCATCTCATATCGTTCACTTAAATATCATCAACTATATCGTCCACATTGTCCATTATTATCTGTTACTGTCCACCGTCATTGTTCTCTTTTACCAAGTTCACGTCATGACCTCAATAAATATAGACTTAAGCATCCATACAGTTTGTTTACTGGTTAAGTGGATGAGGTTTAGCTGTATGCTGAAATCCACACAACACCATATGTGGAGGAAGGCAGAACAGTCATCTTTCTATGCTGCTACGAAAATTGCGCGAAAGCCCACGCCACTTTTTTCAGAAAAATAATCTTTTAAATACATGTACAGTAAGCTGCACACCCTGTACTAATTGTATTTGTCACTGACATCTATATATCTACCGATTCTATTTGTATTTACTGTGTGTAATCCATTTCTTCTATCCTGTCGGCTCCTGCTGTGATTTTACACTACAGCGGCATCTGAATTTCCAGCTTTCCTTCTATGTAATATATATGCATCTATATGTGTCACTGACATGTGTGTATATATATATATATATACACATACACTATGTGTATATATCTATTCTATATATTCTATTCTAACCTTTCACGCTGTGATTTTACTAAACGCGGCACATGTATTGCTGGCTTTTATTATATCTTTTACTGAATGTTACCACCTGTTGGGAGCTGATTATTCAAGATACTGACCAAGCGTGTGACAACAGAGCTTCTCTATTCAGAAACAATATATGGTAATCTTAGCAGATTAGGAATAAATCATTTGTGTGTCTCTATCTGTGCAGGATCTACAGCAGGCTGCTTCTCTCATACACAGACACAAGAAATACAGTCACATGCTATCCCTGTGTGAGCTTCTGGGAGTTTTTTTTTCTTAACTTTATAAACAGCATACAAATCTAGCAACTAAACACTCATAGACAGGAATCGAGTTGTTGCACCAAACTTATTCCAACACCGTTTTCCGATTTTAAGAAAAATGTTCGTGTTACCGATCAGTGATCACGAATCCAAATGTACCATATTCGTGCCGAATTTATGTTTGGCTATTGTTTTCTGAACATATTTGCTCATCTCTACAGGTCACGTCAGGAACGGTTGATGGTTAAAAAAAAGGCTTAGACGATTGTGATTTTCCTGTGAACTTACTCATGAAATTCTTGACCTGAATGTTGATCCAGGCGGTCAACACTCAGGATCAAGAAAGGGAAAAATTGCTTTCAGAGCAGATTAGAACAATCATTTTTTGTTGCACTTATACCCTTTCCATTCAATCAATACCCTCTCCCAAAAATAATAATAATAATAATATAATAAATTTTATTTTTATAGCGCCGATATATTCCGCAGCACTTTACATTTCAGAGGGGATTTGTACAGACAATAGACATTACAGCATAACAATAATCACATACAGTAGATTATAACAAATACCAAGAGGAATGGGGGCCCTGCTCGCAAGCTTACAGTCTATGAGGAAAGAGGTAGACACAAAAGGTGGGTGGTAACAGTTGCCCTGATTGTATGGACCAGCCATAATGTTAAGTGTGTAACAGTACAAACACAGAGGGCTAATGGATGTATAAAGTTTGTGGGAACATGATGCGGGAAATCTGGTTATGGTAAAACTTTTGACTGTGCCACACAGGGATAGATTAGGTTAATGTGTTGAGGCGATAGGCCAGTCTGAATAAATGCGTTTTCAGGGCACGCTTAAAATTGTGGGGATTGGGGACTAATCGTATTGACCTGGGAAGTGCATTCCAAAGAATTGGCGCGGCACGTGTAAAGTCTTGGAGACGGGAGTGGGAGGTTCTGACTATTGAGGATGCTAACCTCAGGTCATCAGCAGAACGGAGGGCGCGGGTAGGGTGGTATACTGAAACAAGGGAGGAGATGTAAGGTGGTGCTGAGCTATGGAGGGCTTTGTGGGTGAGGGTAATAAGTTTATACTGAATTCTGGAGTGGATGGGTAGCCAGTGTAAAGACTGGCACAAGGTAGAGGCATCGGTGTAACGATTGGTGAGGAATATGATCCTGGCTGCAGCATTCAAGATAGATTGGAGAGGGGAGAGTTTGGTAAGAGGGAGACCAATTAGAAGAGAGTTACAATAGTCGAGACGAGAATGAATAAGAGAAAAAGTACGAGTTTTTGCAGAGTCAAAAATAAGAAAAGGTCAAATTCTAGAAATGTTTTTGAGGTGCAGATGACAAGAGTGAGCCAGTGATCGAATGTGGGGGGCAAAGGAAAGCTCGGAATCAAGTATGACCCCAAGACAGCGGGCCTGTTGCTGGGGAGTAATAGTGGAACCACACACAGAAATGGCAATGTCGGGTATAGGTACATTAGTAGAGGGAGAAAACACCAGGAGTTCAGTCTTTGTCAGGTTCAGTTTCAAATATAGTGAGGACATGATATTAGACACAGCGTTTAGACAATCGCCGGTGTTTTCTAGAAAGACTGGTGTGATGTCAGGAGAGGAAGCGTATAATTGGGTGTCATCAGCATAGAGATGGTACTGGAAACCAAATCTACTGATTGTTTGACCAATAGGGGCAGTGTACAAGGAGAAGAGGAGGGGGCCTAGAACCGATCCTTGAGGGACCCCAACAGTAAGGGGAAGGTGAGAGGAGGAGGAACTGGCAAAAGATACAGTAAAGGAGCGTTCGGAGAGATAGGAGGAGAACCATGAGAGAACGGTGTCCTTGAGGCCAATGGAAAGGAGCATAGTGTGGAGGAGCTGATGATCCACAGTGTCGAATGCTGCAGAGAGATCCAAGAGAATTAGCATGGAGTAATGACCATTTGATTTAGCTGTTAGCAGATCATTAGAGACTTTAGTGAGGGCAGTTTCAGTGGAGTGTAAAGAGCAGAAACCGGATTGGAGAGGGTCGAGAACAGAGTTTTCTGAGAGATAGCGGATAAGACGGGAGTGGACCAGGCGTTCCAGGAGATTAGAGATGAAGGGAAGATTAGAGACAGGTCTATAGTTAGCGGCACAGTTTTGGTCGAGGGATGGTTTTTTAAGTAGTGGATGTATGATGGCATGCTTAAATGAAGAGGGAAAAATACCAGAAGAGAGAGAGAGGTTAAATATTTTAGTTAGGTGAGGGGTCACAGCAGGGGAAAGGGACTGGAGGAGATGTGACGGAAATGGGTCACTGGTGCAAGTGGTTGGGCGAGAAGATGCAAGGAGCCTGCTTACTTCTTCTTCTGTGACTGGTTCAAAATCAGAGAGTGAGCTAGATGCAGTGGGGGAGGGAGGACAGTGCATGGTATGAGGTGATTGGGAGATAATTTCCGGTCGAATCTGTTCAATTTTTTCTTTGAAGTAATTGGCCAGATCGTCAGCTCGGAGCTCTGTGGTTGGGACCTGTACTCTTGGATTGAATAGAGAATGAAAAGTGTCAAAGAGACGTTTCGGGTTATTGGACAGTGAGGTGATGAGGGTGTTGAAATAGGCTTGTTTGGAGAGGTGAAGGGCAGTGTTGTATGTTCTAAGGATAAACTTAAAATGGATGAAATCTTCGTGTAGATTGGATTTTCTCCACAGACGTTCGGCGCACCTGGAGCACCGCTGCAGGAAACGTGTTTGCACCAGAACTGGATGGGCACATGTCTTTTTTCATGCATACTAATTATGTAGAGCAATATTATTCATGAGCCCTGTAACAGTAACCTCAGGTTTGAAAAATGATCAGAAAACTCATATTACCTTTTGTATCAGAGATGTCATCAATCAATCTGGCAGAAGGCCTGTCTGCAAAGTCATGTCCTTTATTGATCAAAATTTCTTTGAGATCTTTGAGTCCTCGGACCACCACAGCTGGTGTGAGCCCTATGTAAATAGTGTACACTGGTCCATATTCTTCAGAGAACTAAAACAAAAATTATTGAAAGATTAGTAACATAAAAAACTATTCACTTGGCACTATTGTTAATCCCAAAGTGATGTAACTAGGCATCAATACATGTTGTCCTCACAGGTGACAGCAATGGTCGTTTGCGGACGTGCTCTGTCAGATCGGCCCCCCAGTCGTCTTTTTACTAGACTAAATAATCCTAATTTTGCTAATCTCTCTGGGTATTTTATAAAAAAAAAACCTGGAGACCTCTGTTTAAAATGATGAACAAATCTTTATTACACACAATATCAATTCATTAAAACATAGGGATTGTAAGGTAGTACATGATTGGACAACACATGGTACATTTAGGTAAGAAGTGGTAACAGTAATATCAAAATACTATTTATTGCATGATTATTCTAAAAAAGTCTTCTTAAATATAAAAACATGGAATTTCACATAATATTTCCCAAAGTGGAATCAAAATAGAAAGATCTAATCACGCCTCAAATAGTTAAAATGAAAGAAGAGGATGCATTCATAAATCTCTATTGTTAAGCTTCAAATAAAACGCTCAAGGCCGCATATAATATTTTATTATTGTTATTGCACTGACATCTAGCGGCAAAAGAAGGAATAGTATCCTCTCAACAATTTTCAGAACAATGCTTACTATACAATTCCTCGCAGAAGTTCCTTATATGTGCGTTGAGGGGAATGTCAAGCACTAATTTATTAATTTTGCTATAGAAATCAATAAAGTGCATCCATAAAAGAGTTAATTCAAAGTGCAAAAATGTGCAAAAAGTGCTAAAGTTGTGCTAGGGCAGCCCTCATATCAAAAACACATATAGGCTTTTAAGACGACATACCATAGATTCAGTGCCGATGGACCATGTGTAGGAGACCCCCTAAGGCGCGTTTAATATATTAAATGATATAAAATATTCTTCTTTATTGATCCATAAAAAGCAAATACATTCAGGCAAGGAGAGCAAAGAGGAGAAATACGTAGCAATTGACAATTTTTTTTGAGAGACCCATTAACTTGCATGGCTGAGTGCTCTCCAATATATGGATGCAAATCGTGGACGCTGCACTATTTTTTCTCAGACAGAATCGATCAAGGAAAAAATTTGGACATGTGCACAGCGCCATATCATAACATTGGTCCAAGTGCGATCTGATGTTTTGTGGGATTGCCCTCAGATTGAAAATACGGTTGTCTGTAGGAGCCCTTAGGATAAGTCAGCAATATTAGTTTGGTAGGGTACCAACACCAAACAACTCCACAGAAACAGTTATTAGATCCAATAGTGGCCAGATGTGAAAATTGAACAGAGCTGCCCTCACTCTATGGTGCCGTGGCAGCTCCTCGACAGTGTACATCAGCTTCTTTTTAGTTTTGGATTGGAGATTGTCCAAAACCCAGCAACACTACTGATGAAATATAGAGGACGTATATATGTCACACTAGGATCAGAGGGTGACCAGTGTAATCCAGTGTCTGAACAGAGTGCGATCAGTGTAATCCAGTGTCTGATAAGAGTGTGACCAGTGTAATCCACTGTCTGAACAGAGTGTGACCAGTGCAATCCAGTGTCTCATACAGAGTGCGATCAGTGTAATCCAGTGTCTGATAAGAGTGTGATCAGTATAATCCACTGTCTGATAAGAGTGTGATCAGTATAATCCACTGTCTGATAAGAGTGTGATCAGTATAATCCACTGTCTGATAAGAGTGTGATCAGTGTAATCCAGTGTCTGAGCAGAGTGTGACCAGTGTAATCCAGTGTCTCATACAGAGTGCGATCAGTATAATCCAGTGTCTGATAAGAGTGTGATCAGTATAATCCAGTGTCTGATAAGAGTGTGATCAGTATAATCCACTGTCTGATAAGAGTGTGATCAGTATAATCCAGTGTCTGATAAGAGTGTGATCAGTGTAATCCAGTGTCTGAACAGAGTGTGACCAGTGCAATCCAGTGTCTCATACAGAGTGCGATCAGTGTAATCCAGTGTCTGATCAGAGTGTGATCAGTGTGATCAGTGTAATCCAGTGTCTGAACAGAGTGTGATCAGTATAATCCAATGTCTGATAAGGGTGTGATCAGTGTAATCCAGTGTCTGATACAGAGTGTGATCAGTATAATCCAGTGTCTGATCAGAGTGAGATTAGTGTAATCCAGTGTCTGATCAGATTGTGATAAGTGTAATCCAGTGTCTGATCAGTGTGATAAGTGTAATCCAGTGTCTGATCAGAGTGTGATCAGTATAATCCAGTGTCTGATCAGAGTGTGATCAGTGTAATCCAGTGTCTGATAAGAGTGTGATCAGTGTAATCCAGTGTCTGATACAGAGTGTGATCAGTATAATCCAGTGTCTGAACAGAGTGTGACCAGTGCAATCCAGTGTCTCATACAGAGTGTGATCAGTGTAATCCAGTGTCTGATCAGAGTGTGATCAGTGTAATCCAGTGTCTGATCAGAGTGAGATTAGCATAATCCAGTGTCTGATCAGAGTGTGATCAGTGTAATCCAGTGTCTGATCAGAGTGTGATCAGTGTAATCCAGTGTCTGATCAGAGTGTGATCAGTGTAATCCAGTGTGTGATCAGTGTAATCCAGTGTCTGATCAGAGTGTGATCAGTGTAATCCAGTGTCTGATCAGAGTGTGATCAGTGTAATCCAGTGTTTGATCAGAGTGTGATCAGTGTAATCCAGTGTCTGATCAGAGTGTGATCAGTGTAATCCAGTGTCTGAGCAGAGTGTGAACAGTGTAATCCAGTGTCTGATAAGAGTGTGATCAGTGTAATCCAGTGTCTGATACAGAGTGTGATCAGTATAATCCAGTGTCTGAACAGAGTGTGACCAGTGCAATCCAGTGTCTCATACAGAGTGTGATCAGTGTAATCCAGTGTCTGATCAGAGTGTGATCAGTGTAATCCAGTGTCTGATCAGAGTGAGATTAGCATAATCCAGTGTCTGATCAGAGTGTGATCAGTGTAATCCAGTGTCTGATCAGAGTGTGATCAGTGTAATCCAGTGTCTGATCAGAGTGTGATCAGTGTAATCCAGTGTCTGATCAGAGTGTGATCAGTGTAATCCAGTGTCTGATCAGAGTGTGATCAGTGTAATCCAGTGTCTGATACAGAGTGTGATCAGTATAATCTAGTGTCTGATCAGAGTGAGATTAGCGTAATCCAGTGTTTGATCAGAGTGTGATCAGTGTAATCCAGTGTCATCAGAGTGTGATCAGTGTAATCCAGTGTGTGATCAGTGTAATCCAGTGTCTGATCAGAGTGTGATCAGTGTAATCCAGTGTCTGATCAGAGTGTGATCAGTGTAATCCAGTGTTTGATCAGAGTGTGATCAGTGTAATCCAGTGTCTGATCAGAGTGTGATCAGTGTAATCCAGTGTCTGAGCAGAGTGTGAACAGTGTAATCCAGTGTCTGATCAGAGTGTGAACAGTGTAATCCAGTGTCTGACCAGAGTGTGAACAGTGTAATCCAGTGTCTGATCAGAGTGTGATCAGTGTAATCCAGTGTCTGATCAGAGTGTGATCAGTGTAATCAAGTGTCTGATCAGAGTGTGATCAGTGTAATCCAGTGTCTGATGAGAGTGTGATCAGTGTAATCCAGTGTCTGATCAGAGTGTGATCAGTGTAATCCAGTGTGTGAACAGTGTAATCCAGGGTCTGATCAGGGTGTGAACAGTGTAATCCAGGGTCTGATCAGAGTGTAAACAGCGTAATCCAGTGTCTGATCAGAGTGTGAACAGTGTAATCCAGTGTCTGATCAGAGTGTGATCAGTGTAATCCAGTGTCTGATCAGAGTGTGATCAGTGTAATCCAGTGTCTGATCAGAGTGTGATCAGTGTAATCCAGTGTCTGATACAGAGTGTGATCAGTATAATCTAGTGTCTGATCAGAGTGAGATTAGCGTAATCCAGTGTTTGATCAGAGTGTGATCAGTGTAATCCAGTGTCTGATCAGAGTGTGATCAGTGTAATCCAGTGTGTGATCAGTGTAATCCAGTGTCTGATCAGAGTGTGATCAGTGTAATCCAGTGTCTGATCAGAGTGTGATCAGTGTAATCCAGTGTTTGATCAGAGTGTGATCAGTGTAATCCAGTGTCTGATCAGAGTGTGATCAGTGTAATCCAGTGTCTGAGCAGAGTGTGAACAGTGTAATCCAGTGTCTGATCAGAGTGTGAACAGTGTAATCCAGTGTCTGACCAGAGTGTGAACAGTGTAATCCAGTGTCTGATCAGAGTGTGATCAGTGTAATCCAGTGTCTGATCAGAGTGTGATCAGTGTAATCAAGTGTCTGATCAGAGTGTGATCAGTGTAATCCAGTGTCTGATGAGAGTGTGATCAGTGTAATCCAGTGTCTGATCAGAGTGTGATCAGTGTAATCCAGTGTGTGAACAGTGTAATCCAGGGTCTGATCAGGGTGTGAACAGTGTAATCCAGGGTCTGATCAGAGTGTAAACAGCATAATCCAGTGTCTGATCAGAGTGTGAACAGTGTAATCCAGTGTCTGATCAGAGTGTGATCAGTGTAATCCAGTGTCTGATCAGTGTAATCCAGTGTTTGATCAGAGTGTGATCAGTGTAATCCAGTGTCTGATCAGAGTGTGATCAGTGTAATCCAGTGTCTGAGCAGAGTGTGAACAGTGTAATCCAGTGTCTGATCAGAGTGTGAACAGTGTAATCCAGTGTCTGATCAGAGTGTGAACAGTGTAATCCAGTGTCTGATCAGAGTGTGATCAGTGTAATCCAGTGTCTGATCAGAGTGTGATCAGTGTAATCAAGTGTCTGATCAGAGTGTGATCAGTGTAATCCAGTGTCTGATCAGAGTGTGATCAGTGTAATCCAGTGTGTGAACAGTGTAATCCAGGGTCTGATCAGGGTGTGATCAGTGTAATCCAGTGTCTGAGCAGAGTGTAAACAGCATAATCCAGTGTCTGATCAGAGTGTGAACAGTGTAATCCAGTGTCTGATCAGAGTGTGAACAGTGTAATCCAGTGTCTGATCAGAGTGTGATCAGTGTAATCCAGTGTCTGATCAGAGTGTGATCAGTGTAATCAAGTGTCTGATCAGAGTGTGATCAGTGTAATCCAGTGTCTGATGAGAGTGTGATCAGTGTAATCCAGTGTCTGATCAGAGTGTGATCAGTGTAATCAAGTGTCTGATCAGAGTGTGATCAGTGTAATCCAGTGTCTGATGAGAGTGTGATCAGTGTAATCCAGTGTCTGATCAGAGTGTGATCAGTGTAATCCAGTGTGTGAACAGTGTAATCCAGGGTCTGATCAGGGTGTGAACAGTGTAATCCAGGGTCTGATCAGAGTGTAAACAGCGTAATCCAGTGTCTGATCAGAGTGTGAACAGTGTAATCCAGTGTCTGATCAGAGTGTGAACAGTGTAATCCAGTGTCTGATCAGAGTGTGATCAGTGTAATCCAGTGTCTGATCAGAGTGTGATCAGTGTAATCAAGTGTCTGATCAGAGTGTGATCAGTGTAATCCAGTGTCTGATGAGAGTGTGATCAGTGTAATCCAGTGTCTGATCAGAGTGTGATCAGTGTAATCCAGTGTGTGAACAGTGTAATCCAGGGTCTGATCAGGGTGTGAACAGTGTAATCCAGGGTCTGATCAGAGTGTAAACAGCGTAATCCAGTGTCTGATCAGAGTGTGAACAGTGTAATCCAGTGTCTGATCAGAGTGTGAACAGTGTAATCCAGTGTCTGATCAGAGTGTGATCAGTGTAATCCAGTGTCTGATCAGAGTGTGATCAGTGTAATCCAGTGTCTGATCAGAGTGTGATCAGTGTAATCCAGTGTCTAATCAGAGTGTGATCAGTGTAATCCAGTGTCTGATCAGAGTGTGAACTGTGTAATCCAGTGTCTAATCAGACTGTGATCAGTATAATCCAGTGTCTGACCAGTGCAAACCAGTGTCTGAATAGAATCAGTGTTATCCAGTGTCTAATAAAGAGTGTCACCAGTGTAATCCACTGTATGATCAGAGTGTGACCAGGGTAATAAAATTTCCTCAGATGAGAAGTTGGAGAAAAAAAAATTCTCAATCTTCACTATTGAGTCAGTACATCAAAATGAAAAAGGTCATATACAGGTGCATCTCACAAAATTAGAATATCATCAAAAAGTGAATTTATTTCAGTTCTTTAATAATGATATGGAAGAGTTAATGTTTTTGCTTCTTTTGCTAGAATTATTTTTTTTTATATTGTGGTAGTCTTAGGCTGAGTTCACAAGTGGCTTTTTTTTGCGTTTCCGCTGCGGTTTTAACCGAGCAATTTTGCCGCAAAAACGCGCAAAATAAGCATCTCATGCATTCCTATGGGATTCTGCAATGCTGTGCTAATACTGTGGTTTTTACCACGGTGGAATTGCTTCGCGGTAAAAAACACAGCATGCTCATTAATTTCGCAGAATCGCGGCGATCCCGCACCCATAGGAATGCATTGTTCTGCTTACTTTCCGCATGTGGCTGTGCACACCATGCGAAAAATAAGCAGAACATTTGCGGATGCTACCCACGGTCCGGAGGAGAGGAGACTGTCCTCCCGCAGCCTTCCCGCCTCTCCACGCTCCCGGTCCCAGTAAGCCTTTGCGAGCGATGATGTCCATTCTCGCGGGATCGCGAAGTCTTGTGGTCATTCGCGCGACGTCATCGCGAATGACCGCGAGACGTCACGATCCCGCGAGAACAGACGTCATGGCGGTAATTTTCGCAAAGGATTACTGGGACCAGGAGCGTGGAGAGAGGCGGGAAGGCTGCACAGGACGTCGGAAGGTGAGAATAACAATATTTTTTTATTATTATTATTATTATTTACATTCTATCTTTTACTATTGATGCCGCATAGGCGGCCTCAGTAGTAAAAAGTTGGTCACACTCGTCAAACACTATGTTTGACGAGTGTGACCAACCTGTCAATCAGGTCTCCAAGCGATGCTACAGATCGCTTCAAAAACGCTAGCAATTCTGCAAGCTAATAACGCTTGCAAAATGCTAGTTTTTTGGAACTCTCGCGGTAATTTCCGCGAGAGTTCCGCTACGTGTGAACCCAGCCTTATAATCTCAGATTCAAGGATTTTATACTTTTTATCTCTTATGCAATGTTTTAAGAGTCTTCAAAAACACGTTTTGGGTACATGGTAAATAAAGTCATTGTGACCTGGGTTACAGGTGGGCTAAATGAGTTACATTGAGTTACATTGCTGTAAATGGTATAAAATACTGCATTCTTGTGTGAATAAGCAGAAAAGTGACGTGCTCACAACCAGTGTGCATGCTTTTCTCCGAGCACTCATTATTTGAGGGCATTATCTCTTAATTCGGACTCACTGGTGATCCCACATATCTGACTTTGGGTTAGAACAAAAACAGCTACAACAGTTTTGGCGCCCTAACGTGAGGCCAAGCTAACCAGTCTATTCAGAATGTGGGAGTTCCCTGAGAGATTGGAAATACTAATTCCAGCTGCAGCAAGGTAAGGAGGCTTATTCTTACACTTTTGTTTTTATGCTTGCAATCTCTCTGGATCCCTCCATATCTCTGGATAAAGGCTGCAAACACAGTTCAAGAACCGACATCACCAGTGAGTTTTATGATTTTGTGTCTGTTTATGTCTGAGTGATGAATAATAGAGTAATAAGATAATAAGTGTTACCTGTTTTATCCGTCAGTCTAATAACTGGGTGTGTATTGCAGAGCTGGGACAGTCTCTGTGCACTTTTATTGCTTTGGTCATCTTGGATTAGCAGTACATTGTATAAGGCTGTGTTTTGTATTATGTTATGTAGCTGATCTAGTAGGTGAGAGGCCTATCACACCTGGGCCTTCCTACTTTCGTCAGCGGGGTTTTTTTGTGGGTTAGAGAGCCACATGAGCCTTCCCTGTTATGAACAGGTCACTGAGGAGGATTGCAGAAAAAGGCTAGGCCACCAGGAAACCAGAAAGGTTTGCGGATTGCAGACCCCTAATCCTAACAACATAACTAACAGTAGCTGTGGAGCGTACCTACAATGCCCTAGATGCCTCAACACAGCCGGAGAACTAACTAGGCCTAAAGCAAGAAAGGTGAAATCTAAACTGCCCCAGAGTAGAACCCCAAATGAATAGACAACCCCCAAACATATATTGTCGGTGAGACCAGATGAGGGACAAACACAGGCAGAAAATAGACTGAGCAAATGATGGGGCCCAAACTGTCTAGACAGGACAGGAAAGGAAAGACACTGTCTGCAATCATGCAAAAACCCTAAAAAATCCAACACGTCTGATGTACAAAAACACCGAGGTCTCACGACCTCTCCCCAATATATCAGCATTCTGGTGTAAACTGGCAGCAATCAAAAGAGACTAATATAACAGGGGACTGAACAAACCTGACACAAACTGTAACATATGGAGCAGGGTCCAGCACATCCCCAGCAGGGAGCACGCTGAACCCACAAAGCAAGCAGAAAGAGGCAAAACCAGATCAGAAGCAAAGGATTAGCAAATGAACAACTTAGCTGAAAAATGCAGGATCAGGCAGGAGACAGCAGACCTCAAGTTGCACAGGAGGAACTAATCACCAGCAACAATTGAGGGAAGCCTGCTCACTTATGTCCTCCTAATCAGTAACCCCAGATCTCCAATCATCATCATCAGGTGGCAGACCTCTGTCAATCCGGCCAGCTCCTCTACCCACAGTAACCACCAGAGGGAGCCCCGACTCAGAAGTAAGAGAATTCACAACACTTCCCACAGTCCATGGAGCTGGTCTAGTAGGTGAGAGGCCTATCTCACCTGGGCCTTCCTGTTTTAGTCAGCTGATCTAATGGGTGAGAGAGCTGAAAGAGCCTTCCCGCTACACCTTGACAGCCAATTCTGACTTGCTAGAGTGTGGCCTGTACACAAGGTCCAGGCACACTGAGAGGGCATTGGCAGAAAGGTAAGCTGTCTAGAGAATAAGTTGAAGCCATGGGCAACTTGCTCTGTGTGCAGTCAAGGGCCCCAATGGGATCCAAAAACACCTATACAGATTGTAAAAGACAGAGAAGGAAAAGAAGCAGTGAAGAATGTAGGACCAATACTAAAAAAAGCAAACATGCCAGAGTGTGGATGTTTGGATGTATAAAAATGACACAGACAAGGGAAGCAAATAGCAAGTGAATAAATGGTGTTGTGTAGCTGACCAAGTGCAGCAGTGTGGATGTAAGGTGTATCATGAAAGTTTTCATGCACAAAAGTCTATGACTGGCACATGACTGTGACCACCACATCTCTGTACAACCGGAGACCCAGACAAGACAGATGAACTTCTAAACATTGTGGTCAGACAAACCCAGACTGGAAAGATACTTATGTGACCTGTGCTGCAACCTAACCTAAGCGAATCACACTGAATCCTGTCCAGACAAGATCACATGTAGTGACAGAAGAAGCTGACACGGAAGTGAGGAATTTGACTTTTGGGGAGGAAGCTGAGAGTAGCCCTGAGAGGGAGGAAGGTGTAGGACATCATCTCACTCCCACCAAACATCCGGTCATCTTCACCATCAGACAACCATCCACATCAGGACCAAGGAGGGTGACTAGAGAAAGACAGACACAGGAGTATTATATCTGGAGTCCCTCTGACCAGCTAGCTATGTTGAAACAGTTGCCTGACCCTGAGAACCAACCTTTCCAACCTTACAGGAAAAAAAAGACTATATAGATGTGACAAAGGACACTAAGCAGACTGATTTTCCACTTCCTTTGCCTTCAGACTAGGAACCTGCCAACCCAGTGACAGATGTGTACCCTGTTGTTGTCCTCACAGGACCTGGTCCTACTTTGATAATGGCCATAACAATGCCAAGGGGGAAGGGGAAAGAGGCAGGATTTTTGATTGCCACTGGGGCAGCCAGGACTGTGGTGCACAAAGACTTGATAATGCAAGATATGATTACTAATGAGAATGGAATGTGTGGGGGTAGAAGGCCGGTGACTGAAGCTCCTCTGACTAAACAGATAAAACTAAAATTTCAAGATAGCCAAAATGTGCTTACAAAGCTCATTTTTAGTGAGAATACTATGATTTTGCTGGGAACAGATGTGTTGAGTGCTATCCAGGCCACCATACAAGACACTCCTGAGGGAATTACAGTCACAAGTCCCTGACCAGGGATATAAAAGAGTATGTCAAGGCAGGGGCTCTGGTGCAAAAATCTTCCCCTGTGACACCACTTTGTATCCCATTAGTAAAAAAAGGACCCAAAGGTTCCCCTGACACTTACAGAATGGTTCATGATCTGAGTGCTGTTATTAATGTTACAGAGAGTGTGTCCTCAATTGTTCCTAACCCACACACCTTACTGTCACATCCCAGCCACCTCCAAATGTTTCACTTTTATGTCCCCCTCCATCATGTCAGTATCTTTTTACATTCACTCATGAAGGGAGACAGTACTGTTGGACTGTCCTCCCACAAGGAGGAATGACCACCGGTCTATGGCCAGACTGGTCAGGCTTGAATGTGCTCTACTACTTCCCGAGTAAGTCATCCTTAAAAGATGTAATGTTCTGAATCCAGCCATCCTTCTGCCTGTGGATTCAGAAAAGTGTGAAATCGGTGACAGTATTAGCAAGTGAGGAAGAGTACTTTGACATGACGCACGAACATGACTGCATAGAACTGATGAGTCAGGAGACAGTGGGTTTTGCACACGTTCATGAAAAACCTGTACCTATTGCAAATTTTGAGCTTTTTGTAGATGGCTCCAGATACCACCAGGATGGGCGATTCTACACTGGATATGCAGTAATATCCTCACATGAGGAAATTCGAGCTGAACCACTCCCTCCTCACATGTCGGCACAGGAGGCAGAGTTGAAGGCACTCACTGAGGCGTGTAGAGCCGCTGCAGGTAAAGTCGCTAACATTTACACAGATTCAAATTATAGATGATTATTATTATGATTATGGTCCTATCTGGAGAAGCAGAGCCTTTTCTTACATCAGCTGGTAAGCCTATTAAAAAGCAGAGCTGGTGAAACAATTAATGGAGGCATTGCTGTTACCAGTCCTGGTTAGCACAATCAAGGTGAAAGCACACACAAAAGGTGGCTCCCTGGAGGTAGAGGGCAACAGAAGGGCGGACAAGTCTTCTAAAGTAGCAGCAAGGCAGCATAGGGAGCAGAGGACAGTGGCGAGGAGTCAGTGTTTTCCAGCCACGGTGACCCTAGATGTCCTGAAATCCCTCCAGCAATAGTCTCCCCACACAAAGAAGGAAAACTGGGGGAACATGGGAGCTGAGCTGAACTCAAATGGAGTATAGCAAAATAAGGATAAATTGTGTTTACCGAGGTCCCTGTTCCCAGTGATGGCACAAGCAACACATGGCCCCACTCACGCCTGAAAAAGTCACATGTGTACCATGGTAAATGCCTTCTGGATCGCTCCTGGTTTCAGTTATGCAGCCGCGAACCTCATGTAGTCCTGACTTATCTGTGCACAGCACAAACCATGTAAACCATAAAAGTCCCTAAGAAAGTGACACCAAGGCCTCTGTACCTGTTTCAGAGACTGCAGATTGACTACATACAGCTACCTAAGGTAGGAGTGTATGCAAATGTCCTAGTATGTGTAGATCTCTTCACCGGTTGGCCGGAATAGTATCCAGTAAAGTTTGCTAATGCTAAAACGACACTTAAACTTAAAAATTCAAAAGGCCATATCAGAGACGGGAAAGAGTTGGGTTGAGTGCCTATCGTTGGCACTCTTTTCAGTCAGACACACTCCAAATGGAAGGACAAACTTGTCTCCTTTTGATGTCCTGTTTGATAGTACCCCAAAGACGGGTCTGTACTTCCCACAGGTGCTACAAATGCAACACGGTTCTATGACAGCCTATGACCAGTCCTTGCAGAAAACACTTAATATGGTGCATAAACATGTGTTCTCGTCCATTCCAGATCCTAATGCCAGTTGAACTCAGTTGATTGGTGGTCATACGCCGACATGTGAGAAGGAACCTAGATCCTTGGTTTGATGGCCTGTTTGAAGTCCAGCTGACTACATCTACCTCAGTGAAACGTGAGGGAAAGTCCACATGGATCCACGCCAGTCACTGCAGAAAGGTCACGTCACCAGCAGAATGACTGTTCTACTAATCACCTTGCTGGAAGTAGCAGGATTATTGCACCCTACAGAGACACTGGATAAACTTTTAAATTTAGACTGAGACAACAAACTTATTATCATGCTTTTCTTATCAAGGACAAGGAAGGAGAAAAACCAAAAGACTATTGAATCTGTACACACAGACCAGTATCTGCAAGGACTATGCCGCACGTAGCCTTACCTTTGGAGCCCTGGAAGGTATTAACATCACACTGGATACACAAAGAAGCCTGGACTTAATCTAAGTTTTGGGGAAAAGATGTGCTGTGTGATACAGTGGGGAAAAAAGTATTTAGTCATCCACCAATTGTGCAAGTTCTCCAACTTAAAAAGATGAGAGAGGCCTGTAATTGCCATCATAGGTAGACCACAACTATGAGAGACAAAATGAAAAAAAGCTGGTGGTAGAGTTGAGCGACTTTAGTCGGATCGGGTTTCATGAAAAAACATTTGTTTCAGATGAAACTGGTCCGACTAGGGCAAAAAAAGTCGGAGTTTCGTCCGAAACCCGGCCCCAATGCAAGTCAATGGGGAATAAAAGTTGGCAATGAATGACTAAAGTCGCTCAACTCTAGCTGGTGGCATAAAGTATGATATTTTACTGAGATAATGACTTTTGTGTTTTCAAGCCATAATCATCAACATTAACAGAAATAAATACGTGAAACAGATCACTCTACGTGCAAGGACTCTATAAAATATTTGAGTTTCACTTTTTTCATTGAAAAACTGAAATTAACTTTTTGATGATATTGTAATTTTGTGAGATGCACCTGCATATATATATATATATTTAAGCTTGCCATCCACTACTTAAAAAACCATCCCTCGACCAAAACTGTGCTGCTAACTATAGACCTGTCTCTAATCGTCCCTTCATCTCTAAACTCCTGGAACGCCTGGTCCACTCCCGTCTGATCCGCTATCTCTCTGATTAACTCTCTTCTTGACCCTCTCCAATCCAGTTTCCGCTCTCTACACTCTACTGAAACTGCCCTCACTAAAGTCTCTAATGATCTGCTAACAGCTAAATCTAACGGTCTCTACTCCATGCTAATTCTCTTGGATCTCTCTGCAGCATTCGACACTGTGAATCATCAGCTCCTCCTTACTATGCTCCATTCCATTGGCCTCAAGGACACCATTCTCTCCTGGTTCTCCTCCTATCTCTCTGACCGCTCCTGGCAATTGTCTAAACGCTGTGTCTAGCATCATGTCCTCATTATATCTGAAACTGAACCTGTCAAAGACTGAACTCCTGGTGTTTCCTCCCTCTACTAATGCACCTATACCCGACACTGCCATTTCCGTGTGTGGTTCCACTATTACTCCCCAGCAACATGCCCGCTGTCTTGGGGGTCATACTTGACTCCGAGCTTTCATTCACCCCCCACATCCAATCACTGGCTCGCTCTTGTTATCTGCATCTCAAAAACATTTCTAGATTTCGACCTTTTCTTACCTTTGACTCTGCAAAAACTCTTACTGTTTCTCTTATTCATTCTCGTCTGGACTATTGTAACTCTCTTCTAATCGGTCTCCCTCTTACCAAACTTTCCCCCCTCCAATCTGTCTTGAATGCTGCAGCCAGGATCATATTCCTCGCCTATCGTTACACCGATGCCTCTACCTTGTGCCAGTCCTTACACTGGCTACCCATCCACTCCAGAATCCAGTACAAACTTATTGCCCTCACCCACAAAGCACTCCATGGCTCAGCACCACCGTACATCTCCTCCCTTGTTTCAGTCTACCACCCTACCCGTGCCCTCCGATCTGCTGATGACCTGAGGTTAGCATCCTCGATAATCAGAACCTCCCACTCCCGTCTCCAAGACTATACATATGCTGCGCCAATTCTTTGGAATGCACTTCCCAGGTCAATACGAGTAGTCCCCAATCCCCACAATTTTAAGCGTGCCCTAAAAACTCATTTATTCAGACTGGCCTATCACCTCAACACATTAATCTAATCTATCCCTGTGTGGCACAGCCAAAAGTTTTACCATAACCAGGTTCCCCACATCATGTTCCCACATGCTTTATGCATCCATTAGCCCTCTGTGTCCGTACTGTTACACACTTAACATTATGGCTGGTCCAAACAATCAGGGCAATTGTTACCACCCACCTTCCGTGTCTCCCCTTTTTTCCTCATAGATTGTAAACTTGCGAGCAGGGCCCTCATTCCTCTTGGTATCTGTTATGATCTATGTGATTATTGTTATGCTGTAATGTCTATCGTCTGTACAAGTCCCCTCAGAAATGTAAAGTGCTGCGGAATATGTCGGCGTTATAGAAATAAAAGTATACACACACCCCTCACACACACACACACACACACACCCTGGCCACAGGTTTTCTGACCTGAACTCAATATAACTGAGAGGAAAATCTGAGGTGTTAAGTTCTGATCTTCAGATGCCAGTCTGTACATCACGAATATCTGACGTATGAAGCAATATACAAACACTACAACCTGTGCATGCAGCAGTCTGACCCTGTACTTTCTACTTACTTTCTTTAACCCCTTTAGTAGGTTTGAGAAGTCCATCTGTAGTATGTTACCCAGCAGAGGCAGGGGTGCAGGGCCAGGAGGGAGCCCTTTAGGATGAGACTTTTTCCACCATAGTAAAGCCAGCAGGAAGAATCCCAGGAGAAGAGCTGTGCTAAGCTCCATTGTGGCTGTTTTGCAGCGTCTCAGACACCAGCCCTGACTTGGGCCTCTCCTTTCCTCAAGGAACAAATACAACCCCTCCCCTCAAAAATGGCGTAACAGCACAAGTTAACCATTATCTAATATGTAGCAAACGTTAGGTAAAGTAATATGTGCAGTAGATGTCAGTGGCACACACATATATATGGATTACATACAGTAAATACAAATAAAATATATAGATGTCAGCGACAAATACAATTAGTACAGTGTGTGCAGCCTATTATACGTGTATTTAATTACTGTATATACTTGTGTATAAGCCGAGATTTTCAGCACATTTTTTGGTGCTGAAAGTCCCCCCTCTCGGCTTATACATGATTCATATACCTGGGGGTCAGCGGGGGAGCGGGGGTGTCAGAGATCATACTTACCCCCCCCCGGCGCTGTCTCTGCAGCCCCTCGCTTCTCCCACAGTCTCCCTTTCTGCCTTCAGCGGTCACGTGGTACAGCTCATTAAGCTCATGAATATGCGCATATTCATGAGTGTAATGAGCGGTACCACGTGACCGCTGAAGGCAGAAAAGGAGACTGTGGGAGAAGCGGGGGGGTGCTGCAGAGACCTGCTAAGAGGGGGTAAGTATACCCAATATTCACCCGTCCTAGGTCCATAGCTGCTCACAGCTGTCTGCTGCGGGCAGCAGGGGGCGCGGTGATGTGGTTAGTGCATGCTGCACCCTCTGCTGGCTGAACAGTCACTGACACACGAAGCGGCAGACAGCGGTGAGCAGTGATAGACCCCGGACAGGTGAATATCTCAGGTGCCCGGTCCTGAGCAGAAGAGGTGAGTATGCCATTTTTTTTGCAGCAGCAGCATATGGGGGCATAATATATGTAGCATCTTATGGGGGCAACATATGGGGGCATATTCTATGGGGACATATTCTATGGAGCAGCATATGGGGCATATTCTATGGGGCAGCATATGAGGGCATAGTCTATGGAGCAGCATATGGGGGCATATTCTATGGAGCAGCATATGGGGCATATTCTATTGGGCAGCATATGGGGCATAGTGTATGGAGCAACATATGGGGGCATATTCTTTGGGGCAGCATATGGGGCATAGTGTATGGAGAAGCATATGGGGACATATTCTATGAGGCAGCATATGGGGGCATATTCTATGGAGCTGCATATGGGGGCAGCATATGGGGGCATATTCTATGGAGCATCATATGGGGCATATTCTATGGGGCAGCATATGGGGGCATAGTGTATGGAGCAACATATGGGGGCATATTCTATGGGGCAGCATATGGGGGCAGCATATGGGGGCATATTCTATGGAGCATCATATGGGGCATATTCTATGGGGCAGCAAATGGGGGCATAGTGTATGGAGCAACATATGGGGGCATATTCTATGGGGCAGCATATGGGGGCAGCATATGGGGCATATTCTATGGAGCAGCATATGGGTACAGCATATGGAGGCATAGTGTATGGAGCAGCATATGGGGACATATTCTATGGGACAGCGTATGGGGGCAGCATATGGGGGCATATTCTATGGAGCAGCATATGGGGGCATATTCTATGGAGCAGCATATGGGGGCATATTCTATGGAGCAGCATATGGGGGCATTTTCTGTGGAGCAACATATGGGGGCATAGTCTTTGGAGCAGCATATGGGGGCATATTCTATGGAGCAGCATATGGGGGCATATTCTATGGGGCAGCATATGGGGGCATAGTCAATGGAGCAGCATATGGAGCATATTCTATGGGGCAGCATATGGGGGCATAATCTATGGAGCAGCATATGGGGGCATATTCTAAGGGGCAGCATATAGGGTAATAGTCTATGGAGCAGCATATGGGGCATATTCTATGGAGCATTTTATGGGGCATATTCTATGGAACAGCATATGGGGGCATATTCTATGGAGCAACATATGGGGGCAGCATATGGGGGTATAGTCTATGGAGCAGCATAGGGGGCATATTCTATGGAGCAGCATATGAGGGCAGCATATGGGGGCATAGTGTATTGAGCAGCATATGGGGACATATTCTATGGTGCAGCATATGGAGGCATATTCCATGGAGCAGCATATGGGGGCATATTCTACATAGCAGCATATGGGGCAGCATATGGGGGCATATTGTATGGAGCAGCACATGGGGGTAGCATATGGGGGCATAATGTATTGAGCAGCATATGGGGACATATTCTATGGGGCAGCATATGGAGGCATATTCCATGGAGCAGCATATGGGTGCATATTCTACGGAGCAGCATATGGGGGCATATTCTATGGAGCAGCATATGGAGGCATATTCTATGGAGCAGCATATGGAGGCATATTCTATGGAGCAGCATATGGGGGCATATTCTATGGAGCAGCATATGGGGGCATATTCTATGGAGCATCATATGGGGCATATTCTATGGGGCAGCATATGGGGGCATAGTCTATAGAGCAGCATATGGGGGTATATTCTATAGGGCAGCATATGGGGGCATATTCTATGTAGCAGCATATGGGGGCAGCATATGGAGGCATATTCTATGGAGCAGCATATGGGGGCAGCATATGGGGGCATACTCTATGGAGCAGCATATGGGGGTATATTCTGTGGGGCAGCATATGGAGGCATATTCTATGGAGCAGCATATGGGGGCATATTCTATGGGGCAGCATATGGAGACATAATCTATGGAGCAGCATATGAGGGCATAATCTATGGGGCATCATATGGGGCATAATCTGTGGAGCATTTTATGGAGGCATAATCTGTGGAGCATCTTATTGAGGCATAGTCTATGGAGCATCTTATGGGAGCATAATCTATGGAGCATTTTTGTGGGGCATAATCTATGGAGCATATTATGGGGCATAATCTATGGAGCATTTTATGGAGCATCTCATAGGGGAATAATCTATGGAGCATATTATGGGGGCATAATCTATGGAGCATCTTATCGGGGCATAATCTGTGGAGCATCTTATGGGGCCATAACCTTTATGGAGAATTATATGGGGCATATTATTCTGTGGAGCATCTTATGGGGCTGTTATTAACCTTTGTGCAGCATTATATGGGGTGTATTTTGTATGGAGCATCTTATGGGGCCATTATGAACTGTATGGAGCATTATATGGGGCTCCTGATTGAATATGGATATTCAAAAACATTTAATCTTCTGATGTCTCAGTTAATTCTACTTTTATTGGTATCTATTTTTAGTTTTGAAATTTACCAGTAGCTGCAGCATTTTCCACCCTAGGCTTATACGCGAGTCAATAAGTTTTCCCAGTTTTTTGTGGCAAAATTAAGGGGGTCGGCTTATACTCGGGTCAGCTTATACACAAGTATATACGGTAATAAAAGATTATTTTTCTGAAAAAAATGGTGTGGGCTCCCGCTTAATTTTTTTAACCAGCAGAGTGAAAGCCAATGGCTGGGAGCAGATGTTTATAGCCTGGGAAGGGGGTAATAACCATGGAGCTTCCCAGGCTATTACTATCAGCTCACCACTGTAAGCTTAGCATTTACTGGCTATTAACCCCTTGCTGACATTAGACGTAGTATTCCGTCCATGTGGCCTGGGACTTAATGCCCATGGATGGAATAGTACATCATAGGTGATCACTGCCGGGTGTCAGCTGATTCTCACAGCTGACGGCACTTTAACCCCTGGAAAACTGCGATCAAACATGATCGCAGCCTTCCAGAGACAGCAGGGGGGCTGACAGCCCCTTTGCCTTTGGATTGGAGACCACAAGGCATGACACCTTGTACCGATCGCTGCCATGGAGACCCGATGACATCATGATGACATCCAGGTCTCCAGAGCTGAGAGACTTCCTGTCATGCGCAGTGCATGTCAGGAAGTCTCTCAGGTTAGTGCATAAAAGCTGCAGCGCTGACAGCTTCTATAGCATGCAGATCTGAATGCTATAGAAACAATCAGCCTGCAGAAAATGAATGTCCCATAGTGGGACACAGTGTAAAAGTAAGAATGAAATAAAATAAAATAATTAAATAATTGTAAAAATATTAAAAAAATAAGAAAATAATAAGAAAATAAAATATTTATTCTACCATTAAATCAATATTTGAATAAAAAAATCTAAACAATAAAAGTACACATATTTAGAATCGCCGCATCCGTAACGACCCGACCTATAAAACTAGTTAACCCTTTTAGTGAACACCATTAAAAAAAGTCAGAAAAACAATGCTTTATCATCATACTGCCGAACAAAAATTGGAATAACACTCTATCAAAAAGACGAATATAAAAATCAAGGTACCGCTGAAAACGTCATCTTGTCCCGCAAAAAACAAGCCACCATATAGCTCCATCACTTGAAAAATAAAAAAAGTTATAGCTCTCAGAATAAAACGATGCAAAAATAATTATTTTTTCTATAAAATAGTTTTATTGTATAAAAGCACCAAAACATAAAAAAATTATATAAATGAGGTATCGCTGTCATCGTACTGACCCGAAGAATAAAGGTGCTTTATCAATTTTACCACACGCAGAACAATATAAGGCCATGTGCACACGTTGCGGATTCTGCTGCGGATCCACAACGTTTCAGGCTCTGCGGGTCCGCAGCAGATTTAGGTGCGTTGTACAGTACCATTGTTTTCAATGGTAAACTGAAAAACGCTGTGCACATGCTGCGGATTTGCTGCGGGTTCAAACCTGCAGCATGTCAATTCTTTGTGCGGAATCCGCAGCGATTTCACACCTCCATTGTAGATGTGTGAAACCGCAGGCTAATCCGCAGGTAAACCGCAGGTCTTTTGACCTGAGAATTTACCTGCAGATTTTTCCAAATACGCACGGAAATATCCGCAGCTCTTAAAACTACGTGTGCACATAGCCACCCTCCCAAAACAAATTCACGAATTGCTCTTTTTTGTTCATTCTGCCTCTCAAAAATCGGAATACAAAGCGATCAAAAATTATCATGTGCAAAAAACAAGACCTCACATAACTCTGTGGGCAAAAATATGGAAAAATTATAGCTCTCAAAATCTGGTGATGCAAAAACTATTTTTTGCAATAAAAAGCGTCTTTCAGTGTGTGATGGCTGCCAAAAAATAAAAATCGGCTATAAAACCCACTATAAATATTAAATCAAACCCCCTTTATCACCCCTTTAGTTAGGGAAAAATAATAAAAAAAAAATATTTATTTCCATTTTCTCATTAGGGTTGGGGCTAAAGTTAGGGTTAGGGTTGGGGCTAAAGTTAAGGTTAGGGTTGGGGCTAAAGTTAGGGTTAGGGTTGGGATTAGGGTTAAGGGTGTATTAGGGTTAGGTTTGTGGTTAGGGTTATGGTTAGGGTTGGGTTTAGGGTAAGGGGTGTGTTGGGGGTTAGGGTTGGAGTTAGATTTGAGGTGTTTCCACTGTTTAGGCACATCAGGGGCTCTCCAAACGTCTGATCTCCATTCCAGCCAATTCTACGTTGAAAAAGTCAAACTGTGCTCCTTCCCTTCCGAGCTCTGCCATATCAGCATACTCAGGACAAATTGCACAACAACTTTTGAGGTCCAATTTACCCTACTACTCTTGGAAAAATAAAAAATTGGGGGTGAAAATATCATTTTTGTGAAAAAATAAGAATTTTTTGTTTTTACAGCTCTAATTTATAAACTTCTGTGAAGCACTTGGGGGTTCAAAGTGCTCACCACGCAGTATAGATAAGTTCCTTAGGGGCTCTACTTTCCAAAATGGTGTCACTTGTGGGGGGTTTCCACTTTTTAGGCACATCAGGAGCTCTCCAAACGCGGCATGGCGTCCAATCTCAATTCCAGCCAATTTTGCATTGAAAAGTCGAACGGTGCTCCTTCCCTCCCGAGCTCTGCCATGCGCCCAAACAGTGTTTACCTGCATATATGTGGTATCAGCGCACTCAGGACAAATTGTACAACTTATTCATCCAATTTCTCCTGTCACCCTTGGTAAAATTAAACAAATTGGATCTGAAGTAACTTTTTGTGAAAAAAATTTAAATCTTCATTTTTTTAAGCATTTCAAAAATCCTGTGAAGCACCTGAAGGGTTAATAAACTTCTTGAATGTGCTTTTGAGCACCCTGAGGGGTGCAGTACTTGGAATGGTGTCACTTTTGGGTTTTTACTACCATATAGAACCCTCAAAGTGACTTCAAATGTGATGTGGTCCCTAAAAAAAATGGTGTTGTTGAAATGAGAAATCACTGGTCAACTTTTAACCCTTATAACTTCCAAAGAAAAAAAATTAAAATTTGGTTCCAAAATTGTGCTGAGGTAAACTAGACATGTTGGAAATGTTGCACCACTTCCACCAGTGAATCATTTCCGTCACATCTCCTCCAGTCCCTTTCCCCTGCTGTCACCCCTCACCTAACTAAAATATTTAACCTATCTCTATTTTCTGGCATCTTTCCCTCATCATTTAAGCATGCCATCATACATCCACTATTTAAGAAACCATCCCTCGAATAAAACTGCGCCGCTAACTATAATCCTGTCTCTAATCTTCCCTTCATCTCTAAACTCCTGGAACGCCTGGTCCACTCCCGTCTTATCCGCTATCTCTTTGATAACTCTCTTCTCGACCCTCTCCAATCCGGTTTCCGCTCTTTACATTCAACTGAAACTGCCCTCACTAAAGTCTCTAATGATCTACTAACAGCTAAATCAAATGGTCATTACTCCATGCTAATTCTCTTGGAGCTCTCTGCAGCATTCGACACTGTGGATCATCAGCTCCTCCTCACTATGCTCTGTTCCATTGGCCTCAAGGACACCGTTCTCTCCTGGTTCTCCTCCTATCTCTCTGACCGCTCCTTTACTGTATCTTTTGCCGGCTCCCCCTCCTCTCACCTTCCCCTTACTATTGGGGTTCCTCAAGGATCGGTTCTAGGCCCCCTCCTCTTCTCCTTGTACACTGCCCCTATTGGTAAAACAATCAGTAGATTTGGTTTCCAGTACCATCTCTAAGCTGATGACACCAAATTATACGCTTCTTCTCCTGACATCACGCCAGCCTTTCTAGAAAACACTGGCGATTGTCTAAATGCTGTGTCTAAGATCATGTCCTCACTATATCTGAAACTGAACCTGTCAAAGACTGAACTCCTGGTGTTTCCTCCCTCTACTAATGCACCTATACCCAACACTGCCATTTCCGTGTGTGGTTCCACTATTACTCCCCAGCAACATGCCCGCTGTCTTTGGGTCATACTTGACTCCGAGCTTTCCTTTGCCCCCCACATTCGATCACTGGCTCACTCTTGTCATCTGCACCTCAAAAACATTTCTAGAATCCGACCTTTTCTTACTTTTGACTCTGCAAAAACTCTTACTGTTTCTCTTATTCATTCTCGTCTCGACTATTGTAACTCTCTTCTAATCGGTCTCCCTCTTACCAAACTCTCCCCTCTCCAATCTGTCTTGAATGCTGCAGCCAGGATCATATTCCTCACCAATTGTTACACCGATGCCTCTACCTTGTGCCAGTCATTACACTGGCTACCCATCCACTCCAGAATTCAGTATAAACTTATTACCCTCACCCACAAAGCACTCCATGGCTCAGCACCACCCTACATCTCCTCCCTTGTTTCAGTATACCACCCTACCCGCGCCCTCCATTCTGCTGATGACCTGAAGTTAGCATCCTCAATAATCAGAACCTCCCACTCCCGTCTCCAAGACTTTACACGTGCTGCGCTAATTCTTTGGAATGCACTTCACAGGTCAATACCATTAGTCCCCAATCCCCACGATTTTAAGCGTGCCCTGAAAACGCATTTATTCAGACTGGCCTATCGCCTCAACACATTAACCTAATCTTTCCCTGTGTGGCACAGCCAAAAGTTTTACCATAACCAGGTTTTCCGCATCATGTTCCCACATGCTTTATGAATCCATTAGAACTTTGTGTCTGTACTGTTACACACTTAACATTATGGCTGGTCCATACAATCAGGGCAACTGTTACCACCCACCTTTCGTGTCTACCTCTTTCCTCATAGACTGTAAGCTTGCGAGCAGGGCCCTCATTCCTCTTGGCATTTGTTATAATCAATGTGATTATTGTTATGCTGTAATGTCTATTGTCTGTACAAATCGCCTCTGAAATGTAAAGTGCTGCGGAATATGTCGGCGCTATAGAACTAAAATGTATTATTATTATATTATTATTATTATCTTTTAACGATTTTGTGTGACATATGTGTCTGTTTTAAGGGCATGAAAATTCAAATTTGGAAAATTGCGAGATTTTCAAAATTTTTGCCAAATTTCCATTTTATTTTCACAAATAAAGGCAAGTCATATCAAAGAAATTTTACCACTATCATGAAGTACAATATGTCATTAGAAAACAGTGTCAGAATCACCAGGATCAATGGAAGCGTTCCAGAGTTATTACCTCATAAAGGGACAGTGGTCAGAATTGTAAAAATTGGCCTGGTCATTGACATGCAAACCATCCTTGGGGGTAAAGGGGATAAATTGGGTGACCCTAAAAAGTATGACATAGGGTTCCCCTAAAATTAATAACCAGCAAGGGTTATGCAGACAGCTACTCGCTGGTATTAATAGCTTAGGAAGGGGCAATAGATATTGGCCCTCCTAGGCTAAAAACATCAGCTCTACGCCGCCCCAGAAAAGGCGCATCTCTAAGATGCGCCAATTCTGGCACTTAGCCTCGCTCTTCCCACTTGACCTGTTGCGGTGGAAAGTAGGGTCATAGTTGGGGGGTTGACTTCACCTTTATATTGTCAAAGAATGAAGAAAAAAAGGTACTTCAGCGTAGACAATATAAAACTTCTTCTTTAATAGAAAACATTCATTAAAACAGGCACAATGTGGACAACATATAAATAGCAGAGAGCTACCAACCGATGCCTTTCATGGCATCATGATTAAGACCAGAGTGTTGAAACGCATCAGTTGGTAGCGCTCTGCTATCTATATGTTGTCCGCATTAGGCCTGTTTTTAAGAACTTTTTCCATTAAAGACAAAGTTTTAGATTTTTCTATGCTGGAGTACCTTTTTTTCTTCATTCTTTGGAACTTTCACGCCCAAGCCCAGGCGGCTCCATGCTTGGAATTCATTCTTGAAGAGAGACTGCAAATGGTGAGCTGACTTCTCCCGTTCCCAATTCCCCTCTTTTTAATACTTTGTATTGTCAGGTGACATCAAGCCCCGGGGTTAGTAATGGAGAGCCATCAATATGACGTCCCCATTACTAACCCCATAGTCATATCATATAAAAACACATACACCAAGACTAAAGTCCTTTAGTTGAAACAATGACACAGACTCTTTTAATAAATCTTAATTAAAGCATACATATGACCTTGCCCATTCCACCAACGCCATTGTCTCCTACAAAAGAGTTAAAAAAACAATCACATTTCCGCAGAGAAGATGATAATCCATTTGTCCCATGACGGGTCTAGCTCTGCTACATATAAATGGCAGGCTGCATGCTTGCATGATGCGACCATACAGCCTGCTCAGTGTCTGCCTGTGAACTACTATTACCTGTTTGACACCACCATGAGCATGAGAAAGTTCTCCTGCTAACAGTGCCGTCATACAGGTCCTGCAAGTTCACAGCCAATGAACTCACTTCACATTTTTTAACATCAGCGCGAGCGCAACAGGAAAAATTTAGAGCAATTTTTACAAATTTTCCTTTGTAAAAATGTAAAATCTGGGGCTAAAATTAAATTTTTGTGGTAAGAATGTAATTATTTTTTTCTTCACTGCCCAATGGTATAAAGTTCTGTGACACACATGGTTTTAATATGATCTTTGCACCCTTAGATAAATATTTATTGAGCAGTGTAGATTGCAAAATGGGGGCTTGTTGCTCTGTTCCCTCAGCGGCACTTCCACACCAATGCAGCAAAATCTGCAGTACAATATTGTGCACCTTCCCTTCTGAGCATTCCACTGTGCCGGAAAAGTAGTTGCTGATTACAAGTAGGGTATTGGCACACTTAGTATAAATTGCGCAACAAACTGTTAGGTCCATTTTTTGCCTATTAGCCTTTATAAAAATTAAGAACTTGGGGCTAAAACAACATTTTAGTGGTGCAAATGTAATTATTCTTTCTTCACCGCTCAATGGTATAAAATTTTGTGAGGCAAATGTGGTGTCAATATCATCACTGCACCCCTAGATGAATTCATTGGGAGTGTAGTTTGTAAAATGGGGTCACTTATGGAGGGTACTGCTGTTCTGGCATCTCAGGGGCTCTGCCAATGTGACATGGCACCCTCAATCCATTTCAGCAAAATCTGAACTCCAACATGGCGACTCTTCCCTTCTGAGTTTTGCACTGTGCCTCAAAAGTAGTTTTCCCCCACATATGGGTAATTGGCGTACTCAGGAGAAATTGCGTAACAAGTTGTACCATTTATTTTCTCCTATTGTCCCTTTTATAAATTTAAATCTTGGGGCTAAAGCAACATTTTAATGAAAAAAATGATAATTTTCCATTTACTCAGCCCAATGTTACACAATTCTGTGAAGCGCCTGAGTTCTAAAAATGCTCCCTACACCCCTAGATGAATTCCTCGAAAGGTGTAACTTCTAAAATGGGGTCACATGTGGGGATTTCTGCTGTTTTGGAATGTCAGGGACTCTTCAAATGTGACATGGCATTTACAATTTGTTCCAGCCAAAATTGCACTACAGAATTCTATTGGCGCACCTTCCTATCCAATCCCTGCCATGTGCCCACCACAGTAGTTTTCCACCAGATATGGGGCATCGGTGTGCTCAGGAGAAAATGCACTACAAATTTTGTGGTCCATTTTCTTCTGTTACCCTTGTGAACATTAAAAATTTGGGGTTCAAGCAATATTTTTGTGGGAAAAATGAATTTTTTCATTTTCATGGCTCAATGTTATAAAATTCTGTTAATTACACACAACATTAATCCCTGATGTGTGCCTCTTACTGAAAAACCTTAAGCCTATTAGAGTGATAGCATGTTTGATTTGTCTAAGTAAATAAAGATGGGATCCTGTGTGGTCACCCTTTCAATCTCCCAAAACTCGTAAAATCTAAGATTCCAACCACCATTATGCTCTTCCATTCAATCAGAACCAGAAATAAATTATATTCCCCATAATCATGCACTGCTGTTTATCTATGCGCAGCATGAGGCTACCTAGAAGCAGTATGTACCCCTAGTGGAACACATAATACAAGTTTAGAACATAGGATCATTAATTGTGCCCTGAGAAGTGGTGAAGAATTGACTAAATGATGAATACACTTAGAGGATTTTCTGCGAATATGCACAAGGTACAAGTGATAATGCCAAATCATAGTAGTGGCTACAGCAGTCACTTGTGTTAATAATGGGCAGCATGGTGGATCAGTGGTTAACCCTCAGTCCTGGGTTCAAATCCCACCAATGACAACATCTGCAATGAGTTTGTATGTTCTCCCCGTGTTTGCGTGGGTTTCCTTCAGGTTCTCCGGTTTCCTCCCACAATCCAAAGACATACTGATAAGGAATTTAGATTGTGAGCCCCATTGGGGACAGTGATGATAATGTGTGTAAAGCGCTGCAGAATATAATAGCACTATACAAGCAAAGCATAATAATTAGTCATATCTAGTACTGTGAGGACACAGGACTGTGGAGGACCAGGATAGTGGTGGCTCCTCTTTAGAAACAAGAGGAATATGGTCCTGCTATCTGCTCAGCTTTAATAATTTCTAGGATTGAACATAGGACCCTAGAAAAAAGAAGTATCAAGAATCACTGAAAGGCGTTTATAATGGGGGTGTCTGGGGGCGGTCATTATTGATAGTTTTGGCAATACTGGAAATCAATTTATAATAATAGACATTAAGAAGTTTTTACACATTTTTACAAACCTTCAACTGTGTTATGATTGTGAAGAATTCATCCAACCTTCAGAGAAATCTCTCACCCATGGAAATTTTAATTCCAGATGAATCTGTTAAGTAAATGACATGGCTGACAGAAGAATGTTCAGTGTAATCCTTGTCTTCATGGTGATTCTCAACGAGACAAGAAATGATGTAAGCCTCGTCTGAGGAGGATAACGTAGGTCTTCTGTCATTTCTGTGGGCTGAATCCGCAGTTACAAGAAGATTATTCCCAGTGTACACAATGTTCAAAACAAATGTTCTCTCTATAGCCGGTAGCAGATTTTATTCACGGAGGTCCAGCAGTGTGGACCTTCAGTTATAGGGTCAGCATATCTGTGATGGTGGCTCACAATTAGACAATTCTTCTTCCACAATATGGGAGCAGTGAAGGATGTCATAGAATGCTTGAAGTTCCATTTCAGGACAATATTTTGTCTATCATCGCCGTGGCTATTTTGGATGACTAAGTCTTGAGACCCTAAAGAAAATTTCCACCTTTGACTAGCATTGTCTGTGTAGTCACGAAGTGTAAAATAAAACTGTGTAATATTTGTATGGCCCTTTAGGGCATTCTGAGTTAAAGGGGTGTTCTTAAGATGGAAAGTTTACTCGTATCCAAAGGATAGGGGACAGCTTCCTGATCGCTTCGAGACTGACCATCATTGCCACCACCCATTCTGAGAAACGAGGCTGAATGGAGCAGAGGTTGATCATGTGCACTGCCTCAAAATTCATTTTAATAGTGCTGAAGATCTGCCGAGCACTGCACTCGGAAATCTCCTGTGCTCTCAGTAAGAATGAATGGAGCTCTAGTGTACATGGCAAATCTCTGCTCCTTTCAGGCAGAGTTCTTCAGAACCTCAGTTCTTGGAATCAAAGGGGACCTTGGTGGTTGGACCCTCAGCAATTGGAAAGTTATCCCCTATCCTGTGGACAGAGGATAAGTTTGAAACTTGAGAACACCTAATTTGGGACATCCATAAATTATCTGGTGCTGCTATTAGAAAAATAATAGAAAATCATAGAATGATTTATAATAGAGTTGGAAGGGACCTCCTGGGTCATCTGGTCCAACCCCCTTCTCAAAACAGGATTCACTAAATTATCCCAGACAGATGTCTGTCCAGCCTCTGTTTGAAGACTTCAAGTGAAGGAGAAATCACCACCTCTGGTAGCAGCCTGTTCCACTCATTGATCACCCTCACTGTCAAAAAGTTTCTAATCTGTGTCCCCTCCCATTCAGCTTCATCCCATTTCTTCTAGCCTTTCCTTGTGCAAATGAGAATAAAGATGTTCCTTTTACAATGTGACAGCCCTTGAAATATTTATAGACAGCTATTAAGTCTCCTCTCAGTCTTCTTTTTTTACAAGCTAAACACTCCCAAATCCTGTAACCGTTCCTCATAGGACATGGTTTGCAGACCAGTCACCATTCTAGTCGCTCTTCTCTGAACTTGATCCAGTTTGTTGATGTCTTTTTTTAAAATGTGGTGTCCAAACCTGGACACAGTATTCTAGATCAGGTCTCACCAAAGAGAGGTAGAGGGGGATAATGACTTCATGTGATCCAGACAGTATGCTTCTGTTAATGCATCCTAGAATTCTAGTTGCCTTTTTTGCTGCTGAATCACACTGTGGAGTCATGTTTAGTTTATGATCTATTAGTATATTCAAGTCTTTTTCACAGGTGCCTTTGCTTAGCCCTATTCATCCTGTTCTGTATATGAATTTTAATTTTTATTGCCCAGTTGTAGTGTAGGGAAGGTGACCTGACGGGTGGACGGACTTGTCAGACTAGAAAGAGAAGGGTTGCACACTTTAGACAGATATCAGTTATGACAGTGGGGAAACAGCTAGGAAAGTGTAGATAACGTGCAGTACCTTGGGTTGACCACAAGATGGCAGGGAGGAGTGTGAGTTCAGGACTTAACAGCAGCTTAGGGCTTTAGAAACCGTTGGTCATGGGGGCGGAGTTACAGGGAATCGGGAAAGATATAAATTTGACAGGAGGGTTCCAGAAAGTTCCAGTCCCTGGGAGGAGCTCAAGAGACAAGAAGTCTGTGACAATTCGAGTGTTGTGAGGAGAGCTAAACCAGGGGACTGAGGAGAAAGGAAGTCAGGGGGTGGTCCTGACACAAAGTACCAGAGTACAGACGAGGCCTCGGGGGAAAATATACCGAATTAAGGACGACAACAGATCAGTAAAATTGCTGTCGGTGTATAGGCCTAAGGCGGCCACAGTGACTAAGCTGTCAGGAATGTCACTAAGTTTGAAAAAGGGACGGTGCGTATATTTACGTCTCTGGTGCAAAGTACGGTGTGTGTATCGGGGCCGTGAAAAGGATTGCTGTGTAATGCTGGGGCCATCAGACGGACGGCGAAAAATAAACTTGGAACTGTTGCACCAGAAAGTTGCCTCTATCTTGTGTCTGTTACGTCACTGTGCGGTATACAGAGGGACCACCCCCCAGTTCGGCCCATGACCCTACAGTAGTACAGTAGTGCATTTTTCTCTATTAAAAACCATTCTGTTAGTTGCTGCCCACAGCTCCAGTTTATTTATAACTTTTTGAATCCCCTCTCTCTCTTCTCTAATATTAGCTATCCCTCCTAGCTTTGTGTAATCAGCAAATTTATCAGTGTACCCTCAATTCCTTCATCTAAATCACTGATAAAGATGTTGAACAATACAGGGCCCAGAAAAGAGGCCTGTGGTACCCCACTTGAGACATTCTTCCAATTGGATGTGCAGCCATTTACGACCAATCTCTTAGCCAGTTATGAATCCACCTAACAGTTGCCTTGTTCATTCCATACTTAGTCATTTTTTTTAATAAGGAGGGTGTGAGATACTTTGTCAAGTGCTTTGCTGAAGTCAAGATATACTATATCTACAGCATTTCCCTGATCCACCCAGTCAGTGATCCTGTCATAGAAGGAAATTAAGTTAGTCTGACATGACTTATTAGTTACAAACCCATGCTGACTCTGGTTAATCACTTCATTCTTATCCAGGTACTGACATACATGTTGTTTAATAATTTGTTCAAAGATCTTTCCTGGTATAGAAGTTAGACTCACCGGCTTATAGTTGCCTGGGTACACCTTCTTCCCCTTTTTGAAGATAGGAACAACATTTGCTCTTCTCCAGTCTTCTGGGACTTCTCCTGTTCTCCAAGAATTTTCAAAGATTATGGAGAGGGGTTCAAAACTTTCTTCTGCTATCTCCTTCAGTACTCTGGGGTGTAATTCATCTAGACCTGGAGACTTGAATTCATTTAGGTTAGCTAAGTGTTTCCTCACTTTCTTTCTGTTTATAGATATCCTGGATTCTTCTATTCCCTTAATAGGACAGTGAAGAACAGTTGATGTAACATTTCCTTTCTGAGAGAAAACAGATGCAAAATAGGAATTTAAAAGTTCGGCCTTCTCAACATCCTGGCTTACCATTTCTTCATTTTCATCCTGTAAAAATCCTATAGCATCTTTGACTTTTCTTTTACTTTTGACATATCCCCAAAATCCTTTATTATTGCTTTTGACATCTCTTGCAAGCCTCAATTCATTGTCAGCTTTACTAATCTGATTTGTGCCCTGCAGGTTCTGCAGACAGCATTATATTCTTCTTTAGATATGCCTCCCTCTTTTCATTTTATAAACATTTTTTTCTTCATTTTTAGCATGTGCTTAATTTCTGTGTTCATCCATCCAGGTTTCTTTAAATACTTCCTATTCTTCCCTCTTTTCGGAATTGTTAACATTTGTGCTTTGAGAATTTCATTTTTCAAGATTTCCCATCCTTCCTGGACATTTTTGTCTTTAAGGATATCCAGCCATTGGATCCCTCCAATTCTCTTTCTGAATCCCTTAAAATCTGCCTTTCTGAAATCTAACCTTGACGTCTGAGTCTTCACAGGTCTTCCTCCTCTAGTTATCCAAAATTCTAAAATAGCATGGTCCCTACCTCCTAAGGTCCCAGCCACTTTTACCTCCTCAACCATTTCCTCCCTGTTTATAATGATTAGATCCAAGGTAGCAGTTCCCCTTGTTTTCTCCCCTAACTTTTGGAAGATAAAGTTGTCAGCAACAGAGGATAAGAATTTCCTTGACCTGTTAGTTTTGCCTGAGAGAGATTCCCAACAAATGTCTGGATAGTTGAAATCTCCCATGACAACTATGTCATATTTTTTGGAGAACTTGGCCATTTGATGCATAAAGAGTTCATCCATATCTTCAGCTTGCACAGGCGGCCTGTAGTAAATGCCTACAATGGTGTCCTTTCCATTGTTCTGTCCTTGTATTCTTACCCAAACAGTTTCCACAGAACTCCCAGTTTCTGAAGCTTCAATCTCTGTGCAGATATACGCGTTTCTAACATACAATGCGACACCTCCTCCTCGTTTATCAAGTCTGTTTCTTGCAAATAAGTTGTATCTTTCTAGTCTTGTATTCCAATCATGTGTATCATCCCACCAAGTTTCAGTGATTCCAATGACATCATATTTCTTTTCCTGTGTTAGTAGTTCCAATTCTCCTTGTTTCTGGCCCATGCTTTGTGCATTAGTATAGAAACATTTTAGTTTGTGATTGGTTTCTCTTTCTCCAATATTTTTATTAATTAGATTCTCTTGTCTTTGTTCTTCCTTTCCACTTCTAATAGCAGAGTTCTCAATAGCATTTGTCAGGTGTATGGCTTTTTCTGGTCTTTTGCTTCCCTTCCCACGTTGTTCTAGTTTAAAGCTCTCCTTACAAGTGTAGCAAGGCGACTTCCAAATACATGTTTTCCAGTCTTCGTAAGGTGCACCCCATCTCTAGCAAGTAGTCCATCGTAAAGGTAATTCACTCCGTGATCCAGAAATCCAAATCGTTGCTGACGGCACCATCGACGTAGCCAGTTGTTCACCTGCAGAATCTTATTCCACCTCCTTGTTCCATGGCCATCCACTGGGAGGATTGAAGAGAAGACCACCTGCGCTCCCAGTTCTTTCACTTTCTTGCCTAAGTCTTCAAAGTCTCTGCAGATGGTTTCCAGGTCATTTCTTGCGGTGTCATTTGTCCCCACATGTAGTAGCAGGAATGGGTGGATCAAGGAAATGCTGTAGATATAGTATATCTTGACTTCAGCAAAGCATTTGACAAAGTATCTCATACAATCCTTATTGAAAAAATGACTAAGTATGGAATGGACAAGGCAACTGTTAGGTGGATTCATAACTGGCTTAGTGATCGGACCCAAAGAGTGGTCGTAAATGGCTGCACATCCAGCTGGAAGAATGTCTCAAGTGGGGTACCACAGGGCTCTGTCCTGGGCCCTGTATTGTTCAACATCTTTATCAATGATTTAGATGAAGGAATTGAGGGTAAACTGATTAAATTTGCTGATGACACAAAGCTAGGAGGGATAGCTAATACTAGAGAAGAGAGAGAGAGGATTCAAAAATATATAAATAAACAGGAGAAGTGGGCAGCAACTAACAGAATGGTTTTTAACAGGGAAAAATGCAAAGTACTACATCTGGGCAATAAAAATGAAAAAAGCATATACAGAATGGGAGGAATAGGGCTAAGCAACAGCACATGTGAAAAAGACGGGTATACTAATAGATCACAGACTGAATATGAGTCAACAGTGTGATGCAGCAGCAAAAAAGGCAAATGCAATTCTAGGATGTATTAACAGAAGCATACAGTCTAGGTCACGTGAAGTCATTATTTCCCTCTACTCCTCTTTGGTCAGACCTCATCTGGAATATTGTGTCCAGTTTTGGGCACCACATTTTAAAAAAGACATCAACAAACAGGAGCAAGTTCAGAAAAGAGCGACCAGAATGGTGACCGGTCTGCAAACCCTGTCTTATGAGGAAAGGTTGCAGGATTTGGGAATGTTTAGTTTGCAAAAGAGAAGACTGAGAGGAGACTTAATAGCTGTCTACAAATATCTAAAGGGCTGTCACATTGTAGAAGGATCAACTTTATTCTCATTTGCACAAGGAAAGACTAGAAGCAATAGGATGAAACTGAATGGGAGGAGACACAGATTAGATATTAGAAAAAACTTTTTGACAGTTAGAGTGATGAGTGGAATAGGCTGCCACGAGAAGTGGTGAGTTCTCCTTCAATAGAAGTCTTCAAACAGAGGCTGTACAGACATCTGACTGAGATGATATAGCGAATCCTGCTTTGAGCAGGGGGTTGGACCAGATGGCCCAGGAGGTCCCTTCCAACTCTACGATTCTATGATTCTATGATTCTAACTTTATTCTTCGGGTTAGTACGATTACAGCAATACCACGTCTACATATTTTTTTATGTTTTGTCACTTCTACACAATAAAAACAATTTTATAGAATAAATATTGTTTTTGCATCTGAGAGCTACAAATTTTTTATTTTTCTGCTAACGGACCTGTGTAGCAGCTTGTTTTTTTGCGGGACAACATGACGTTTTCAGTTATACAATTTTTATTTATATTCGTCTATTTTATTGCTGTGTCGACACAGCATTTATTCTTAATTAGGCCAGACATATTTTTCATTAGATCATGAAACATAGGCAATTGTTCTTCTGAGCCTGAACGTTCACTCTTGAATTGATATATGTTGCAACTTATTGTGCTGATATCCTTGGAAGACAGACGCAGGGTAATTGAACAATCAATGTTTTCTAATATTTTAATTACCATTGTATTAGTCCATGCAGCTTGATGACCTGCAAACAGTGAAGGACATATTTTGCAGATTGATTGAATGCTTGAACAATGAGAGTTGACCTTATCCCACCTTCTCAACTTGTGGATGGAGGCCTGGAGGACAAATGTGGATATAAAAAGAAACCTCTATCCTTCTGCAGTAGAAACCCTACATGACAGTAGCCAAGGCACCATCATTCCAGCTGGAGGAAGACAGATTTGACTCTATGGGACATCAGTTTAAGTGACCATGGCCCCCGCTGGAACAATACAGATCTGAACCATTGACCATCACTGAACCCATGAATACATTTGGAGAATTCAGGATGGACAATCAGGCAATCGTGTCACCTTGCTCAGAGACGTCTTCGAGATCTGGATCAAAATTAGCAATGCATTCCATAAGTCAGTGAAAAAATCTAAAAGCATTCAGATGCTATCCTTGTGCTATCCATTTTTCACTGATTGAGGGCTTGTACACATGATTGCATTTTTGGTCCAAGTGCTGTCCGTGACAAAAGAAACAGACAGCACTTGGACCCCTGGAGCAGTGCAGATGACCCTTTTTTCAATTACCAAATCTGTGTCAGAAAAAATTGCATTATGCACTTGCTCCTTCCCTAAAGTCGATTAGACACATCCATTTAGGTATAAGGGTGTGCAAAAAAACTGACTGCCATATGGAACTTCTGTGTAGCTTCCATTTTTTACAGATATATTGCGATTCTGTAACCTAGGAAACTGTCAATGCTATGGTAAATGATTAATAGCTGCTGTTGTAAAAAACAGATTATATACAACTGACAAGTGAGAAAAAAATCATTCAAGTTTTATAGGTGAAACTCTGAACAATTTTTTATAGGCTCGTGTGAACCTACCCTGATAGAAATTCCGTCCGTTTTTCTTCTTCGTCATAAAAACTGACATTTGGATGAAGCCTAAATCAGGGAATTGAATCTATTTAAGAAGTAAATGTGAAATATCTTAGTTTTTTTTTTATAAATCCATAATAACCGTGACCAGCAAGTGTAATTTAAGTACATTCTCTTCTGCTGGACATTTGGACTCCTGTTGTATTGTAGTGAAAGTGTATTGTGCCTGAATATGCCTGATATCACCGTGCCTGGTATCACTATTGGGGCCATCTTACTGGCACATGGTGGCAGAACATTATTTTTATATATGTAGCTAAAAAATTTCTAATGTTGACCTTGATAGCTTTGTTGAGTGATTGTCACTAACAACAAATATTTCACAGTGAATGAATAGTTATATTAACCGGTGTTCTCTTTTTTATGGTTTCTCTTGTGGTTTCCCTAAATTCCTAGTACTGTCTTCATGTACAGTGCCAGTAAAAATGTATACAGCTGTATATGCAGTTATTTTATTTGTTCTTATTGGAACGTGCACATTGTAGATGAAGACTGAAGGCAGCAAAACCACCAGAATATTCGTTAAACCTTAGACTTCTCAAACTACCCCCCTTTTACTCTCATGACATGCTTACATAACCTTAGTATTCTCTTAAGCAGCTTCATCGGGTCACCACCTGGAATGGCTTTTCATCAGTCTTGAAGGGGTGCTGAGTAGTGTTGAGCATTCCGATACCGCAAGTATCGGGTATCGGCCGATACTTGCTGTATCGGAATTCCGATACCGACTTCCGATATTTTTTCAATATCGGAATTCGGCATCGGAATCGGAAGTTCAGTTGATTGACAGCCTGACGTCATCATGATGCGCGGTGTGTGCGCATCATGATGCGCCGTCATTTTGGGCCTTCCGGGGGTCTCTGCCGGCCTGCCGGGGGGCTGTGCCGGCCTGCCGGGGGGCTGTGTGGACTGCCCGGGGTCTGTACCGGCCTGCCGGGGGGCTGTGCCGGCCTGCCGGTGGTCTGTGCACCCTGTGGGGGTCTGTACCGGCCTGCCGGGGGGCTGTGCCGGCCTGCCGGGGGGCTGTGCTGATGTCCGGGGGTCTGTGCAAGCATCGTCCGATGGGACTACAAGTCCCATCTGGCGATGCCTGCTACCATGACAGTGATTGACACATTAGCCAATGATGGGACAGTAGTAGTCCCATCATCCGGCTAATGTGTTAAATGTTAAAAAAAAAAAATACTACATACATACTACATGCTATATACATACTACATGCTACATACATACTACATATATACTACATACATACTACATACATGCTACATACATGCTACATACATGCTGCATGCTACATACATACTACATACATACTACATACATACTACATGCATGCTACATGCATGCTACATACATACATGCATGCTACATACATACTACATGCATGCTACATACATACTACATGCATGCTACATACATACTACATGCTACATACATACCACATACATACTACATACATACTACATACTACATATATACTACATGCATGCTACATACATACTACATGCTACATACATACCACATACATGCTACATACATACTACATATATACTACATACATACTACATACATACTACATGCATGCTACATACATACTACATGCTACATACATACCACATACATACCACATACATACTACATACATACTACATGCTACATACATACTACATACAGTATATACTACATGCATGCTACATACATACTACATGCTACATACATACCACATACATACCACATACATGCTACATACATGCTACATGCATACTACATGCATACTACATACATACTACATGCATGCTACATACATACTACATGCTACATACATACCACATACATACTACATACATACTACATGCTACATACATACTACATATATACTACATGCATGCTACATACATACTACATGCTACATACATACCACATACATACTACATACATGCTACATACATACTACATATATACTACATGCATGCTACATACATACTACATATATACTACATGCATGCTACATACATACTGCATGCTACATGCATGCTACATACATACTACATACATACTACATGCTACATACATACCACATATATACTACATACATACAATACATTCATACAATACATACATAGACATACAGTACATATAACATAGAGTAACATACTTACCAATACTTGTCACATTGTTCCCCGAAGCCATTGTCTTTTCCGGAATAAATATTAACATAACAAACCACAAAAATACTCACCCACGATCCGAAGCAGTCCACGAGTGTGTCCCACGACGATCTTGGGTAGAGAACTGCAGCATCAGATGATGCTGCCGTTCTCTACGGGCTGCAGGAATCCAATGACGGAAGGTAGGTATCCTTCCACACTGTATTCCTCCGCCACTTAAAAAAAAAAAAGTCCCTAGTCTCACTTTATGCCATTGCTGTGTGGGAATTTCCCACACAGCAATGGCATAAAGTGAGACTAGGGACTTTTTTTTTTTTAAGTGGCGGAGGAATACAGTGCGGAAGGATACCTACCTTCCGTCATTGGATTCCTGCAGCCCGTAGAGAACGGCAGCATCAGCTGATGCTGCAGTTCTCTACCCAAGATCGTCGTGGGACACACTCGTGGACTGCTTCGGATCGTGGGTGAGTATTTTTGTGGTTTGTTATGTTAATATTTATTCCGGAAAAGACAATGGCTTCGGGGAACAATGTGACAAGTATTGGTAAGTATGTTACTCTATGTTATATGTACTGTATGTCTATGTATGTATTGTATGAATGTATTGTATGTATGTAGTATATATGTGGTATGTATGTAGCATGTAGTATGTATGTAGCATGCATGTAGCATGCAGTATGTATGTAGCATGCATGTAGTATATATGTAGTATGTATGTAGCATGCATGTAGTATATATGTATGAATGTATGTAGCATGTATGTAGTATGTATGTGGTATGTATGTAGCATGTAGTATGTATGTAGTATGTATGTAGTATATATGTAGTATGTATGTAGCATGTAGTATGTATGTAGTATGTATGTGGTATGTATGTAGCATGTAGTATGTATGTAGCATGCATGTAGTATATATGTAGTATGTATGTAGCATGTAGTATGTATGTAGTATGTATGTAGTATATATGTAGTATGTATGTAGCATGTAGTATGTATGTAGCATGCATGTAGTATATATGTAGTATATATGTAGCATGTAGCATGTATGTAGTATGTATGTGGTATGTATGTAGCATGTAGTATGTATGTAGCATGCATGTAGTATATACGTAGTATGTATGTAGCATGTAGTATGTATGTAGCATGCATGTAGTATATATGTAGTATGTATGTAGCATGTAGTATGTATGTAGCATGCATGTAGTATATATGTAGTATGTATGTAGCATGTAGTATGTATGTAGCATGCATGTAGTATATATGTAGTATGTATGTAGCATGTAGTATGTATGTAGCATGAATGTAGTATATATGTAGTATGTAGCATGTAGTATGTATGTAGCATGCATGTAGCATGTACTATGTATGTAGTATTCATGTAGTATATATGTGTTATGTATGTAGCATGTAGCATGCATGTAGCATGCATGTAGTATGTATGTAGTATGTATGTAGTATGTATGTAGCATGTAGTATGTATGTAGCATGCAGTATGTATGTAGCATGCATGTAGTATATATGTAGTATGTATGTAGTATATATGTAGTATGTATGTTGCATGTAGTATTTATGTAGTATGAATGTAGCATGTATGTAGTATGCATGTTGTATGTATGTAGCATGTAATTTTTTTTTTTTTTTTTTACATTCAACACATTAGCCGGATGATAGGACTATTACTGTCCCATCATTGGCTAATGTGTCAATCACTGTCATGGTAGCAGGCATCGCCCGATGGGACTTGTAGTCCCATCGGACGATGCCTGCACAGACCCCCGAAGCCTGCACAGACCACCGGCAGGCCGGCACAGCCCCCCGGCAGGCCGGCACAGCCCCCCGGAGCCTGCACAGACCACCGGCAGGCCGGCACAGCCCCCCGGCAGGCCGGCACAGCCCCCCGGAGCCTGCACAGCCCCCCGGCAGGCCGGCACAGCCCACCGTAGCCTGCACAGACCACCGGCAGGCCGGCACAGCCCCCCGGCAGGCCGGCACAGCCCACCGGAGCCTGCACAGCCCCCCTGGCAGGCCGGCACAGCCCCCCGGCAGGCCGGCACAGACCACCGGAGCCTGCACAGACCCCCTGGCAGGCCGGCACAGCCCCCCGAAAGGCCCGTACAGACCCCAGAGAGGCTGTACAAGGGCAGGAAAGGGTTTTTCTTATTCCGATACCGGAAGTCCCATAGACTTGAATGGGACTTCCGGTATCGGAATCGGCGATACCGATACTTTTTTTAAAGATCGGCCGATACCATCCGATACGATACTTTGAAGTATCGGACGGTATCGCTCAACTCTAGTGCTGAGCACTTGTTGACTGCTTTGCCTTCATTCTACAGTCCAACTCATCCCAAACCACCCATTCCCTCTTGGTCACAAGAACGTAGGCCACAGTCTGGTCTTTTGTTTGAGCTCCAAATTGCATCCCAGTGTCTTTGAGTTCTGCTATGCATACTGTGCTCTGGACATCTGAGATTCTCCTCCTATTCTGGTCTTCACCATCTAGGAAGAGGGCAATAACTCAGGCAACTAAAGAACAGTGCGCTTAGTCTGAACCCAGACACCCTGTGTGGGGGAGTATCTCAGACTATCATGGCACATTGTGTATACTGTGTGCAGAATTATTAGGCAATTTGTATTTTTGATGATACACTTTATTATTGAAGAACTGCAGAGCTGTCAATCAATCCAAAAGGTGAATAATCCTGGAACCTGAATACATAGCAAATTAAAAATGAGGTTTTATTTTTCTTAAGAGAACTTTTATGTGTGCAGAATTATTGGGCAATTATAGTGTGCAGAAATATGATATAACTGAATGAAAAAATAAATTCCCATCTCAATTGCTTGTTTTTATCTGTTAAATGGAGAATACTAATCAAACAACTCAAAATGTATAAAAATACATTTCTGATGTTTCATAACAAATGTCAGTCACCTCCTGTTCAATACCGGTCATAAACTGTCCACACATGGAGTGTCAGTTTTTTATACTGTTGAAGAACAACTTTTTGGGCCGCATCAACCACAACCTCCCAGACACTGGTCAGAGAGGTGACTGTTTTCCTTCATCATAAATCTCCCTTTTAAAAAGCCCACAAGTTCTTGATAGGGTTTAGATCAGGTGAGGAAGGAGCCAAGTCATTATTATTTCATCTTTGAGGCCTTTCTTGACCGTCGAGCAGTGGAGACTTCGATGCTGTGATGGAACATTGTGCTGCATAAAAATCATGGTTTTCTTGAAAGATGCTGACTTTTTCCTGTATCACTGTTTGAATGAAGTGTCTTCTAAAAACTGGCAGTACATCTGGGAGTTGATTTTGAGTCCATCTTCAACCCCAAAAGGTCCAACTAGTTCATCATTAGTAATATCAGCCCATAGCAGTACCCCACCTCCACAATGCTGTTGTCTTTTCCAGCCACAGGCCCAACGGTCTCATCCATCAAGAGTCACTCGCAGCTCATCAGTCCTTAAAACTTGTGAAAAATCAGTCTTTATATATTTGTTGGCTCAGTCTTGACGTTTCGCCTCTGTGTCTTGGTCAATGGTGTTTGGGTTTCAGCCTCCTCACCTCGGCTATGTCTCTGAGCACAGATGACTTTGTACTCCTGGACAATGCAGGGAGGTTGCAGTTCTGGAATATGGTAGTGTAGGGAAGGTGACCTGACAGACGGACTGACTGGTCAGGTTTCAAAGGGGTTTGCACTTGTCAGGCAGGATGTCAGTTATGACAGAAGGGAAAACAGCTAGGAAAGTGTAGGTGACGTGCAGTACCTGGAATTGACATTAGAGGGCAGGGAGGAGTGTGAGCATAGGACTTGACATCAGCTTAGGGCTAAGAAACCATTTGTCATGGGGGCGGAGTTACAGGGAACCGGGAAAGCTATAAATTTGACAGGAGGGTTCCAGAAGATTCCAGTCCCCAGGGGGAGCTCAAGTGACAAGAAGACTGTGACAGTTGGTGCACTGTGAGGAAAACCTAACTAGGGGACTGAGGAGAAAGGAAGTCAAGGGGGGTGGTCCTGACACGAAGTACCGCAGTATAGACGAGGCTCCGGGTGTAGGACACCGCATTTGGAACGACATATGACCAGTACAATTACTGTTGGTGTACAGGCCTACGGCAGCCACAGTGACGGAGCAGTCAGAGCGTCACAGAGTGAAAAGGGACGGTACATATATATACGTCCCTGTTGAAAGTACGCTGTCTCACTGTGTTCTGTAACCCGAGAGCTGTGAAGAGAATCGCGATGTGTTGTGGGACCGTCAGGCGGACGGTGAAAGAAAGAATAAACTTGGACCTGTTGCACCCGAAACGTGCCTCCATGTTGTGTCTGTACGTCACTGCGCGGTATACAGAGGGACCACCCCCCCGCCCGGCCCACCGACCCTACAGTAGCACTGGAGGATAATAACTTTCTGGTCGCTTCACGTTTGACTCTTCTCTAATCTTTGGCAGTTAATGAGCGGATTTTTTTCTCAACACGTTTCCTGCAACCCTGTTAACATTTGCATCAAAACTTTTGATGGTTCTGTGATCACGCCCCAATATCTTAGTAATTTCCAGAGCTCTACATCCACTGTAAGACTTGTAACAATTTTTACCTTTTCATAATCAGCTAAATTTCATTTTTGATAATTCTGCACCTATTTATAAAAGGCTGCACCCTCCTCATTACACAAATAAACCACCTGATCTGCTTCATCCAATAAGCCTTCAAGCTTACAGTATACATCTCAGAGTTTTTTAATTCAGCACAATGTTAGGCCCCCTTCACCCGTCCATATAAAACCGGTACCAGAAAAAACACTACTAGTGTCATCAGTGTTTTGAATCAGTGTGCCATTAGTGTTTTTACTGTATGGGTAAAGATAGACATTACAAATTACAATTAATTGTGCAGCACACTAATGGTACACTTATGCAGTTAGTGTGCTGTACGCGTTTTACACGTGTAGTGTCATGGGCCGGGCTGGGGGGTGGTCCCTCTCTTATCATGCAGAGATGTAACAGAGACATGATGGAGGCAAATGTCAGGTACAACAGGTCCAAGTTTATTCTCTTGCCGTCCGCCTGACAGCCTCCGAAGTACACCACACTTCAATTCACAGCACTTCACTTCACTAATCGGCCCTCCGTTTCCAAGGCCGCTTCACGCACACTGTACTTTACACCGGGCACGTACATATACGCACTGTCCCCTCTTCACTCTTCGACGCTCCTGTCAGATCCATCACTGTGGCCGCCTTAGGCCCGTAAACCAACAGTACTTTTACTGAACAGTCGTCTCTCTCAATACGGTATGCTTTACCTCGGTGCCTCGTCTATGCTGCAGAACTTTCATGTCAGGACCACCCCCCTGACGTTCTCTCTCCTCAGTCCCACTAGCTTGGTTTTCCTCAGAGTGCACAAACTGTCATAGTCCTCGTGTCACTTGAGCTCCCCCTGGGTGGGGACTCGAACTTTCTGGAACCTTACCTCAGCATTTATATCATTCCTGGTTCCCTGTAACTCCGCCCCCCATGACCAACAGTTTCCTAAGCCCTAAGCTGATGTCAAGCCCTTTACTCACACTCCTCCCTGCCCTTTAATGGTCAACCCAAGGTACTGCACGTCCACTACACTTTCCTAGCTGTTTCCCCACTGTAATAACTGACACCTGTCTAAACTGTGCAAACCTTCCTTTCTCTATTCTGACACCTCCGTCCATCAGGTCACCTTCCCTACACTCCTCCTTCCTTTGTCTATTGTCGTCCTCGACAATCGTAATCCCTGCCTTCGTCGTTCTAAAGCTTCATCTACACTCTGTTGTCGGACCAGTTGTTGGGCCAAACCCAATATCCACGGGGGCCGAACCATACTGGGAGCACCATGCTCTGAGCAGCCTACTGCTACTCACCAGCGCGCACGCCACATGACAACGTCTTTCAAATTGGGCTAGGTACACCCATATTCTCTCTATGCCGTGTACCTTCCCCTACTCTCCCCTTCTGTCACCTTCCACTGGCCGGTACACCATGATCGAGGCCTCACACCTACCAGATCATTGCCAGCGTCCACCTTCCTCCTTCAGGGATGTCCGTGGTGTCGGGGACCTGACCTAGGACGGCTGTCTTTCTCACGTCTTCCATCTCTTTTACCTTTCTTTCAGTTATATGTCATGGTCGGCATCTCGGTCTCCCAGATCTTCTCAACACATAGACCACTTCCGGATCTCATGCTTCCCTTGGGTCCCTCAGACCTTCTTTTACCAGGACCTGTTGCATTTACTTGGGCATATTATACAACCAAATAGCTTTATAATATCACAAGTTCCCCCTTTTCTATTTTTTTTTTTTAAACCAACATATAATAAAACAAAAACATAAGTTTCCTCCCCCTTCCTTTGACATTGACACTTCCCTTTTTTTTTCCACATCCCTGCCATGTCAGGCAAACTAACTGCAACAATAAAAAACATTTTCTGTAACCTGGACGGAAAACTGTCCTCGTGGTCTGCACAACGGTGCAACGAAGTCCTGACAGTCCAGATCATCTCCTGATGGCCGGTAGCAAGGGGCCCCACCGCCGAGGAGCTCCTGGGATGCAGGGAGTGTCTCTAGAGTTCTTGCTGCGGGGGCTCATGACCTTCGGGTTCAGCAATCACAGCTACCGCGTAGTAGCCGCGGGGACAGTACTCTTTGTAGTACGACATCAAGTCCCCCTCTTGCAAAGCCTGGCCATGACGGATGGAGGTCACGTTTCTATACACCTTCTGGCCGGTTGCGGGGTCTTGAATGAACCCATACCCTTTCTGCAAGTTAGTATATATGAGCCGTCCCAGGGATCATGCAGCCGCCATGCCAGCCTCTCCCCTCTCATGGAGCAGGTTCCAAATTTCCTGCTCCCTGGCCTTTTTCTTTCCAACAACCTCCGTGACCCAAACGGAGGGCACAATGCAGGCCCTGGAGTCTGGTGGGCGGGGCTCTGCCGAAGAAGAGAGCGAGGCAGAGGCGGCCGATGACGTCAGCGGCCCAGCAGCCGCAGGGGCCGGGTGGCGGGTGGGAGCAGCCGCGTTCTCAGAGGACTGGGCCACAGGGCCTGTCAAACAGGCCGCAGCCGGATCCAGCGCTGGCATAACCGCGGCCGCAGGGTAGGCCGCACCTAACGTTTCAGATGGGGTTGGAGAAGCGGTCGGTTTCATGAACGGGGTCGCTGCTGGCAGGGGGAACTCATCAGCGCCTTCTGTGGACAGGCTCCGTACTGGCGACACTGGGCGTGGCGCCACCGGGCGGGGTGGTTCGGGGACAGGAGCGGGGGCCTTGCTCAGCTCAGCATAAACCGTAGGGCCCTCCGCGGCCAGGCTTTCAGGAACGGAGTAGGCCACGTACTGAGGCCGAGTGGTGGGGGCCGCCTGCGGAGCCGCCGGCTGAGCCGGGGGAATTCTCACCTTCCCCTGCGTGGCAGCCTCCGACATAACATCCCGTGGCTTCTCCTGCAGTCTCCGTCCTTCACCCCGCCATCCGGCGGGGCTAGCCTCCAGGCTCGGGGTTGCATGGGGAGGGACTCTGCTGTCAACGTTGGCGACTGCTTCCAGTCCGGTGGACAGCAATCAAATTGCGCCAAGCAACTGCAGCCAATCTTTCCCTCGGTGCCACTCCCTTTGCTGGGTGGGGCGATGGCAGGCTTCTCCACCCATCTGCCAGGGTCCAGTATATGGGAGCGTCGGCCTCCTGGTACATACCGCTTCCCCCTGGGGTACGTTGAAGGGGGTCCCAGTCCATTCAGAACAACTGCAAACACCTGGACCTCTCCTCTGCGCTGAAGCAAGACGGCCATACTGCACAGCACCAGGTACCGCCCCGGATCCTCTGCTGGCAACGCAGATCCGCCACAGCGTTCCCAATTTGTACTCCACAGGTGGGTAATTTGTAATCCACAGGTGTTTGTAATCCACACAAAACAGTCTGAGTCTTTTTCCATTCTCTAGGGCAGACCAGCTGCAGAAGATGACGTATTAGCGGCGGCGATCCTGCCGACTACGCCAAGTGTAGGGTTGTGGGCCGGGATGGGGGGTGGTCCCTCTCTTATCGCGCAGAGATGTAACAGAGACACGATGGAGGCAAATGTCGGGTACAAGGGGTCCAAGTTTATTCTCTTGCCGTCTGCATGACGGCCTCTGAAGTACACCAGACTTCGATTCACAGCACTTCACTTCACTAATCGGCCCTCCGTTTCCAAGGCTGCTTCATGCACACCGTACTTTACACCAGGGACGTACATATACACACCGTCCCCTCTTCACTCTTCGACACTCCTGTCAGATCCGTCACTGTGACCGCCTTAGGCCCGTAAACCAACAGTACTTTTACTAAACAGTCGTCACTCTCAATACAGTATGCTTTACCTCGGTGTCTCGTCTATGCTGCGGAACTTTCCTGTCAGGACCACCCCCCTGACGTTCTCTCTCCTCAGTCCCCCTGGCTTGGTTTTCCTCAGAGTGCACAAACTGTCGTAGTCCTCCTGTCACTTGAGCTCCCCCTGGGGACTGGAACTTTCTGGAACCTTACCTCAGCATTTATATCATTCCTGGTTCCCTGTAACTCCGCCCCCATGACCAACGGTTTCCTAAGCCCTAAGCTGATGTCAGGCCCTTTACTCACACTCCTCCCTGCCCTCTAATGGTCAACCCAAGGTACTGCACGTCCACTACACTTTCCTAGCTGTTTCCCCACTGTAATAACTGACACCTGTCTAAACTGTGCAAACCGTCCTTTCTCTATTCTGACACGTCCGTCCGTCCGTCAGGTCACCTTCCCTACACACGGACCCATAGACTCATATTGACCCTTGTCATCCGTGCTGCACGGTCCGTGTAAAAACACGGACATGTGAGCAGCCCCCATAGGTTATAATATTGACATTTGGTATCCGTGAAAAAAAATGGAAGCCACACATACCAGAAAAACGTCAATGTGAAGGAGGCCTTATAGGGGATGCTGGCAGCCATTTTACATATGAGACGAGGGCAGAAGGAATTAGAGGAATCGGAGCAGAAACGTTAAATAGGAGAACACCAAGTGTGACATTTTACTTGGGAGGCAGAGGGTTGCTTTAAGGATTCACTCAACATGAAGATGGCGTCCACAAATCATCTTCCCATAGGAAACTTAATAGGATAATGTCTTACACATTCATAAGGCAGAACTTGGGAAACTTGAAGTGTGGGTGCTGCTCACTGCCAACAGATGTGGCACTCGTCATCCTCACCATGTTTTGCCTGCATACACAACACAGACTCCGATGCTGCTCCCTCTGCTAATTAGCAGGTGAGGAGAATTGTCATTTCCTAATCAATTCAAGCAGGGTTGTGTTGTTAGGAAGCAGGGCAGTACAATGCAGTGTCATGAGTAGTGTTGAGCGATACCATCCGATACCCTAAAATATCGGATCGGATGGTATCGGCCCGATACGAAAAAAGTATTAGGTATCGCCGATTCTGATACCGGAAGTCCCATTCAAGTCTATGGCACTTCCAGTATCGGAATAAGAAAAACCCTTTTCTGTCCTTTACAGCCTCTCGGGGGGGTGTACGGACCTTCCGGGGGGCTGTGCCGACTGCCCGGGGGTCTGTGCGGACTGCCGGGGGACTGCGGGGCTGTGCCGGCCTGCCGGTGGTCTGTACCGACTGTCCGGGGGTCTGTGCAGGCTGCGGTGGGCTGTGCTGGCCTGCCGGTGGTCTGTGCCCACTGTCTGGGGGTCTGTGCAGGCTGCGGGGGTCTGTACCGGCCTGCCGGGGGGCTGTGCCGACTGTCTGGGGGTCTGTGCAGGCTGCGGGGGTCTGTACCGGCCTGCCGAGGGGCTGTGCCGGCCTGCCGGTGGTCTGTACCGACTGTCCGGGGGTCTGAGCGGACTGCCGGGGGTCTGTACCAGCCTGCCGGGGGGCTGTGCCGGCCTGCCGGTGGTCTGTACCGACTGTCCGGGGGTCTGTGCAGGCTGCGGGGGTCTGTACCGGCCTGCCGGGGGGCTGTGCCGGCCTGCCGGTGGTCTGTACCGACTGTCCGGGGGTCTGAGCGGACTGCCGGGGGTCTGTACCGGCCTGCCGGGGGGCTGTGCAGGCCTGCTGGTGGTCTGTACCGACTGTCCGTGGGTCTGAGCGGACTGCCGGGGGTCTGTAACGGCCTGCCGGGGGGCTGTGCCAGCCTGCCGGGGGGCTGTGCCGACTGTCTGGGGGTCTGTGCAGACTGCGGGGGTCTGTACCGGCCTGCCGAGGGGCTGTGCCGGCCTGCCGGCGGTCTGTACCGACTGTCCGGGGGTCTAAGCGGACTGCCGGGGGTCTGTACCAGCCTGCCGGGGGGCTGTGCTGGCCTGCCAGTGGTCTGTACCGACTGTCCGGGGGTCTGTGCAGGCTGCGGGGGTCTGTACCGGCCTGCCGGGGGGCTGTGCCGGCCTGCCGGTGGTCTGTACTGACTGTCCGGGGGTCTGTGCAGGCTGCGGGGGTCTGTACCGGCCTGCCGGGGGTCTGTGCCAGCCTGCCGGTGGTCTGTACCGACTGTCCGGGGGTCTGTGCAGGCTGCGGGGGTCTGTACCGGCCTGCCGGTGGTCTGTACTGACTGTCCGGGGGTCTGTGCAGGCTGCGGGGGTCTGTGCAGGATCGTCCGATGGGACTACAAGTCCCATCGGGCGATGCCTGCTACCATGACGGTAATTGACACATTAGCCAATGATGGGGCAGTAGTAGTCCCATCATCCAGCCTATGTGTACAATGTACAAAAAAAAATACATACTACATGCTACATACATACTACATACAAGCTACATACATGCAACATACATACTACATACATACTATATATACTACATGCATGCAACATGCATACTACATATATACTACATGCAACATGCATACTACATATATACTACATGCATGCAACATACATACAACATATATACTACATGTATGCAACATGCATATATACAACATATATACTACATGCAACATACAAACTACATATATACCACATGCATGCAACATGCATACTACATATATACTACATGCATGCAACATACATATATACTACATATATACTACATGCAACATACATACTACATATATACTACATGCATGCAACATACATATAAACAACATGTATACTACATGCATGCAACATACATACAACATATATACTACATGCATGCAACATACATACAACATATATACTACATGCAACATACAAACTACATATATACCACATGCATGCAACATGCATACTACATATATACTACATGCATGCAACATACATATATACTACATATATACTACATGCAACATACATACTACATATATACTACATGCATGCAACATACATATACACAACATATATACTACATGCATGCTACATACATACAACATATATACTACATGCATGCAACATGCATATATACAACATATATACTACATGCAACATGCATATTACATATATACCACATATATACTACATGCATGCAACATACATACTACATACATACTACATATATACCACATGCATGCAACATGCATGCTACATACTACATATATACTACATGCATACTATATATATACCACATGCATGCAACATGCATACTACATATATACCACATATATACTACAAGCATGCAACATACATATATTCTACATATATGCTACATGCATGCAACATACATATATACGACATATATACTACATGCATGCAACATACATATATATTACATATATACTACATGCAACATGCATACTACATATATACCACATGCATGCAACATACATATATACAACATATATACTACATGCATGCAACATGCATACTACATATATACCACATATATACTACATGCATGCAACATACATATATTCTACATATATACTACATGCAACATGCATACTACATATATACCACATGCATGCAACATGCATACCACATATATACTACATGCATGCAACATACATACTACATATATACTACATGCATACTACATATATACCACATGCATGCAACATGCATACTACATATATACCACATATATACTACATGCATGCAACATACATATATACTACATATATACTACATGCATGCAACATACATACTACATACATACTACATATATAATACAAGTATACTACATATATACCACATGCATGCAACATGCATACTAAATATATACCACATGTATACTACATGCATGCAACATACATATATACTACATATATACTACATGCATGCAACATACATATATACTACATATATACCACATGCATGCAACATACATATATACAACATATATACTACATGCATGCAACATGCATACTACATATATACCACATATATACTACATGCATGCAACATACATATATTCTACATATATACTACATGCAACATGCATACTACATATATACTACATGCATGCAACACACATAGTACATATAAACTACATGCATGCAACATACATACTACATATATACTACATGCATACTACATATATACCACATGCATGCAACATGCATACTACATATATACCACATATATACTACATGCATGCAACATACATATATACTACATATATACTACATGCATGCAACATACATATATACAACATATATACTACATGCATGCAACATATATATATACTACATATATACTACATGCAACATGCATACTACATATATACCACATGCATGCAACATACATATATACAACATATATACTACATGCATGCAACATGCATACTACATATATACCACATATATACTACATGCATGCAACATACATATATTCTACATATATACTACATGCAACATGCATACTACATATATACTACATGCATGCAACATACATACTACATATATACCACATGCATGCAACATGCATACTACATATATACCACATATATACTACATGCATGCAACATACATATATTCTACATATATACTACATGCAACATGCATACCACATATATACTACATGCATGCAACATACATATATACTACATGCAACATACATATATACAACATATATACTACATGCATGCAACATACATATATACTACATATATACTACATGCAACATGCATACTACATATATACCACATGCATGCAACATACATATATACAACATATATACTACATGCATGCAACATGCATACTACATATATACCACATATATACTACATGCATGCAACATACATATATTCTACACATATACTACATGCATACTGCATATATACCACATGCATGCAACATGCATACCACATATATACTACATGCATACTACATATATACTACATGCATACTACATATATATCACATGCATGCAGCATGCATACTACATATATACCACATATATACTACATGCATGCAACATACATACTACATATATACTACATGCATACTACATATATACCACATGCATGCAACATGCATACTAAATATATACCACATATACACTACATGCATGCAACATACATATATACTACATATATACTACATGCATGCAACATACATATATACTACATATATACCACATGCATGCAACATACATATATACAACATATATACTACATGCATGCAACATGCATACTACATATATACCACATATATACTACATGCATGCAACATACATATATTCTACATATATACTACATGCAACATGCATACTACATATATACTACATGCATGCAACACACATAGTACATATATACTACATGCATGCAACATACATACTACATATATACTACATGCATACTACATATATACCACATGCATGCAACATGCATACTACATATATACCACATATATACTACATGCATGCAACATACATATATACTACATATATACTACATGCATGCAACATACATATATACAACATATATACTACATGCATGCAACATACATATACAGTATACTACATATATACTACATGCAACATGCATATTACATATATACCACATGCATGCAACATACATATATACAACATATATACTACATGCATGCAACATGCATACTACATATATACTACATGCATGCAACATACATATATTCTACATATATACTACATGCAACATGCATACTACATATATACTACATGCATGCAACATACATACTACATATATACCACATGCATGCAACATGCATACCACATATATACTACATGCATGCAACATACATATATATTACATGCTACATGCATGCAACATACATACTACATGCATGCAACATACTTACATACAACATATATACTACATGCATGCAACATGCATACTACATATATACAGCATATATACTACATGCATGCAACATACATATATACTACATGCAACATACATACTACATATATACCACATGCATGCTACATATATACTACATGCATGCAACATACATATATACTACATGCATGCAACATACATACTATATATATACCACATGCATGCAACATGCATACTACATATATACTACATCTATACTACATTCATGCAACATACATATATACTACATACAATACATTCATACAATACATACATATAGACATACAGTACATATAACATAGAGTACATACTCACCATCACTTGTCACTTTGATCCCCGAAGCCATTGTCATTTTTGGAATAAATATTAAAATAACAAACAAAGAATATACTCCCTGATCCGCAGAAATCCACGAGTGTCCCACGACGATCTTGCGTGGAGAACAGCAGCATCAGCTGATGCTACCGCTCTCTACGAGCTCCAGGAAACCAGTGTCGGGAGGTAGGTATCCTTCTGCCCTTTATTCCTCCGCCACTGTAAAAAAAAAAGTCCCTAGTCGCATTGGGAGGTTTCTTCAATAAAATTCGATGTATACTCTAATGGGTGATGACTTTTATTAGACTGACTGTCATTTGTACCGACTATTTAGGAAAATCATAGAAAAATATCATTTGCATAATAATTTGGAACACAGTGTATGTAGTATGCATGTTGCATGCATGTGGTATATATGTAGTATGTATGTATGTTGCATGCATGTAGTATATATGTATGTTGCATGCATGTAGTATATATGTGGTATATATGTAGTATGCATGTTGCATGCATGTGGTATATATGTAGTATGTATGTATGTTGCATGTATGTAGTATGCATGTAGCATGTAGTATGTATTTTTTTTTTTAACATTCAACACATAGGCCGGATGATGGGACTACTACTGTCCCATCATTGGCTAATGTGTCAATCACCGTCATGGTAGCAGGCAACGCCCGATGGGACTTGTAGTCCCATCGGACGATGCCTGCACAGACCCCCGCAGCCTGCACAGACCCCCGGACAGTCGGCACAGACCACCGGCAGGCCGGCACAGCCCCCCCGGCAGGCCGGTACAGACCCCCGGCAGTTCGCACAGACCCCCGGGCAGTCGGCACAGACCCCCGGGCAGGCCGGTACAGACCCCAGGGCAGGCCGGTACAGACCCCCGGGCAGGCCGGCACAGACCCCCGGGCAGGCCGGTACAGACCCCCGGGCAGGCCGGCACAGACCCCTGGCAGGCCGGCACAGACCCCCGGGCAGGCCGGCACAGACACCCGGGCAGGCCAGTACAGACCCCCTGGAAGGCCCGAACAGACAGCGCATCATGATGCGCACAGACCGCGCATCATGATGACGTCATTTCGGCAGCCAATCAGAGCCACAGCAGTGGCTCTTTGCATTATGGGAACTTCCGATTCCGATATCCGATATTGAAAAAATATCGGTACACGGTATCGGAAATTCCGATACAGCGAGTATCGGCAGATACCCGATATTTACAGTATCGGAATGCTGAACACTAGTGGTATGTATGTTGCATGTAGTATATATGTTGTATATGTATGTTGCATGCATGTGGTATATATGTAGTATGCATGTAGTATATATGTAGTATGTATGTTGCATGCATGTAGTATATATGTTGTATGTATGTTGCATGCATGTAGTATATATGTGGTATATATGTAGTATGCATGTTGCATGCATGTGGTATATATGTAGTATGCATGTAGTATATATGTAGCATGCATGTTGCATGCATGTAGTATATATGTTGTATGTATGTTGCATGCATGTAGTATATATGTGGTATATATGTAGTATGCATGTTGCATGCATGTGGTATATATGTAGTATGTATGTTGCATGCATGTAGTATATATGTAGTATGCATGTTGCATGCATGTGGTATATATGTAGTATGTATGTTGCATGCATGTAGTATGTATGTAGTATGTATGTAGTATGTATGTAGCATGTAGTATGTATTTTTTTTTTTTTACATTCAACACATAGGTCGGATGATGGGACTACTACTGTCCCATCATTGGCTAATGAGTCAATCACCGTCATGGTAGCAGGCATCGGACGATGCCTGCACAGACCCCCGCAGCCTGCACAGACCCCCGGACAGTCGGCACAGACCACAGGCAGGCCGGCACAGCCCCCCGGCAGGCCGGTACAGACCCCCGGCAGTCCGCACAGACCCCCGGACAGTCGGCACAGACCACCGGCAGGCCGGCACAGCCCCCCGGGCAGGCCGGTACAGACTCCCGGGCAGGCCGATACAGACCCCCGGGCAGGCCGGCAAAGACCCCCGCATCATGATGACGTCATTTCGGCAGCCAATCAGAGCCACGGCAGTGGCTCTTTGCATTATGGGAACTTCCAATTCCGATATCCGATATTGAAAAAATATCTGTACTCGGTATCGGAAATTCCGATACAGCGAATATCGGCCGATACCCGATATTTGCAGTATCGGAATGCTCAACACTAGTAGTATGTATGTTGCATGTAGTATATATGTTGTATATATGTATGTTGCATGCATGTGGTATATATGTAGTATGCATGTAGTATATATGTGATATATATGTAGTATGTATGTATGTTGCATGCATGTAGTATATATGTAGTATGCATGTTGCATGTACTATATATGTATGTTGCATGCACGTAGTATATATGTAGTATGCATGTTGCATGCATGTAGTATATATGTTGTATGTATGTTGCATGCATGTAGTATATATGTGGTTTATATGTAGTATGCATGTTGCATGCATGTGGTATATATGTAATATGTATGTATGTTGAATGCATGTAGCATATATGTAGTATGTATGTATGTTGCATGCATGTAGTATGTATGTATCATGCAGTATGTATGTATGTAGCATGTAGTATGTATTTTTTTTTTTTTTACATTCAACACATAGGCCGGATGATGGGACTACTACTGTCCCATCATTGGCTAATGTGTCAATCATCGTCATGGTAGCAGGCATCGCCCGATGGGACTTGTAGTCCCATCGGACGATGCTTGCACAGACCACCGCAGCCTGCAAAGACCCTCGGACAGTCGGCACAGACCACCGGCAGGCCGGCACAGCCCCCGGGCAGGCCGGTACAGACCCCCGGGCAGTCGGCACAGACCCCCGGGCAGGCCGGTACAGACCCCCGGGCAGGCCGGCACAGACCCCCAGGCAGGCCGGCACAGATACCCGGGCAGGCCGGTACAGACCCCCCGGAAGGCCCGGACTGACGGCGCATCATGTTGCGCACAGACCGCGCATCATGATGACGTCATTTTGGCAGCCAATCAGAGCCACAGCAGTGGCTCTTTGCATTATGGGAACTTCCGATTCCGATATCCGATATTTAAAAAATATCGGTACTCGGTATCGGAATTCCGATACAGCGAATATCGGCTGATACCCGATATTTGCAGTATCGGAATGCTCAACACTAGTCATGAGATGACGGCACACCTACATCTGTATGTCACACGTTGCTTTTGAGGAATACAGATGTAACCGAGCTGAGTTATTGGGCATAACTATGATGCAATGATTCATTACTGCGGTTTTACATAGGACTGTAGGTACACTATATTACATCAAAAGAGATATTTAAATGACGCATTCAGCTCTACTGAAACAAGCCATTCAGACGCCATGGTCTATGCAATCTTTTTTAAAAGTTCAAAAGTGCAAGTCAAATCAAATGTATGACATACAGTACATGAATTGTAATATCTGGAGATCAGCAACCATTTTGTAAATCACTTCGCGTGAATCACCTAAAACAGTGACAATCATTTTACACATTACAGAAGATTTCCTCAGCTAGAGAAGGCTCACATGACCTCAGGTGTGGCCAGATGGGCTCACCCATAATGCCTTGTAGCTATTACATTTCATGCCAAAGTTATTCAAGAGGCGACTGTATAAAAGCAAAAGCAGGGAATGCAGCAGCTATTTTTTGGTGAACCTGGATAGTGAACAGAAGTCACACCTTAGCTATAGAAATAGGGCAAGTAAGCTAACAGAGAAGAAACTACAGATAGTGGGCCTGATTCATAATTTGTGTTTTTTTTAAAAATTACCTTTTTTTATGCTGCAAATTCATAAAAGATAGTGGACGCAAGTAATTTATTTTGCACAAAGCCCAAATATTTTTTTCCAGTCTTTAACTGTTTTTGCTCATTTTTAGCATGAAAAGTTGCATATTTTGCTAAATGTTTCAAGAAATCACTCCGGTGGATGACTGAAGTAGAGTTGTTCCAAATTTTGCAACTTTTTCAAAAAAATCAGATTTCATGTATCAGTTTAAAACATCTGGAATAGTCAATTTGACCTAAAAATCTGAAAATTAACTAAACCACTGGAGTCAAATGGAAAAAAATGAATTTGGCACAAATTAAAAAATCACTAATTGAGAGGTATTCACGCCAAAAAATCTGGCAAAAAATGAATTGCGCCCATTGTGTGAGGAGCATACTATTGGTTACCACAAGTTACCATCCATTTACCCACTGCCATATATGTTAAGGTCACTTTGACATTACTAAGGGTATGTTTGCTTTAAAGAGCTTAAAATCGCTGTAGATAAAGTATTCACAGTCTCAAGAGGGCTCAGCGTTATACACATCTATTCAGGGTAATTGAAGGCTTTATTCAACCATAAATCCCCAAATCAATCAACAAAGGAACAAAGAGTCATAAACCCAAAACATCAAAATAAAATTATTATTTTATTCAGAATAAATTGTTAAAAAATTATATTAAAATTAAACAAAGGTATTTCATTAAAATAGTAAGGGGCACAATAGTATACTGGAGATATTTGTTACAATGGAATATTACAAAGCAAAAAGTTTTATGGTCAAAAATGGCTGGATCAGTTTATAAAAAATGCACAGTGCCTTACGATAATTGAATTCCTAAAGGGAGAGGTCTACAGAAAAAGAATTATATCTAGATCCTGTTAAATGTCAGTTCACAAAATGTGCATCGAGCTTTATCATTACAAAAATTATCATTATAGTGTGATAGCTAAATCACTATAAACTTATCCCTTATCCAAAGTCAACTTCAGTTACTGAAAACAGTCAAAATTTCTAAGTTACTCAAGGATATAAATTTGCCATATACCAAGGTGTTTAAGTCCAGCTTAAATGTAAGAACTTAATCAGGCATGTCTGAAATTTATTAAAGGCCAAGTTGCTCACAGATAAACAAACTGCTATATATGTGATTACAAAGGATTACCTGGACCCGTAGAAGCGAGAAATCGCGAAACGGCCGTTGTCCGGCACCTCCCTCCCCTAGCATTCCTCCACGTCCTGCATGTCCACACATTTGATGGAAATTATGTGAAATAAAGACTCACAGTTTTTCAGCTACATTGGTGAGTGCTGCATATTTCTTCTTTTTTTGCTTCACATTGAAATATTCATGTTTTTTCATGCAAGCACCTCCATTTTTGACTGAATCATATGCCGCAATACTTCAGATAAATAGCTCCGTCTGGTAATGTGGTGATTTGTGTGCCCTAGTATGCCGTTCATCTGTTTGCTCTTTGCTCGGATTCCATCAGTACCTGCCCAGCAAGAGGGCCAGGTACAGAATTAAACTCCACAAACTGTGTGAGAGTACCTAAGGGTACACCCACAGGTTTGCGTTTATGAAGGAAAGGACACCAGGATTGAACCCCCTGACCCTGTCCTAGGAGTGAGTGGGAAAATTGTGTGGGATTTGGTGCACCCACTGCTGGATAAAGGTTATCAGCTCTATATGGATAACATTCATACCAGCATCCCATTCTACAAATCCCTCTCTGCACAAGGTACTGCAGCCTGCAGTACTGTTCGCAAAAATCAGAGAGGCCTCCTGAAAACGCTACTTGGGCAGATATATCGACCACCTGCTGGTGGTCAGGTACAAGGTCAAGAGGGATGTCCTTCTCTTGACCACTATACACGGTGTTGGCAGTACCCTAAGCATTGTACGAGGTACCTCTACAAAGGTTAGCAAACCGGACTTTGTACTGGGGTCGCAAAAACATGGGGGGCGTTGATCTCTCCGATCAACTTCTCCAACTGTACAGTGCTTTGAGAAAGGCCAGGGTGTGGTACAAAAAGCTAGCCGTGCACATCGTACAAATGGCAATGCTCATCGCTTTCCTGCTGTCACAATGTGCATGCCTACACCGATACATCACACCTTCAGTTCCAGGAGGTAGTGGTTAAGTCCCTGATATTTGGCACTCTGGAAGGAGCGGGCCCCAGTACTTTCGGAACTGAAGGTGCACGTATCTTACCAGGTCAGCATTTTCCGGGGGAGGTCCTGCAAACTGGAACAAGATGTAAGTCGCAAAAAAAGTGCCGAGTGTGTTACAAAAGTGAATACACAAGGACACCATTAATCAATGTGACACCAGCCCCGAAAAACCAGGTCTGTGTATGAGAGATTGCTTCAAATTATACCACACCTCCATGCACTACTAATTTACTTAGATTTACAGGAAACAATAGATTAGTTCCAAAAAGGGAGCACATCTAGATAAGTTCCTTGGGGATCTAGTTTCCAAAATGATGTCACTTGTGTTTTTTTTAACTGTTTAGGCACATCACAGGCTCTGCAAACGGAACATGACGCCCGCAGACCATTCCATCAAAGTCTGCATTCCAAAAGATCATTACATCCCTTCCAAGCCCCAACGTGTGACCAAACAGTAGTTTTCTCCCACATATGGGGTACCAGTGTACGCAGGATAAATTGAACAACAACTTTTGGGGTACAATTTATCCTGTTACCCTTGGAAAAATTAAAAATTTGGGACTAAACAATCATGTTTGTGGAAAAAAATTATTTTTTTTTCACGCCGGAGCTTTATAAACTTTAGTGAAACACTTGGGAGTTCAAAGTGCTCATCACACATCTAGATAAGTTCCTTAGGGGGTCTAAATACCTGTATCTGCTAATATAGTGTTTGCTTGTTTTTCCTAAGTCATGTGACAAGACTCTAAAGAGGGCAATATTGAATTTGAGGATTGCTACCTCCAATAGGTGGCATTAGAGTTCCAGTCCTCATCCTCTCGAAACAAGCTATTTTCATGTTTAAAGCCCAAGAGGAGCATTACATGGTCTATAAGACTCCTCTCACCAGCATATCACTCTCCACATGGAGAGATGTTATCCCCTTACACTAACTTTCTTACTCTTGAGGACTCCATTTTATTACTGGATCCCAGACTTTAAAAAAAAACAATTTTGAAAACAATTTTGTCTATGGATGCATTTTGACTTTTATTCTTTCTAGAATAAAAAAGGGATTAGTGATGAGCAAGCAGGCTCGGTAATGCTCGTTACTCATCCCAGTATTTCTGTACTCGAGGTACTCGAGCATTTCTGACATTATTCGGCGGGAGCTCGGGTCTCCGCCCTGCAGGTTTGGCGCTCTTAGAGAGCCAATCAACATGCAGGAATTGTCTGCCATGCACTGTAATGCCGAGCCATCTTTGCTATGGTATTACAGTGATTGGCTGGCCACACAACATCATCAGGTCTATAAGAGACCTGCTGCTGCCCTGCTCGTTGCATTCAGCTCCGGATTCAGACAGTAAACAGAGAGTTGCTGCTGAGATAGGGTCAGATAGGGTCAGATCTGGGAGTTTATAAGCTAGTGTGGGTATACCATCATAGAATCCACAAATCCAGTTAAACTAACAGTCCTTCTAAGGACTAATTACGGGTTATATAGATTTCAGTGCTATGTAGGTAGGGAAATACATGTGGCTATATACATATCAGTGCAAGGCATGCAGGCACTGTATGTGGATATATAGATATCATTGCATACATCAAGATGGTACATTCCATTACTGTCAGCTGCTGCCTATTATATATATTGACTGTATATACCTAGTCCCAGGTATCAATGGCTAGGAATAATTTTTTTTGCTTCTTAATCCTCATTATTTGAATCCAAAGCAATCCCGGGCCCTTTACTTTTCTCCCTTTGCTTGTTGATACTGCAGACTACAACCAAATCCTTTTCATAGTACAGCGTGAAAATCCAGCAATTTTAAACGGGTTTGCCGGTCCCAGGCATCACATGTGAGTGCGCAGAAAAATCTGCCAATTTTTGTGGTACTGTAGAATTTTTTTGGAGTGTCTTATACAATTTTTTGACACCATTTTCCTGCCAAAAAATATTCAGCTACAGAGCAGATATTTTACACTGTGTTTTGTCCGCCACATGGATCGCATATCATTGCGCTCAAAATTTTGCCATTTCAGGCCTACATAGAGTTGATTTGTTGTGTCATAGCCTACTTTTTGACGCAATTTTGCTGGCTAAAAAAAAAAAACCACAGGGCAGATATTTGAAATTGGCTATCTCCATCAGAAGACTCATCTTTCTGTGGGCTAAAAATTGTGGCGTTTCAGGCCTCCATTCCACTGTATTTGCTGTCTGTTACCCTGGGTCTATACACTATTTTATGGTAAAAAATACTGTACAGGCCACATATTGAACAGTTAAGTAATTCTGTCAGACACCTCATCTAAATTGTAAAATATTCAGGATTGAGAGTCCTCAGTAGTTGATACCTTTTAGATATCTTTCCTGCATCTAAATTGTGGCATTTCAGGCTTACATTCACCTTTTTTTGCTGTGTCTTACCCTAGTTCTATAGACTATTTTGGGGTAAAAAAAAATATGAGCCACATATTGAACAGTGTGGTATTTTCATCAGACACCTGATCTATCTGTGGGCTACAAATTATGGCATTTCAGGCCTCCATTCCACTGTATTTGCTGTCTGTTACCCTAGTTCCATACAATATTTTAGGGGAAAAAAATAAAAAATAAAGGTCACACATTGAACAATGTGGTATCTCTGTCAGACGCCTGATCTATCTGTGGGCTACAAATTGTTCCATTTCAGGCCTCCATTCCACCGTATTTGCTGTGTCTTACCCTAGTTATTGACACCATTTTGATAACAAAAAATAATTTTTTACCTATATTCCAGATATTTTAAAATATGATTTTCCGCACACGGATAACATACAAGTTCGCTTCCAATTCAGCCATTTGTAGTGAATGTGGAAAATATTGCAGTCAATTTAAAATGGTCAAGGCAAGTGGCAAGGGATGGGGAAGTGGACGTAATGGTGATAGTGATGGTGCATGCAGAGGCCGAGGCCAAGCTGAAATTGTGCCACAACAAACACCGACATCTGCTCGCATGACCATCCTGTCCGAATTCATAGGGGACTGCAGAACAGCACCACTGAAACCAGAGCATTGTCAAAAGGTTGTTGATGGATAGCAGATAATGCTTCCACTCACTATTCCACCACCACCAGCACCCTGTCTTCCACATGGTCAAGTCTGAATAGCCGTGTGTCTGGACTGCATATTCCTCACCCTTATCCTCTCTCCTCCCACCATGCCGAGTGCCCAGAGACAACTGATCCCACACTTGGGCACTCCAAAGAGCTGTTCACTTTTCCATTTATAGATTTGGGCCTCTCGCCCGGTCCACTTGAAGCAGGGCAAGATAAGATCGCATGTAGCGATGCCCAAATATTTTAGCCACCACGTTCACACAAAGGCGACGGTGGGAACGTGTGGCAACAGGTGGACGATGATGAGACACAATTGCCAGAAAGTCAGGAGGATGACCAGGTTGCGGAAGTGGAAGCCAAGGTGGTGGATGATATAGTAACTGACCCAACCTGACAGGAGGACATGCAGAGTGAGGACAGCAGCACAGAGAGGGAGGGAGGCATAGCCCCTCAACAGGCAGGAAGAAGCAGTGTGGTGACCACAGACAGAAGGCAGGCAACCGTTCCTCGTTACACCAACACGATGGAAGTTGGCAGTACAACTGTTAGGTCTTCCCGAGTCCGGTTGTTTCTTAAAGACTCTGCCGATGACCCCAAACAGACCATTTGCACCACCTGCCATGCCCGCTTCAGCAGGGGTAGCAAAACTACCAGCCTGACCACCACCAGCATGATCAGGCACAAGGCAGCAAAGCACCCAACTTTGTGGGCCGAACAACAGGCTCCAGGAACAGTGTCTGTGGGGGAAAACACTGCTTCTTCCACTGTTGTGCGTGCAAGCCAATCCCCTGTCCACGTTGCATGTGAAGATGCCTCCTGCCCTGCACCTGTTGTTGCACACACTCAACTACCACCATCATCAAGCATGTCCACGTCCTTCCATTACAGCCTTTAGTTGTCCATACCCCAGTCATTGGAACGCAAGCGTAAATATGCAGCCAATGTCCCACATGCCACAGTACTAAATTCATACATTTCTTATCTGCTTGCACTTGAAATGTTGCCTTTTAGGCTCGTAGATATGGAAGCTTTCTGCCACCTGATGGTGGCAGCCGTCCCAGGGTACTCAGTCCCCAGCCGACACTATGTTAGGAGTCAGGTTCCTGCGTCTGCTCTGCAAAAATCCAGATCCTTACATTCTGCGGTCTCTTGCTCTTTATCTACCGCAGAGGAGATTGCCTTGCAGCAAATCTCTCCAGGGGCTAAGTCCCTCTGTCCTCCTACTGAGCATGCTCATGAGACGGTTTCCCATTGGAGATCGGGAGCCATGTGCTCAGGTCCTGCTCCAGATCTCATTGGTCCATCTCGGAGATCTGGAAGCTTCCGGAAGGTCCCGGCTGCTATAAAAAGCACGCATGGCCGTTCCGCCATGCGCTAGTATAGACTATACTGCTATGTGTGAATGGTGACGGATGTATGATTCTGGTGACTGACTTATTATGAAACCCCTTCCCTCTGATATTACGCATGCGGTTAGGGAATTAGTTCAGCAGTAGTCTGCGCCAGTCTGTGGCAAGCCTTAGGCCACTGTGCACACCGCACCTCTGCGCTAGCGTCCGACATAGCGCCTGCTTTGTAGCTGTGTCGTCCAGCGGCAGTGTCCTGCGCCGCGCTACAGTTGCAGCCCTTCTTGACGTTCGCATTAGCGACGCCGCACACACAGTAGGTCTAGACGGACGCAGCCCCTCTGTCTTAGTTACTGCTCCTGTCACCTTATACCGTGTGTGCATTTACCTGAGGCCTGTGACTCTAACAGGCTCAGCCTTTTGTATGTTTTTGTTGCGGCGCCTCTGTGTGTGAACAGAGCCCGCTCTGCGCACCTCGGGTGAAGTTGAACCCGTGCGCATTATATCGCCATATTGCTCGTCTGCCATTACTCAGCAGTGGTTGTAACACGTACTGCACGGTGGACCCCGAGCGGCGAACGCACTTTATTATTATTTTTATTTAGTGCGTTCCGCCGTTCCTAACATTTTACTAGCGCCAGGGTCTGGCTAGTGATGGCAGATCAGCAGCAACTCCTTCAGTGCATTCGCCAGCTATAGGGCCGGTTGGCTACTCTTGAGAATGTTATCGCAGCGGCGAAGTCTTCGGAGGCTGCTGTACGGGCGATCGCAGAGGCGGTTTCTTGTATGTCCACATCCTCCCACGCGCCGACAGTTACCCGCCTCCCATTGCCCGATAAATTTTCTGGTGATGGCGCCTCCTGTAGGGGTTTCGTCAGCCAGTGCTCTATCCAGCTGGAGTTACTGGCTGCGCCATTCCCTACGGAGCGGGCCAAGGTGGGGTTTATTGTTTCCCTTCTGTCGGTCAAGGCCTTGGAGTGGGCTACGCCACTATGGGAGCGTGGTGACCCAGAGGTTCGGACCGCTGCTCAGTTTTTAACAGCTATTAAGCAGGTCTTCCTGGGACCACGGGTCACGCACGACACCTCTCTACAGCTACTGGCTTTGACTCAGGGATCCCTCTCGGTTAGTCAGTATGCCGTTTGTTTTCGGACACTGGCTTCCGAGCTGGAGTAGTCTGACAAAGCCCTCATCCCTGTGTTTTGGAGAGGTTTAGCTGAGCATGTTAAGGATGCTCTTTCTACCGGAGAGGTTCCTGCAAGTTTGGAGGAGCTGATCGCCATTGCCACCCGCATTGATCTCCGTTTTTCAGAGTGCGGGCTGGAGCGGGCTCAGTCCAGACGGAAGGTTACTCCGGCTCCCAGCCTCTTTGAACCTTTGGAATCACCCGAGCCAGAGTGTTCACTCCCAGAGCCCATGGAGGTGTCTCGCGCCAGTCTCGAGGCGCGTCCGACACTAACTTCCACTTGTGGCTTCCACTGTCAGCACATTGTTCACCGGGATAACAGGGCCCTGCAATGGCCAAACTCTGTGCCGCCAGGCAAGACTTTTGTCCCCCCTCGCCTTTAGCCGAAGGTCCTTGCGTTGGCACACGCGTCCAGTGCGGGTGGTCACTGAGGCTACATGCAGACCACAAAACTCCTGGCAGGGTCGTATTGGTGGTCGCACAGGGCTCGGGACATTAAGAAATATATTCAGGCATGCGCCTCGTGTGCTCGGGTAAGCTTCCTTAAACAGAGAGTGGAGACGATCGCCGACACACCTCGGCGTCCCACTTCAACTTATGCTCCGGGCCGTTTTGCCGCTGCCGCTGTCTCCCACATGTCCCTTCTTAAACCTGGCGATCATGCTGCCTCTGATACCTTCCACGTGTCCCGGTTTTCCGTGTCACCTACAGGGACATCAGACTTGCCTTCGGACGAGTCTGAGGCCTATGCCTCTGATGGGCACAGGGTGGTGGATTGGAAGGCTCAGAGAGGAGGGGGCCCTAGGAGGGGGGTAATGTTAGGAGTCAGGTTCCTGTATCTGCTCTGCAGGAATCCAGACCCTTACATTCTGCGGTCTCTTGCTCTTTATCTACCGCAGAGGAGATTGCCTTGCAGCATATCTCTTCAGGAGCTAAGTCCCTCTGTCCTCCTACTGAGCATGCTTATGAGACAGTTTCCCATTGGAGATCGGGAGTCATGTGCTCAGGTCCTGCTCCAGATCTCATTGGTCCATCTCGGAGATCTGGAAGCTTCCGGAAGGTCCCAGCTGCTATAAAAAGCGCGCATGGCCGTTCCGCCATGCGCTAGTATAGACTATACTGCTATGTGTGAATAGTGACGGATGTATGATTCTGGTGACTGATTTATTATGAAACCCCTTCCCTCTGATATTACACATGTGGTTAGGGAATTAGTTCAGCAGTCTGCGCTAGTCTGCGGCAAGCCTTAGGCCACTGTGCACACCGCACCTCTGCGCTAGCGTCCGACATAGCGCCTGCTTTGTAGCTGTGTCATCCAGCAGCAGTGTCCTGCGCCGCGCTGCAGTTGCAGCCCTTCTTGACGTTCGCAGTAGCGATGCCGCACACACGGTATGTCTAGACGGACGCAGCCCCTCTGTCTTTAGTTCCTGCTCCTGTGACCTTATACCGTGTGTGCATTTACCTGAGGCCTGTGACTCTAACAGGCTCAGCCTTTTGTATGTTTTTGTTGCGGCGTCTCTGTGTGTGAACAGAGCCCGCTCTGCGCACTTCGGGTGAAGTTGAACCCGTGCGCATTATATCGCCATATTGCTCGTCTGCCATTACTCAGCAGCGGTTGTAACACCTACTGCACGGTGGACCCCAAGCGGCGAATGCACTTTATTATTATTTTTATTTAGTGCGTCCCGCCGTTCCTAACACACTATTTCTCTCGATGTGCCATCCCGGCATTACACAAGCACGTGTCCCAAAACATTACCCGTGCCCTGAAAAATGCTGTTACTGGGAAATTCCACCTAACCACGGACACATGGACAAGTGCTTGTGGACATGGTGGAAGCCAGGACCCAGAGGGACCTTGGGATGGAACAAGTCCTCCCGATGCCGAGGATTGCGGGCCCTACGTCAATCAGGGTTGACACCATAGTCTACAGCTCCTGCTCCTCATCCTCCTCCTCCTCTTCAGCCTCCATCTATGAAATGACCACATTAGTCACAAGCTGGAAGCACTGCAGCACTGCCTCAGCTAAGCGTCAACAGGCTGTACTGAAGCTAATATGCTTAGGTGACAAACCACACAATGCTGAAGAGTTGTGGACAGCTGTTGTGAATTCGCCTTCTGGCCTACCTCTGGTTACTAGTGAAGGTAGTGGAGCTGGTTGTATTGACAGAGGGGTCACGAGTAGAGTTGAGCTACTTTGATCGGATCGGGTTTCATGAAACAAAATTAGTTTCAGATGAAACTGGTCCGACTAGGGCAAAAAAAGTTGGAGTTTCGTCCGAAACCCGACCCCAATGCAAGTCAATGGGGAATAAAAGTCAGCATTGAGTGGATGAATGTCAGTCTGCATTCATGGCTGACTTTATGTTGCACTACTTTTCCCGTGACCTTTGTATTGTCAAAATTTTGCCTGACAGCCATTACTGGTTGGTGACACTTCTAGACCCAATCTACAAGGAGAGCTTTCAGTCTCTTCTTCCAGAGGCAGGCAGGTGTACTAAAATGTTTCAGTACCAGAAAGCCCTTGTTGCGGAATTATTAAAAAAATTCCAATCTGAAAACGCTGGCGGCAGATGTCACAGTTTGTTGGACAACCAAGGAGTAAAGGAGAGAGCGACACAGCTCCAATCCAGCAGAGGCAGGGCAATACTGGCAAAGTTCTGGGAGAGTTTTCTCAGACCCTTCCATAGCAGTGGCCCTGAGGCACGGGGTACTTTCACAAGGAGTTCAAAGTTTTGGAAGATGGTGAGGGAGTACCTTGCTGACCGTACCACCGTCCTCCAAGATTCCTCTGTGCCTTTTAATTATTGGGTCTCAAAGTTGCATAAGTGGCATGAACTGGCTCTCTAAGGCTGGTTTCACATTTGCGTTTTTTAGCGCTGGAAAAAAACGCACACCTGCGCATGCGTTTTTTCCCCTATATTTAACATGGGTGCGCATACCTGCGCACTGGTCAGCGCATGTATGCGATTTTCATGCGCTGCGTTTTTTTGGGGTGTGCGATTGGATTTTCCAGACGCAGCATGTTGCATTTTTTGGCCCTGCAAAAAAGCGCATGCGCACATATGCGCACGTTTTGCGCTAAAAATGGCCATTATAGCCTATGGATGCGCATATGTGCGCACTGGCATGCTCATGTATGCGTTTTTTTGCATATGCGTTTTTTTTTTTAAACCATGGAATTTAGGGGTTTGGGTTAGAGTTAGGGTTAGTTAAGGGGGTTTAGGGTTAGGGTTATGGTCAGGGTCAGGGTTAGGGTTAGGGTTAGGGTCAGGGTTAGGGTTAAGTATGGTTTTGTTAAGGATTAGGGTCATGGTTAGGGTCAGGATTAGGGTTAAGTATGGTTTTGTTAAGGGTTAGGGTCAGGGTTAGGGTTAGGGTTAGGGTTAGGGTCAGGGTTAGGGTTAGGGTTAGGGTCAGGGTTAGGGTCAGGATTAGGGTTAAGTATGGTTTTGTTAAGGATTAGGGTCAGGGTTAGGGTCAGGATTAGGGTTAAGTATGGTTTTGTTAAGGGTTAGGGTCAGGGTTAGGGTTAGGGTTAGGGTTAGGGTCAGGGTTAGGGTTAGGGTTAGGGTTAGGGTCAGGGTTAGGGTCAGGATTAGGGTTAAGTATGGTTTTGTTAAGGATTAGGGTCAGGGTTAGGGTCAGGATTAGGGTTAAGTATGGTTTTGTTAAGGGTTAGGGTCAGGGTTAGGGTTAGGGTTAGGGTTAGGGTCAGGGTTAGGGTCAGGATTAGGGTTAGGGTTAGGGTTAGGGTTAGGGTCAGGGTTAGGGTTAAGTATGGTTTTGTTAAGGGTTAGGGTCAGGGTTAGGGTTAGGGTTAGGGTCAGGGTTAGGGTTAGGGTTAGGGTTAGGGTCAGGGTTAGGGTTAGGGTTAGGGTCAGGGTTAGGGTTAGGGTTAGGGTTAGTTAGGGTTTAGGGTTTGGGTTAGGGTTAAGTATGATTTGGTTAAGGGTTAAGGTCAGGGTTAGGGTTAGGGTTAGGGTCAGGGTTAGGGTTAGGGTTAGGGTCAGGGTTAGGGTTAGTAAAGTCATGGTTTGGGTAGTGTGAGGGGCCACCTAAAAATGTTGGAAAAAAACGCAAACGCGGTAAAAACGCGCTAAAAACGCATACAAACGCATAAAAACGCTGCGTTTTTTTCATGCATGCTCATAAAAATGCTTGAAAAAAACGCAGCAGTTGTATGCTTATGTATGCGTTTTTTCAATGCGTTTTTTTGCGGGAAAAACGCGCTGCAAAAAAAAGCAAGTGTGAAACTAGCCTAAGACTTGGAGGTCGTGGCCTGTCCTACCGCTAGCGTTTTGTCTGAGCGCATCTTTAGTGCCGCTGATGGAATTATAACTGATAAGCGCATGCACCTGTCAACTGAAAATGCTGACAGGCTGACTGTTATAGAAATGAACAAGGGCTGGAATGGGCCAGACTTCTCTACACCACCACATGGTAACAATGAAACTTAACCTCAGATCCAATGTCTTTTTTTTGGGAGGTAGATTCCCATGCACCTATTCACACCCACACATGGGTATACGCGTCCTGATTTTGGCTTTTTGCTGTTATCCTCCTTCTTCTCCTCATGTTCATCATCCACCACCACTAGATCACCATGGTGACCGTGGTCCGTGATGCAACAACCACTACAAATGTTTGCAAGGGTTTTTATGATGCCCGTTTCAAAAATGTCTACACTGTATGTTGAGGTGTCCCCCCCAGGGGAAAATGTTTTTCAGCATATACACTTAGTGTGTGGGCATTACAAGTATAGGAGACCTGCTCCTTTAAACTGGGAAAACATTTTTCGGAGGCCATACTCCACGTCTCATCAGACACCACGACTATAACAGAAGGGTGAACATTTTCCGTAATGCAACAACCACTATAGTTTTTTGCAAGGGTGTTTATGATGGCCGTAAAAAAAAAAAATATTTTACACAGTAGTTTGATGTGTACCCCCCAGGGGGAAGTGTTTGTCAGCCCATAATCTTAGTGGGTCACCCTCCCAGGGCTATGGGGTACTCGGTACCGGGCCCGATGAGCTTCAATGGGAGATGTCACAGCAGCTGGGTCCCGGCCTGTGGCCCTGGATGCCCATTGTAAAAAGGAGGTAATGTTCAGTGTGCTTATGATGATTAGAATGAATGAGTCATGACACCACCTGTGGTGTTCGGCAATGAAGATGTTGAGCCGACGCTGCAGACAGATCCTCTCGGACAGATGGTGTGGTGCAGCAATGATGTTATAGCCCTCTACAGGCAGGGCTGTAGTCCCAGGGCAGAGTAAGTGAAGTGACACTTAGAGGATGTAGCAGTGCTGGGCAGGTTGACACAGGTGTGGCGCCCCTGAGGCTCAGTTGCCACAGAGGTACTGCACCTTCTCCTAAGGTGTGGTGCCCCACCATACAGGTAAGTTGGAGCCTCCTGACCACGCTCCAACACTCGCACCCCAAACAATAGAGTAGTTCAGCAAAACCACATTGCGGCTCCTTGCTTAGAGAGAAGCAGAGCACCTTTGGTGGTTCCCTGCTTGGAACACTAAACGTGCTGGGAGGTGGGTGGAGTTGAGAATACATATAAAAGAGTGGGATGGTTGAGGTCAGTCAGAAGGAGAGCAGGAGAGAGGAAGCCACTCGGAGAGGAGTGGGGATCCCTGGAAGAGAGATGGAGGAAGGAGTGCTGCAGCTGCCTCAGTGATCTGAGCCAGCTGGCACGGGAAAGGAAAGAAGGAGAAAGACATTGAACTGAAGCCTCAGCTTCCATAGGAGAGAAAGACAAGTACGGAAAGTAGGAGTGAAAGGGAACACAGAGGACATGGGTTAGAGGAAGAACCCTGCCTAGAAGTTCTAAGCGCAAGGCCGGGGCCCGGTCCCCGAGTTGTATGGACACTAATGGTTCTGCAGCAGACACCGGTGGAGTAGTGGGCTGTAAATGCTCTACTCCCATCTAAGACTTGAGGGCTCAACAGCAACACGGATAGAGAGCCGGGACTTAGGAGTAGAGAGTCCCCGAAGCAGGCTACAGCTGTCTGCCGTGCAAGTAGAGTTCTTGGGAACATCTGTCAGGAGAAACTCCAGTGTAACTCAGTACTAGGAGATCTTCACACTTAAAGGCGCTATAGAGGAGACGTTCAGAAAAGGCACATAAGTTGGCTGAGCGTGGAGGGGAGCATTCCATCTTGCCTGGAGGTTGACTGAGTCCCTGAGCCGGAGGACACGGCACAGAAGCGGGCACTACAGACTGTGAGTAAAGCTTTGGAACTACATGCCCTGGTGTCCTCCATTCCTTCCTGTGTCCATCCGCCTGGCACTGCTACATCCCCTGCGCCGAACACTACACCCTCTAAGTGTCTCCACATCTACACTGCCCTGGGACAACAGCCCTGCCTGTGGAGGGCTATAACATCATTGCTGCACAACACCATCTGTCCCGGAGGATCTGTCTGCAGCGTCGGCTTAACACCTCCCTTGCTGAACACCACAGGTGGCGTCACGAACTATTAATCTAACTACATTCCACCATTCACATCTTCCTATTACTTGTGCGCCAAGGGCCACGGTCCGGGTCACTGCTGCTGTGACACATCCCACTGATTCCGGCCCGGGACCGAGCACCCCACGGCCCTGGGAGGGCGACCCACAGGAATAAGTGGAGGACACCGGGGCATGTAGTTCCAAATCTTTACTCACAGTCTGTGGTGGCATAAGAGCCCGCATCCGTGCTGTGTCCTCCGGGTCAGGAGCTCAGCCAACTTCCAGGCAAGATGAAGTGCTCCTTTCCAACACTCCGCCAACATATGTGCCTTTTCTGAACGTCTCCCTCTTAGCGCCTTTAGTGAAGTACTCACAGTACTGAGTTACACTGGAGTTCCTCCTGTCAGAAGTTCCTATGAACTCTACTTGTATAGCAGACAGCTGTAGCCTGCTTCAGGGACTCCTGACTATTTAGACCCGGCTCACTATCGTTGCTGTTGTGCCCGCAAGTCTGGTGTGGGAATAAAGCGGTGACAACTTCTATTCCTCCGGTGTCTGCTGCAGGACCATTAGTATCCATACAACCTCTGGGACTGGACCCCGGCCTTGCGCTTAGAACTTTGGAAGGGTTCTCCTCTAACCTTGATCCTTGGTTCTCTTCTTCTCCTCATGTTCCGTACTAATCTTTCCCTTCTTATGGAGAGTCAGGCTTTCTACTAATGTTCCTTTCCTGTGCCAGCAGACCCAGATCACTGAGGTCGGCTGCAGCACTTCCTTCATCCATCCCACTTAGCGGATCTCCTTTCACAGACTGACCTCGTCAGACTCCTGTGACTAACGGACTAAATCCTATCCTCTTCCCGCTCTTTTACTGCAAACTGAACTCCACCCACCTCCCAGCACGCTTTGTGTTCCAAACAAGGAGCCACCAAAGGGTGCTTTACTACACTACTATGTTGTGTGGGATGCAGGTGTTGGAGCATGGTCAGGTGTCTCCACTTTACCTGAATAGCGGGGTACTACACCTCAGGAGGAGGTGCAGTACCTCTGTGGTGACTGAACCCTCAGGGGCACCACATACCCCCCGTTAAACACAGCACGTCCGCGGGCTGCAAGAAAACAAAAGTTGACAAATACAGGAACATACAAAAATTTTTGAAATGCTTAGTAAACAATTCTTATCTAATCTCAATATGAGAGGCACTGTTTCTTGAACGTTGCAAACAATTTTAACTATCTATGTTTTAATACAGTACCTAATTCAAAAGTGCTATTGGCAGTAACTCACTACCACTTCAAGTATTCTTCATCAACACATTGCTTCTTCATCTCTTCTTTCACATTTTCTACTTCCTATTATTAACCTTAAGTGACAACCGCTGATGCCTGGTTCATCACCTGCAAGTTTTTCAAATCTTTATTCAAATATCAAAGCATTGGTCTAAATTCTATAAAACATTCACTATTTACTTTCTCTATCAAAAATGCTAGACATTATTAATAAGTGCAATATAGACATTGATCCAGCCAAGATGTCTTGAAATGTCCTTATTCCTAGTGAAGCAATCACTGACCTCAGGGAGACCAGTCAAAGAAAACACTGCGGCAGCCGGCAAAGGCTCTCAATCAGTGAAATCCTAGGTGCATTGCTCCCTGGGAAATACGAATATGCAAATAAAGTCCGTGGAGCCTCATTTAAGAGTCTCAAACACGGGACTAGCCAGATCTTCCTCCAGGGAAGGACCCAGCCAAGGAGTGGCTCCTTTCGGAAACCACCATTACCACCATATTAAGTGGCCCTTTAAGTCAATATCCAGCTCTTTACGAGTTTACAGGTATGACAATGGAAATACCAAGGCCAGGTATCCATCCACAGACAGCTGTTTCGGGGTGTTGCCCCTCATCAGTGTGGAGTAGGATTCTGGCTAGGTGGGAGCAATGCCTAGTAGACCAACATCACGAAACAATCACTGACCTCAGGGAGACCAGTCAAAGAAAACACTGCGGCAGCCGGTAAAGGCTCTCAATCAGTGAAATCCTAGGTGCATTGCTCCTTTCCTGTGCCAGTGGACCCAGATCACTGAGGTCGGCTGCAGCACTTCCTTCATCCATCCCTCTCAGGGGATCTCCTTTCACAGACTGACCCCGTCAGACTCCTGTGACTAACTGACTAAATCCTATCCTCTTCCCGCTCTTTTAGTGCAAACTAAACTTCACCTACCTCCCAGCATGCTTCGTGTTCCAAGCAGGGAGCCACCATAGGATGCTTTGCTACACTACTATGTTGTGTGGGATGCAGGTGTTGGAGCGTGGTCAGGTGTCTCCACCTTACCAGAATAGCGGGGTACTACACCTCAGGAGGAGGTGCAGTACCTCTGTGGCGACTGAACCCTCAGGGGCGCCACATAAGTGTATAGGCATTACAAGTATAGGAGACCTGCTCCTGTAAACTGGGAAAACAGCTTTAGCGGGCCATCCTCCACGTCCCTACTGACACCACCACTAGATCACTAGGGTAATCTTGGACCGTGATGCAACAGCCACTATAGTTTTTTGCTAGGAGGTTTATAATGGCTGTAAAAAAAATTTACACAGTAGGTTGATGTGTACTCCCCAGGGGGAAATGTTTGTCAGCACATACACTTAGTGTATGGGCATTACAAGTATAGGAGACCTGCTCGTTTAAACTGGGAAAACATTTTTCGGAGACCATCCTTCACGTTTCTTCCTTGGGGGATTGGAGTGTGTGCAAATTTTGAGCAGACCTTGTATTCACTTCATGGGCAAAATTTAGGTGACTTATAAAAATCAGAATGGTTTCATGTGGCCATCCAGTACGTGTGTTCAAAGGCTTATTGGGGTGCGTGGAACTTTGGTGCAGGGCAGGCCTTGCATTCAATGCATAAGCAAACAGTATGGGAGACCCACTTCACGATAATGGAAACATTGGTTTCAGGAGGCCCTCCTCTACGTTTCATCAAAGGGGTATTGGGGTGCGTCCATGACGTCTGTTCAATGGGTTGTTGGGGTGTGTCCAAATTTTGGGCAGCCCTGCCACTCACTGCATGCGCAATAACAGTATAAGGGACCCAATGTTTAATAATGGGAACAACAAAGCATTTCCGGCTGATGGCTCTCTAAGAATAGTGAGGGCTGACTGCTGGCCCTTTAAAAATAGACTGTGGGACTTTCAGAGTCCTTCCTTCATAAATGAAACAGGATGTGTCTGATGATGTGTCACACACCACATGGAAAAATAAGGTTATAAACTGTTAAAGTGACATTTCCCAGTGAATGCATTTGTCTTTGTTGAAAGCAATGGTAACGTTGAAAAACGCATAAAAATGCTACGTGTGAATATAGCCCAAGGTGTGAAGGAACATTTTGTTTTGAGTTATTTATTTTGCTTCATATAAAAGTCAATACCCCGGAAAGGATGGTCCTTAACATATTTCACAGGAAAATACATTTTGGTTTTGTTTTTGCATGTTTTATTGTGCGCCAGTTAAAATTGACGTAAGACTCTGACAACATTATTCATGGCTGTGACCTGGGAGTCAGAAATGCTTCCAGGGGTCTTCACCATGATGATCCCATGTCATTTGAACACTGTTTAAATAATTTTCACACATTTTTAGACTCTAAAAGGACCCCCGGGGGGGGGGGTCATGGTAAAAATACTTGTTTTTCCCACAGACTTACATTGGGCTTGTTGCTCGGGTCGAGTACCCGAGTATTCCAATTTGCTCTACCTGAGCAACGAGCACCCAAGCATTTTTGTGCTCACTCATCACTAATAGGGATCGGATATATGTAAGCTATCTGTTATTGCCAAGCCCAGGTTTAGATATGATCAGGAACATTAGCCTTTAAATTTAGTTATTATGAATGCATTATAGGTCTATGCAACCTGACAACCTATGGTACTTCTGTCTGAATCAGATATTGTACAGAGGTTGTCATATGGCAGAAATATGAGGTTTTAAGCATCAGGTTCATGAGATCTTATAGGAAGAGGATGCAGTTTCCTGTACAGTAGTGCAACATATGTGTGCTAAAAAAGGTATTCGTTGGCTCAAAATAACGCTTCAGGAGTGCACCACTCTCCAGCCTCCTGGCTTCCTGCTTGGGTGGGTGAAGGGAGGGTGGCGTTCTCCTGATCCTTGACAGTGGGAACCAGGGACATGGCTGTTCCTTTGGCCTGAACTGTGCACTCTACGATGCTCTAAGCACAACAGGATGCTCTGCCTGTGCATCAACGCAGGAGCGCAGGAGTACCAAAGCTGTTTGGATCCAGCTATCAAGCCAGCTTCCAACAAGCACTTGCAAGCTCCATAGTAAAGAGTTTGCCAGCACTGTGCTCCAAGCTTAGGAGACAGGCCACCTCCGATAGACTGCAGAGGTGGCCTAAACAGCAAGCAGTGAACTATAGAATTAAAAATTCAACCAATCTTGAGAACGGAGAGGATTTTTAATAAAAGTAGATTGCAATTTGGATCAAATCAAGCCAGAGAAGACACTGGAAGCAAGGATCGCCAAGCTACGACTTGCCTACATTGTATAAATCATGCGAAGAGAGCAATCACTGGAGAATAATATCATGGTCGGAAGAATAGAAGGAACAAGGCGAAGAGGAAGACCAGCAACCTGATGGCTTGATACTATCAACATAATGGCAGGGATGACCCTGGTGGACCTATCTAGGCTTGTGCAAGATCGATCTTCCTACAGAGGGTTCATCCATCAAGTTGACCTGGATTGAGATCGAGCTGAAGACCAATAATAATAATAATAATAATAATAATAATAATAATAGTAATATATTATTATTAATAATAATAATAATTTGAAAATATATATATTGATTTAATTTTGCAGGTGATAAATAATTGCTTATGCTGAGTCTTATCAGTAACTGATAATCACTATAATTGTGGCAGTGCAATACTAGTAAGTGTGGCATGAATATGACATGCCTGTTTTTCTGTACATTGCAGAATTTTACTCTCCACAAGGTGGCAGTCTATACTCTGTAAAAGGACTACCAAATTATTTTGCAATGCGATGTCTGTAACCACAGCGCCTGCAGACACAAAGTTGGAGTGTTGTATGACATGCATCCCAGGACTGCCTGTAACAATGGAGAAGGCCGCCTGTTACTCATTCTAGAAAACGGATACGAGGGACAATGGATTCCGATCTGATCAGTCGTCTTTATCCTATAAAATTGTAACTAATATGTAGATGTGATTCTAATTAGTTTATGTACAACTGTGCACAGGTTTGGGTCAGGGGCACAACCACTTCGAAATACTAATTTCCAGTGTTCCTTTTTTTTCCAATGATTCGATTTTCATTTAAAAGAACACTTAAAGTGGTTCTCACACTAATAAACCAGGTTTGCCTTTCTCATGCTGTTAAAATCGATGTAGGGTGAAGAGCAGAGCCTCGGCTCCAGCATGGCAGTGTAGCTGCACGAAAAGTAAGATGGGACCATACTGCTTTCTACCAGAGGAGGAAAGGTTCTTTCCAGAGTCTGCAACCAGCATCGCAGATTAGAAACGACACCAGGGGATTTCATAAAAAAATGATGAGAAGGGTATTTTTTATGCTAGAATTTATGCAAACTACTTAACTAAATATTTTTGGACTTTTGAAATGAACATAATTCATGGAAAAAAACCTTTAAAGGATTGTTCCCAAATTATTAAAGGGAATCTGTCACCCTTTTTTTGCCCTATGAGCTGCCGGCACCACCATCAGAGGCTTATCTACAGCATTCTATAATGCTGTAGATAAGCCCCCGATGTAACCTGAAAGATAAGAAAAAAGAGTTAGCTTAGGCCTCTTTCACACTTCAGTTTTTTACAATCAGTCACAATCCGCCAGGTTTTGAAAAAAACGGATCCTCAATTTTCTTTTGAGGATCCGTTTTTTTTCTCCATTGACTTTCATTAATGGCGGATTGTGACGGATTGCTGTCTGTTGCATCCGTTTTTTTCGAGGATCCGCCAAAAGTTGCTGTCCGTCACCATCCTCAAAGATTTCAAAACGGAGCTTGTAACGTTTTTTTTTCTGGCGGATCCTCCAGACACTCATTTAACCCGAAATTCTTTCTGGGTGCCGGACGAAAACAAAAAAAAAAATTATCTCTCTCTCTCTCTCTCCACGGCCGCCACTAAGCCCCGCCCCCTGCCGCGCCTCCACCGGTAGCTCCGCCTACCGGCGCATGACGCTGCATGCGCCCTGCGTCCCCTATCTTTATCACTGGGGGAGCAGGCCATGCGCAGTATGCGTTTGCCGGCGCATGCGTCCTTTTGACGGTGTGCCGACCTGCGCCAAATGCAACCTGCTGCAGTTTGGTTGCGCCGGCGCACCATCAAAAAGGCGCATGCGCCGCCAAACGCATACTGCGCACGGCCTGCGCCCCCAGTGATAAAGATAGGGGATGCAGGGCACATGCAGCGTCATGCGCCGGTAGGCGGAGCTACCGGCGGAGGCGCAGCAGGGGGCGGGGCTTAGCGGTGGCCGTGCGCAGGCCGTCGCTGCACTCAAAAACGCTAGTGTGAAACTAGCCTAACTCTTTTTTCTTACATTTCAGGTTACATCGGGGGCTTATCTACAGCATTACAGAATGCTGTAGATAAGCCCCTGATGTCGGTGCCGGCAGCTCATATTTGAAAAAGGGATGACAGATTCCCTTTAAGTTATCCTCTATCCATGGGATATAGAATAAGTTACTGATTGCTGGGGATCTGACCGCTGGGACTCTCCACAATCTCAAGATCGGGGCTCTGGAGTCTGGGAACCAGGCTCTGCTGTGCCATCATGAATGGGACAGACGTGCGTGTGTAAAGGATATATATATATATTTATATATATATTTAATGTTGAAGGTCATGTACCCTTTCCCTTTAATGTTCTTAGTATTTATTGTACACTAGATGGAGGCCCGATGCGATAGACTCGGGAGGGTGGTAATGTCACGATGGGGACAGGCTTTGCAACGTTGAGAATCTCTCCCCCATGTGCTCACCAACCTATCCAATCTCTCTTTCCCCATGTGCTGACTTCTCCCATCTGTGCTCTCTTCTTTGACCTGTCTACCCTATGTGCTATCCCCCTTGTCTGCTGTCTCTCTCCTTCCTGTGCTGTCCTGTTTGAGCTGTCTCCCCCTGTGCTCTGTCTCTCTCACCCCTGTGTCTGACCATGTACAGAACATACCACAGCTCCTGGGCAGGGGAGGAAACAAAAGACAATACTGACATTACAGCAGGAAATGTGAGGTAAAATATTGTTTAAAAACAGTCAGTGAAATATTTTACCTCACAAAATGAATCCTCTGTGATCCCCTGCTGTAATGTCAGTATTGTCTTTAGCTTCCTCCCCTGCCCAGGAAATGTGGTATGCTCCATACGGTCAGACACAGACAATTTTAAAACAAACTTTTGTTTGTGGGAAAACCCTTTAATGTGACAGGCTTCCTCTGCCTGTAGACACGTCGCGCATCTGCCGCCGGGATCAGCTGAATGATTCATTGCACCTGTGTGGAATTAGCGCAGGCGCAGTGCGACGGTGTTCTGCTGGTGGTACTGTGTGAGAGTGTGAGCATGAGTGTGAGTGTGTGAGTGTGTGTGAGAGAGTGTGAGAGTGTGTGAGAGTGTGTGAGTGTGTGAGTGGGTGTGAGTGTGTGAGTGTGAGTGTTTGAGCGAGTCTGAGTGTGTGAGTTTGAGTGTGTGAGTGTAAGAGTGAGTGTGTGAGTGTGAGTGTGTGTGTGTGTGGTGTATACGGTGTATAGAGGGTGTGTGTGTGTCATGTGACGGTGTTTCGCTGGTGGTACCATGCAATAGGTTGGTACAAGCAGCAGTTTCCATATTGAGACACCCATCACTTGGGTGTCCCAATATGGTGGTCGGTGAACGTCCTCCACTTGGAATTCTGGGATACGGTGACATCTCGACAGAACAGGAAATGAAAACATTACAAGGCAATTATATAAATAGATGCATGTAAATGTCTATTTATTGTATCTGTTATATGTATTTAACATTGGACACTGTTATATAGATAGGGAAAGAGTAGTTCCCTAGTTTGCCCACTAGATGGGTTAGAGATATGTGACACCCCAGAGTCCGGTTGTCACAGTGACATCGCCTCCCTCTAAGAGGTGAAGTCATGCTTGGAGGCAGAAAGGGACCCCCATGCCAGACAGCATAGATTTAATCACAACTTCCTGCTGCAGGTCAGAAAAGGGAGATGCCTTATAAATTCTGGCCAACAGAGGGGGTTGGTGAGTCAGCTAGAAATCAGCTGAGGGAGTTGTCATGGAAACAAAGGAGCTGTGAGGAGAAATGACAGTTAAACGTGAAGACGTGAGGTAAAGAGATCTTTCTGGAAGATCCTGTCAGATAAAGACAGGCAGCTGATCTGTGAAGAGGGAAAGGACAAGAGCAGAGACTGAGAGACTCTGGGGAAGCTAAAATAGTGCATATAGCAGACCCCTGAGTGAAGCGCTAATAGAAGAAAAGGGACATCAGAGTCCTAGGCTGACAGGAGCTGTACGCCCTGATAGCCAGATCTGAAAGTACAGGGAATTGTAAATTCCTGTGCGACATTGATCACCTGAGGGCACGGCAGCGGATAAGGAGCCCGGGGCCGACGGTGAAGAGAACGGTACCTGTGGAATAGGCTCATGCTGACAGCCGTACAGGTTAGTGAAACCATCACGACTAGAGGGTCGCAGCATAGTTATATACAGCGGAGACCCACACACAAAGCGCAGAAAGGAAGGTCCAAAATCCCCACCTGGCAAGGTGCATCCCCTGAATGCCTCCAGGCGAGCCGGACTCATTCCATCACCTGTATGTGGTACTCCGGACTGCAACCTATTACCAGTAAAAGGTAAAGAAGCTGCACCTCTCTGAGTCTCTGTGTTTCTAGGGCATATTGGCGCCCTAGAAATATTCTACGCTGCGTGGGACCAGTGTATGCTGCTGCAGTAATGTATAATGGGACATATTACAGATCCTCCAAGTCAACACACTTCTTTTAAGGCTAAACTTGTACTTGAATTTTAGTTTGCAAAATTTGGCAAAATCTAAAGCAAATTGTGGTAAATTAGAATTTGCTTTTGGAATCCATTCTTTGCTGAACTCCTGCACAAAGCATCCTTAACTTCTCCAAATAAATAAATGGAGTAATTGCTTGAAACATCAATAAATCATTGCTTAACCCAGGCACACATAAAATAACATTTTTGCATAGTTTTCTTTAAGCTGTGCTGAAAGTGAGTAACCAAAAATGTAGTTAATATTACATGGCCTATGTATTATTCAAATCTCAAGATTGCAGTCACACACATCGTGACCCTGTCCTCGCCACCAAAAAGGGATTTATCCGCCTTATCATTTTTTTAATAGCTAAATATTGCTTAAAATAACTTGAATTGAAAGGCTCAACCTAAGTGTCCCCCCGGGTTACACAGTTACTTGTAAGGGTGTGTACACACGTTAAGTATTTGGTGCAGAAATTCCTGCACCAGTTCTGCATCTGTTAGCAGGAAAAACACAGCTGCAAAAATACACGTTTTGGCTTTCTTTTGCTGCGTTTTTACTTGTGGTATTGGTGCAGATTTTTCCCCAAATCAGGATTCTCATTCACTTTGCTGGTACTAGGAAATCCTTCACGTTTTGTGACAAATCTCTAATGAAAAAATGCATCAAAAAACGCAACTTGTGCACAGCCTAATGCAACTCGCATCTGCAGGGATGTGTTGGCTCCACTGGCAACGCCAATTTGTCCAGTGATTGGCCACTGCATTGGCCACTGCATTGGCCACATGCCGCTAGAACATATAATTTTTCTTACTGAATTAAAAGCAGTAGAGCATTATTGAAATAGAGCAACATTTTTTAAGCCATATTCAGTCTAGTTTTAAAAAAATGAGGGTTAAACCATTCACTAAGGGTACGTTCCCACGGTCAGTAAACGCTGCAGTTTGGATGCTGCGTACATCTGCAACGTCCAACCCGCAGCATCCAGACGTTAAAGCATAGTGAATGGGATTTTGTGACGAGGTCAGCTTACGCTGAGTCGACTTTTCTTTAGAGTGGACCCTCTGGGTCGTGGCACCCACCCACCTAGGGCGAGCTGACCTTGTGAGGAACCACCCCCTATACAGGGAGTGTCAGGGGCAAGACCAAGGGGGTGAGCCACCACGACTGCTGGCAGCAGACGGCCGGCTCAGGTAGACACTAGGTACGAGTGTCTGACGACAAGGATGAGCAGGAAGCAAGACAAGACAAGACGTAAGTTCAAGGTATCTTCATTAAGACAACTTCAGGAAAACATTCAGGGCAAAAACGTGAGTACAAGCAAACACGGCAAGGTGCATGCGAGGGTGCGCCAAGGTCCATGGCATGGTACATGCCAGGTGGCACGCCTGGGTCTCAATGGCATCGGACTCCGGACAGCAGGCAACGATCAACAAGGTCATCAGGTTCCGGAGCTCTGATGGCGATCGGCAGGATCCGGGCATCCGGCATACCAAGCTACAGGCAAGGAGGCATGACAGATATCCAGGCATGGTGCGTGTTAGGGAACACACCGAGGTTCAAGGCAGGATTCCAGGCAGGGTGCGTGCTAGAGGCACACCAGGGTCCAGGGCAAGGTGCAAGGCAGGGTGCGTGTGTAGGGGACACGCCAGGGTTCAAAGCAAGGTGCAAGGCAAGGTGCATGAGTAGGGGACACGCCAGGGTTCAAAGTTCAACAAACAAGACAGGGTGCATGTGTAGAGACACGCCAAGGCACAATGTACAAGGCAGAGTCCTGCGAGTGCAGAGAGACACGCCAGGGTCAGGGTTCAAGGCAGAGTCCTGCTCATGCAGAGAGACACGCAAGGGTTAGGTTCAAGGCAGAGTCCTGCACGTGCAGAGAGGCACGCCAGGGTCAACGTTCAAGGCAGAGCCCAACGCGTGTAGAGAGACACGCCAGGGTCAGGGTTCAAGGCAGAGTCCTGTGCGTGCAGAGTGACACGCCAGGGTCAGAGTTAAAAGCAGAGTCCTGCGTGTGTAGAGAGACACGCCAGGGTCAGAGTTCAAGGCAGAGTCCTGCGCGGGCATTGCGACACACCAGGGTCAGGGTTAAAAGCAGAATCCTGCACGTGCAGAGGACACGCCAGGGACAGAGTACAGGCTAGGACCTGTGCGTGCAAGAGGGCACGAAAGGGTACATGGCAAGACCTGCGCATACTTTTACAGAAGCATGGGGAGGTATGCCACGGGGCAGGCTAAGTGAATCACGGAGAGCACAGTGCAGAGACAGTGTGGGTGCAAGGAAGCACAGAGAGCACGGCTGGGGCACTGGCTAGCTGGACGGGCTGCAGCACAAACAGGCGGGTAAGACTCCAGCGAACCCGACTGGGGCATAGCAGGCGACACAGCTGTCACTGACCGACGAGCACGGCTGAGGCACAAGCAGGTGGGCACGGCTAGGGCGGGCATGGCTGAGGCACAAGCAGGAGGCTAGGAAGGCCAGGCGCATGCAAAGGGCACACGAAGAAACAAGGCAAGGCAAAGCAAGAAACAAGGCAAGGCTAGGCGAGAAACAAGGCAAGACAGGGTACGGAACACGGAGCGGAGCATAGGCAGAAACAGAGCCAGGTCAGAGCGAGAACAGAGCTAGCAGCAGAGCGTTGGCCGAAGCCCAGAGCCGGGTCAAGGGAGCACCTTGAGACTAGCGTGGAAATGTGCAAGAGAGCACAATAGGACAGAGTCTAGCAGCGGAGCGTAGGCCGAAGCCCAGAGCCGGGTCAAGGGAGCACCTTGAGAATAGACATGGAAATGTGCAAGAGAGCACCATAGGACAGAGTACGGAAAACCAGGCAGAGACGAGAAACATGAGAAGCACTGCAAGGCTCAGAATAGCAAAGACCAGACATGGCGAAACAGGCAAAGGCAAAGAACAGTGGAAGTACTACAAGGCAAAGCAAGGCAAAGACAAACATGGCACGAGAGACAACACAAGACATGGCATGAGGCAGGAGGCAGAGTACAAGCACAGAGCGTGTGCAGAGACACACGACAGGGGAGAGTGCAGGGGCACAGAATACAGAGAGCAACCGAGCAGACCAAGCAGCCATGCAGGGAAGCAACACGATACTCAGGCCCCGACCATAGGAAGGGGTGGTCTGATATAGCACCATAGCACCTAGACTTCCGGGTCAGGATCAGGGAAGGACTTCCAGTTCAGTTCCTCCAGGATCATAGAGAGCGTTGCTAGATCAGACAGGGCTGAACCATAGAGAAGGTCACATGATCAGGGGTTCCAGGAATACAGAGGATTGCAGAATCAGAGCAGAGACGGATGGTTACCTAGCAACGGCGTGCAGCCATGAGGTAAGGCGCGTGTGCACTCCGCTGCAGGCATCTTGCAGCATGAGACATAACGGGCATGAGAATTCAGTACACGTGCACACCGCTCCAGGAGTCATGCGGCATACCAGACATGGCGGGCATGACAGGCATAACGGACATGGCGGGCATGACAGATTTCAAGAAATCTCATACTGTATCCTCTATGCGTGCACCGATGCTGGTGGATCACCCTCAGAGATGGACATGGGGTGCATCTCTGCAAGATAAATCTCACTCGTACAATGTATTGGACACGGTGATTCTGCACACAATGAAAACATTCAGAATCAACTGTGTTAAAAAGCTGGCAGTGCTTTGGACGCAGCAGACATGCGCTGTGTCCAAAGTGCTGCCAATTACTGACCGTGTGCACCAGGTACGGACTGGGGCTGAAATTCAGCCCTGGCATTTGAAATCACACAGACCCATGTTTTCGCCGTCCCCAAGCACCAGGTGGGATATATTACAAATATTACCCTGGGTGGAGGAAAGGAAGATTTACTAGTAGACGAATATTTCTAATGATACCTGTGGCCTACTGGGGTAAGTGACGGAGTCAGCGACTTTGTGCTTAGTCACAACTCTTAACAGTATGGGTGTCTTGACAACACAAATTCTGTTAACATCGTAGCAAAGAGGAAGGCCCCCAACCAGACAGGCCAGAATTGCCAGATGGCCAGTCCGACCCTGGTGTGCACACACCCTAATTCTCTCTACCCCAGGAACACATACATTAAGGTCACACTTTGTAGGCAGCCAGTTATCCTACTGTGTCTGTGTGGTATGCAAAGCTGTTTTGACATAAGAGAAGTACATGTAAGCCTGTAAGTATTATTTTGGTTGGGTCTGGATTTTCGGGTTAGGGGTAGAAGGCGGTAGTATATATAGTGGTAGGTTGACTCACTCAGCTGCTTTCAGAGGTAGGCACAGGAACGCTTCTTGGGTCAATTGTCTCCACTCTCCTGATTTATTAAGCATGACAAAAACCACAGCAGGATTAAACAAAATAAACATAGGTTTTCTGGCATAACAAGAGATAACTTATAGCACTGTCCAAATATCTATGAGATTCACTCTCACAAGATCTAGCACACTTCAGCTCCTACTGGAGCTATGACCTGGAGACTTTCCTGTCTCCAAACACACAGCAGACAAAAAAACATAGTAGCTGGACATTTATCTTCCCCAATCACACTCTTGAGGTGGAGATAAGGTGATTAGGTGTCCCACCCATTTCTTAAACCTACTCACAAAAAAACCCAAACCCTTGTAACTTCAGATTATTCCCTCAGCACCTAACATGCTGAAGAGAAACTTCTGGGTTTCCCATCACTGAAGATAGCAACCTTCAAGACACATATCTCCCCTCACATACATTGCCAATGACCCTGTCACATATCCTCCCTCTGCCCAAAGCCGGGGATTTCAGTACTTTCAGACACCGAACAGGGAATTCAGGAGAGAGCATATGCGTTACCGTGTAATTTCCTGGGTCTAGCCGTGGAAATGAAAATCCTGGAGGCCTAAGAACCACCTAGTCCCCATATATTTGCACCCTTCGTTTCCTTTAACCATCTCAGAGGGGCATTGTCTGATACTAGTTTAAATCTTCAGCCTAGTATCTAAAACTTCAGCGACCGATAAGGGAAAGTGCGCAGGCGCCGCCATTTTGATTAAGTGATATGATTTTTTTTCAAATACATACATTAGTATATTCATTATGCAAACTATGGGGCAGGTCACTGAGAGATCAGTGACCTGTCAGCAGTCTGCATTATGATTAGCTAATCAAAGCACCACATACCCCAACACCGACTTAGGACACGACCATATCATTAACTAAAAACTGAAAATAAGGATTAAAAAAGAAGCACAAGATGGATTTCATCAACCAAGGTATCATTTTATTCAGTATAACGGTGCTGACCTGACACTGAGTGTAGGTTACTATGCACAATCCTACTGACAGGTTCCCTTTAACAACAGCCTTTGTGAACCCTCAGTGGGATTGGAAGGCCCTCTGTTTGTGGCTTTAGACCCCCTCCATGATAAGCCCACCCCCTTTGGGTATTCCAATACGAGGACGTGACCATGCCCAGTTTCCCTAGGGATTTCTTAACCTCTCTACTAGGCTAACCAGGTGGTCCACTTTACGAGGGTCGCCGTGGGCAACCCAAGTCTGTTTTGGCCTGGGAAGGGAGTGGATGAATCGGTCCATCACCACATACTTGACCATCTGGGCAGGAGTTGAAGACTCTGGCTGCAACCACTTTTAGAATAGACCTAGCAAGGGGGTTTGTCGCTAGCATAATTCAAGAGGTGGACTCGTTGGGCTCTAACAGCTATAGCTATCCCAGGCATGCCAAGATCTCAGTCTTTAACTTGATGTATTCCTTGGTATCATGCAGTGCTAAGTCATAATATGCTTTTTGGAGTTTGTCCATCATATATGGTGCCAGGGCCTCTGCCCACTGCTGTGGTGGAAGTTTCTCCCGTTCAGCCACCCTCTCGAAAACAGTAAGTAAAGCTTCCCCATCATCCCCGGGGGACATCTTCTGTAAGGCCTGTCATATATACACACATGCACGTGGTCAAAGTTGTTGATACACCTTGTGTAATGACAGAGAAACCAACAATGGTCACAGAAATGACTTGAATCTGACAAAAGTAATATTAATTAAAAAATCTATGAAAATGAACAAATGAATGTCAAACATTGCTTTTCAACCATGCTTCCAAAGAATAAAAAAATAAATAAAACTCATGAAATAGGCCTGTGCAGAAATGATGGTACCCTTAACTTCATATTCTGTTGCATAACCTTTTGAGGCAATCACTGCAATCAAACGATTCCGGTAACTGTCAATGAGACTTCTTGTGAGGCTGGAAGGACTCCAAGGGTGAACCCACAGGACCGCGACGACGAACCTACCCCCGGGCGAGCGGGCCAGGTGTACCACCCCCTATACAGGGAGCGTCTGGGGCAGGCCCGGAGGAGACTATCGCCGCGGAAGCTGATACCTTGGGGACAACTGGAGGAGTAGACCGTCAGTCACCGGGTTGGAATGCAGACAGGACCGTCCGAAGGACACAGGAAGGACAGCTGCAGGGCTAAATGGAGAGGAGGACCGGGGCACAGGAGCAGGCAGGGTCAGACAGGAGAGGCACACACGGGAGGAGGCAGGAACGGATTGGACCGGCGGGCTCTGGAAGAAAATGCAAAGGCGGTGAGAGTTCAGCTAGTGAAGCGAGGCGGTGTGCTAAAGCAAGGCTGGGTGCTAGGCAGGATTAGGTGGACCCGAGAGTCTGTCATGGAATACCATAGACGATTAGGCAGCGATCCAGAGGAGAGGCTGCCTTTTATAGGGACATGCGTTCCGGGTCGGATCAGCAGGGTCATGGAGGCGGAGAGAAGGACCGACTAGCCAGTGCTAAGACCTGGGGTGTGAGTTGCGCATGCGCCCCGGGCAGAGCAGTCAGGCTGACTGCGGGGCAGGAGGCTGGAGTGCCGGTGGGCGCGCGCCTGCTGTAGGGGCGCGCTGGAACGGCGGGCGCGCCTGGAGGTCATGGGCAGCGTGGAGCCAGACAAGGAGGACGCGGCAAGAGCTGAGAGAGCGGTGGAGGCGGCGAGCATGGGACCAGCGGGAGCGGGAGCGGTAAGTGTGACAGTACCCCCTCTTACGCCCCCTCCTCTTAAGGTCGGAAAGGAACTTAGCTAAAATTTGAGGGGCTTGAATGTTCTCCCAGGGCTCCCAAGATCTTTCCTCTGGGCCAAAACCCTTCCAGTCAATTAAGAAAAGGGTTTTACCTCTGGACCTTTTCATGGCAAGAATTTCCTTAACCTCAAAAATATCCTGTGCGGAAATGGGCACAGGGGCACGGCCAGCAGAAGTGTGGAACTGATTGAGTACGACCGGTTTCAAGGGGGACACATGGAACGAGTTAGGAATCCGTAGCGAAGCGGGGAGTTTTAACTTGTAGGCAACATCATTGATACGAGCTAAAATCTCAAAAGGACCGATGTACCGGGGACCCAGTTTATAAGAGGGAATTTTGAGATGGACAAATTTTGAGGATAGCCAAACTTTATCCCCAGGATGGTACAACGGAGAATCTAGGCGTCTTTTGTCGGCATGTCTCTTGAATCTGTCACGTGCTCGTTCAAGTGCGGTTTTGGTCTCCTGCCAGACCCTGGAGAACTCCTCGGTCAGACGATCAGCCGCCGGCACACCCGAAGCCGGGAGTACCGGCAGAGGTACACCAGTATGTTGCCCGTAGACAATAAAGAAGGGTGATTTGGTGGAGGATTCGCTGGGATGATTGTTGTAAGCGAACTCAGCCCAAGGGAGCAAGCTGGACCAATCGTTCTGGTGGGCGTTGGAAAAATGTTGGAGATACGTCACAAGAGTTTGGTTCGTACGCTCCGTTTGACCATTAGATTGAGGATGGTAAGCGGAGGAAAAGTCCAGCGTTACTTCCATCATCTTGCATAGGGCCCTCCAGAATCGCGAGGTAAACAGAACCCCTCTGTCCGAGACAATGTGCTTGGGGAAGCCATGGATCCGGAAGATATGAGATATGAAAATTCTCGCCAGTTCGAGAGCGGAAGGTAATCCGGGTAGAGGGGTGAAGTGGGCCATCTTGGAGAAGCGGTCCACGACCACAAAAATGATCGTGTGGCCCAAGGACTGAGGCAGATCCGTAATAAAATCCATCGCAATATGTTGCCACGGGGCCGAGGGAACCGGTAGTGGATGCAAGAGACCGGAGGGTCACTGCCGAGGAACCTTGTTCTTGGCACAAGATGGGCAAGAGGCGATGAAACTTCGGACATCTTGAGGCAGGGAGGACCACCAATAAAAGCGAGAGACGAGGGAGAGCGTTTTCTTGAGACCGACGTGGCCTGCTAACTTGGTGGCATGACCCCAATGTAGAACTCGCCTCCTGTCGTTGTCTTGGACAAACGTCTTACCGGGAGGTAAGGAAGTCAGGTTAATAGGAGCAACTACGATAAGCTTGCTAGGCTCCACTATGTGTGAATGCTCCTCCTCTTTATCAGAGACCAGAAAGGATCGGGATAAGGCGTACGCTTTGAGGTTCTTATCACCAGGATGAAAATGGAGCTCAAAATCGAACCGGGTAAAGAATAGCACCCATCTGGCCTGCTGAGGGTTAAGCCTTTGTGCAGACTGAATATATGCTAGATTCTTGTGGTCAGTGAAGATCTGGAGTGGGTGTACGGCTCCTTCCTGAAGATATCACCACTCCTCCAAGGCTAGCTTAATGGCAAGCAGTTCTCTGTCTCCGATGGTATAGTTTCTCTCTGAAGGGGAGAACGTCTTGGAGAAAAAGCCGCAAGTGACCAACCGTCCGGAAGGAGATCTCTGAGAGAGAACCGCACCGGCTCCGGTGGCAGAGGCATCCACCTCGAGGGTGAATGGCTTGTTAGCCTCAGGATGGTGTAGCACGGGAGCGGTGGCAAAGGCTTGCCTCAAGGTTCAGAAGGCGTTCTCGGCCTTGGTAGACCAGTGGTGAGGATCGGCTCCCTTACGGATCAAAGCGGAGATTGGAGCGGTCAGAGCGGAAAAGTGTGGAATAAACTGCCGGTAATAGTTGGCAAATCCCAGGAACCGCTGGATTGCCTTGATTCCCTGGGGACGCGGCCAATTGAGTACGGCGGTCGCTTTTCCTGGGTCCATGCACAAGCCAGAGTCGGAAATGATGTAACCCAAGAACGGCAGTGACGACTGTTCGAAGGCGCATTTTTCAAGCTTGGCATAGAGACGATGTTTTCTCAGACGAAGTAGTACTTGTCGTACATCTTTTCTGTGCGTAGACAGATCCGGGGAAAACACCAGGATGTCGTCCTAGTAAACCACCACGCAGACGTAGAGGAGGTCTCGGAATATGTCATTAACAAATTCTTGTAACACTGCGGGGGCATTGCACAAGCCGAAGGGCATAACCAGGTACTCATAGTGGCCGTCTCTGGTGTTAAAGTCGGTCTTCCATTCATCGCCAGAGCGGATCTGGACCAGATTGTAGGCCCCCCGGAGATCTAATTTCGTGAAGATCCGTGCACCCTGTAGACGGTCAAATAGCTCTGGAATGAGAGGAAGGGGGTATTTGTTCTTAATGGTGATATCGTTGAGACCTCTATAGTCTATACAGGGACGAAGGGACCCATCCTTCTTCTTGACAAAAAAGAACCCGGCTCCCGCGGGTGAGGACGACTTGCGAATAAAGCCTTTGGCCAGATTTTCCTGGACGTATTCAGACATAGCCTGAGTCTCGGAAGGGGACAGTGGATAGATTCGACCACGAGGCGGCGTGGAACCGGAGACAAGGTCGATGGAGCAGTCATATGGACGATGTGGAGGCAGGGTCTCTGCTTCCTTCTCGTCAAAGACGTCCAAAAAGGCCCAGTAGGCGGAAGGTAGCTCGGCAGACGTCAACCTAGAACGTGAGGAATTTTGCGGCTGTACGGTGAGCAGACACTTATTTTGGCAAGGTTGGCCCCACCGCAGGACGTCTCCAGAATGCCAGTCCAGGATAGGTTCGTGTGTTCTTAGCCAGGGAAGGCCCAAAAGAATGGTACGGGATAAAGAAGGCAGCACGTAAAATACTATCTTCTCCCGGTGCAAGGCTCCGACCTGAAGTTCCACTTCTTCTGTGACCTGAGTAACGGACTCCCGGAGGGGATGGCCGTCGACCGACGCAATCTGCCGAGGGGTCTCCAGGGATCTGAACGGAATCCGAAGTCTCCTAACCGCCTCAAGTTGGATAAAGTTACCAGCTGCCCCAGAATCAATATAGGCCCATTCAGAAAAACGCTTAGTACCTAGATGCAAAAGGACAGAAAGAGTCAAGGGTAGAGAGGAGTCACAATTACCTAAGGAGGTCTCTCTTACCTGTCCTAGGCAGAGGCGTTTCCCGGACGTATGGGGCAGGAACGAAGAAAGTGAGACGCACTCCCACAATAGAAACAGAGCCTCTGTTCGACCCTTTCTCTCCGGCGGTCCTCTACTGGTTTGAGGCGATCCACTTGCATGGGTTCCGGTACCGGGACCGTGGAAGCTGACATTGGGCGGGAACGAGATGGACTACGGGCAGCCGGTGGAGTGCGAGGAGGCCTTCTCTCTCTGGCGAGCTCTCGAGATCGTTCCTGAAAGCGTAGGTCGATGCGGGTGACCAAAGAGTTCAGATCTTCCAGAGAGGTGGGAGTATCACGACCCGCCAACTCATCCTTGATTCGACCTGAGAGACCCTGCCAAAAGGCTCGCACCAAGGCCTCATTGTTCCAGCCCAACTTTGAGGACAGGGTGCGAAACCGAATGGCGTACTGACCTACCGAGAGCGTGCCCTGGTGAAGATTGAACAGTGATTCTGTGGAAGAGGCCAGGCGGCCCGGCTCATCAAACACCTTACGAAAGGTGTCCAGGAAAGAGGAGAGTTGAGCAACTAAGGGGTCATCTCGTTCCCAGAGGGGGTTAACCCAAGCTAGGGCCTCTCCTTCTAAATGGGACACAATAAACGCCACCTTGGCTCGATCGGTGGGATACTGTTGTGGCAGCAACTCAAAGTGTAGCTGGCACTGATTTAAAAACCCTCTACACGTTTTGGGGTCGCCACTGTATCGCGGGGGTTTAGCCAAACGAGGAGATGGAAGCGGAACCGCAGGCTGTGCCGGGGCCCCGGCCGCGGTCTGCAGGGCAAGCAGGCGGTTATCCACCGAGGCCATGTAATTCAGGATGTGAGCCTGAGTGTCGCGCTGCTGGGCAAGCTCCTGTTGGAGACCGGCGATCTGGGTGGCACTCCCTGGATCCGAGGCCTGCAACGACGAGAGGCGGGACTCCATGGTCTTGAGGAAAGACATGATCCTCGCCTGATTTTCCCGTAGGAACAAAAGTTCCTTCTGGGTCGGGGTCAGGGTACCAGCGGGGTCCATGTCCTGATCGTTCTGTGAGGCTGGAAGGACTCCAAGGGTGAGCCCACAGGACCACGACGACGAACCTACCCCCGGGCGAGCGGGCCAGGTGTACCACCCCCTATACAGGGAGCGTTTGGGGCAGGCCCGGAGGAGACTATCGCCGCGGAAGCTGATACCTTGGGGACAACTGGAGGAGTAGACCGCCAGTCACCGGGATGGAATGCAGACAGGACCGTCCGAAGGACACAGGAAGGACAGCTGCAGGGCTAAATGGAGAGGAGGACCGGGGCACAGGAGCAGGCAGGGTCAGACAGGAGAGGCACACACGGGAGGAGGCAGGAACGGACTGGACCGGCGGGCTCTGGAAGAAAATGCAAAGGCGGTGAGAGTTCAGCTAGTGAAGCGAGGCGGTGTGCTAAAGCAAGGCTGGGTGCTAGGCAGGATTAGGTGGACCCGAGAGTCTGTCATGGAATACCATAGACGATCAGGCAGTGATCCAGAGGAGAGGCTGCCTTTTATAGGGACATGAGTTCCGGGTCGGATCAGCAGGGTCATGGAGGCGGAGAGAAGGACCGGCTAGCCAGTGCTAAGACCTGGGGTGTGAGTTGCGCATGCGCCCCGGGCAGAGCAGTCAGGCTGACTGCGGGGCAGGAGGCTGGAGTGCTGGCGGGCACGCGCCTGCTGTAGGGGCGCGCTGGAACGGCGGGCACGCCCGGAGGTCACGGGCAGCATGGAGCCAGAGAAGGAGGACGCGGCAGGAGCTGAGAGCGCGGTGGAGGCGGCGAGCATGGGACCAGCGGGAGCGGTAAGTGTGACACTTCTGCATCTCTCAACAGGTATTTTGGCACACTCCTCAAAAGCAAACTGCTCCAGTTGTCTCGTGTTTGAAGGTTGCCTTTTCCAGATGGCATGTTTCAGCTCTTTCCATAGATGCTCAATAGGATATAGGTCAGGGCTCATAGAAGGCCACTTCAGAATAGTCCAATGTTTTCTTCTTAGTCATTTTTGGGTGTTTTTAGCTGTGTGTTTTTGGGTCATTGCCCTGATGCAAGACCCATGACCTGTGACTGAGACCAAGCTTTCTGACACTGGGCAGCACATTTCTTTCTAGAATTCCTTGACTGTCTTGAGATTTCATTGTACCCTGCACAGATTCTAGACACCCTGTGCCAGATGCAGCAAGGCAGCCCCAGAACATAACAGAGCCTCCTCCATGTTTCATAGTAGGGACAATGTTCTTTTCTTGATTTGCTTCATCTGTGAACATAGAGCTGATGTGCCTTGCCAAAAAGTTCCATTTTTGTCTCATCTCTCCATAGGGGACATTCTCCCAGAAGCTTTGGGCTTGTCAACATGTAGTTTGACAAATTCCAGTCTGGCTTTTTTATGATTTTTTTTTTCCAACAATGGTGTCCTCCTTGGTCGTCTCTAATGAAGTCCACTTAGGCTCATAGAACTATGGATGGTGCGATCTGACACTGATGTTCCTTGAGACTGAAGTTCACATTTTATCTGTTTAGAAGTTTTTCTGGGCTCTTTCGTTGCCATTTGTATTATCTGTCTCTTTGATTTGTCATTAATTTTCCTCCTGCGGCGACGTCCAGGGAGGTTGGCTACAGTCTCATGGAGCTTATATTTCTGAATAATATGTGCAACTGTAGTCACAGGAGCATCAAGCTGCTCGGAGATGGTCTTATAACTTTTAACTTTAACATGTTTGTCTATAATTTTCCTTCTAATCTCCTGAGACAACTCTTTCCTTCTCTTCCTCTGGTCCATGCTGAGTGTGATACACACCATGTCACCACACAGCACAGTGAGTATCTGTAGCCCTCTATACAGGCCACTCACTGATTCCAAGATTGTAGATAGACACCTGTGATGCTAATTAGTGGACATGTCCCTTTTGTCACATTATTTTCAGGGGTACCATCATTGTTGTCCAGGCCTATTTCATGAGTTTTATTTTTTTTTTAATTCTGTGGAAGCATGGTTAAGAAGCAATGTCAGACTTTCATTTGTTTATTTTCATAGATTTTTTATTTATTTTTACTTTTGTCAGATTCAAGTTATTTCTGTGACCATTGTGGGTTTTTCTGTCATTAAACGTGGGGTACCAACAATTTTGACCATGTGTATATATATATATGCATATATATATATATATATAGAGAGAGAGAGAGAGAGAATGAAAAAGTAACAGGTAAAATACTGGTGGGTGTCCACCTTACCTCCACCTGTAGAGCCGGCGACGCCGTGTTCTGACAGGACCTGTGTGATGTCACAGTCATGTGCGCAATCACATGGGGGAATAGTGACTTGGTCTGGGGCTTAACCCCTTAGTGACGGAGCCAATTTGCAGCTTGACCAGGCCAATTTTTACAATTCTGACCACTGTCACTTTATGAGGTTATAGCTCGAACGCTTTAACGGATCCCAGTGATTCTGAGAATGTTTTTTCTTGACATATTTTACTTCACGTTAGTGATAACATTTCATCAATATGACTTGCGTTTATTTATGAAAATAATGGAAATATGGTGAAAATTTTTTAAATTTTGCAATTTTCAAACTTTTAATTTTTATGCCCTTAAATCAGAGATAGATGTCATACAAAATACTTAATAAATAACATTTCACACATGTCTGCTTTACATCAGCACAATTTTGGAACCAACATTTGTTTTGTTAGGAAGTTAGGACCAGCAATTTCTCATTTTTACAACAAAATTTACAAAACCATTTTTTTTGGGACCACCTCACATTTGAAGTCACTTTGAGAGGACAATACGACAGAAAATTCCCCAAATTGACACTATTCTAAAAACTGCACCCTTCAAGGTGCTCAAAACCACATTCAAGAAGTTTATCAACCCTTTACATGCTTCACAGGAACTGAAGCAATGTGGAAGGAGAAAATTAACATTTAACTTTTTTTTACAAACAAATTACTTCAGAACCAATTTTTTCTTATTTTCACAGGTGTAAAAAGAGAAAATGAACCACAAAATTTTTTGTGCAATTTCTCCAGAATACACCGATACCACTATTTGGGCGCACGGCAGTAGTGCAGTTTGACTTTTTCAATGCAGAATTGGCTGGAATTGAGATCGGATGCCTTCTCATGTTTGGAGAGCCCCTGATGTGCCTAAACAGGTGAAACCCCAACAGGTGACACCATTTTGGAAACTAGACCCCTTAAGAAACTTATCTAGATGTGTGGTGAGCACTTTGAACCTTCAAGTGCTTCACAGAAGTTTATAACATAGAGCCGTGAAAATAAAGCATCATATTTTTTCATCAAAAATTATCGTTTCACCCCCAAATTTTTATCTTCACAAGGGTAACAGGAGACATTAGACCCCCAATGTTATTGTGCAATTTGTCCTGAGTGCGCCGATACCCCATATGTGGGGGTAAACCATTCTTTGGGTGCATGGCAGAGCTCAGAATGCAAGGAGCTCCATTTGACTTTTTCAATGCAGAATTGGCTGGAATTGAGATCGGACGCAATGTTGCGTTTGGAAAGCCCCTGATGTGCCTAAACAGTGAAAAAACCCACAAGTGACACCATTTTGTTAACTAGACCCCTTAAGGAACTTATCTAGATGTGTGGCGAGCACGTTGAACCCTCAAGTGCTTCACAGAAACTTATAATGCAGTGCTGTGAAAATAAAAAATCATTTTTTTCCTCAAAAATGATTCTTTAGCCCACTATTTTTATTTTCACAAGGGTAACAGGAGAAATAGGGCCACAAAAGTTGCTGTGCAATTTGTCCTGAGTACCCCAAATGTGAGGGGAACAACTGTTTGAGTGCATGGCAGAGCTCAGGAGGGAAGGAGTGCTGTTTTGGAATGTAGACTTTGATGGAATGGTCTGTGGGCGTCATGTTGCGTTTGCAGAGCCTCTGATGTGCCTAAACAGTAGAAACCCCCCACAAGTGACCCCATTTGGGAAACTAGACCCCACAAGGAGCTTATAAAGATATGTGGTGAGCACTTTGAACCCCTAAGTGCTTCACAGAAGTTTATAATGCAGAGCCGTGACAATAAAAAATCTTTTTTTTTCCACAAAAATGATTTTTTAGCCCCAATTTTTTATTTTCCCAAGGGTAACAGGAGAAATTAGATTCCAAAATTGTTGTGCAATTTGTCCTGAATATGCTGATGCAAACTGTTTGGGCACACTTCGGGGCTCGGAAGGGAGGGAGCACCGTTTGACTTTTTGAACGGAAAATTGGCTGGAATAAATGCTGGCGCCATGTCACGTTTGGAGACCCCCAAAAAATCATATTTTTTCCACAAACATGATGGTTTCACCCCCAAACTTACACTTTCACAAGAGTAAGAGGGGAAATTGGACCACAAAAGTTGTTGTGCAATTTGTCCTGAATACGCTGATACCCCATATGTGGGGAGGAAACACTGTTTGGGCACATGGCAGAGTTTGGAAGGGAAGGAGAGCCATTTTGGAATGCAGACTGCGGGCGTCAGGTTGCGTTTGCAGAGCCCTTGATCTGCCTAAACAGTAGAAACCCCCCACATGTGACCCCATTTTAGAAACTAGACCCCCCCAAGGAGCTTATCTAGATGTGTGGTGAGCACTTTGAACCCCTAAGTGCTTCACAGAAGTTTATGAAGGGTAAAAGGAGAAATTAGACTCACAAAATTGTTGTGCAATTTGTCCTGAATACGTTGATGCATACTATTTGAGCACACTTCGGGGCTCGGAAGGGAGTGACCAAAATGAACCAATAGGAAAAATCTTCCTATTGTTGCCGGGTGCCAGCCAGCAGATCTCAGCGGGCGCACTGCGCATGCGCCTGCCATTTTTTTTCCAGAAGAAGATGGCGGTGCCAATGGAGAGAAGCGCACAGTCGAGGAGCAGCGGGAGGTACCGGGGGGAATTGAGGACCTTATTTCTCTCTCCACTGATGTGCAATCACATCAGAGGAGAGAGAAATTAAAAGGCACATCGGACTTTTTTTTTTTTTGCCGTCGCTGCTATACGGTTAATAATGACGAGCACAACCCCCATCTGTGGACGTCGGGCCCTCAGACCATCCTCATGGAGTCAGTTTCTAACCATTTGTTCAGACACATGCACATTTTTGGCCTGCTGGAGGTCATTTTGCAGGGCTCTGGCAGTGCTCCGCCTGTTCCTCCTTGCACAAAGGCAGAGGTAGCGGTCCTGCCTCTGGGTTGTTGCCCTCCTACGGCCCCCTCCACAACTCCTGGTGTACTGGCCTGTCTCCTGGTAGCGCCTCCACCCTCTGGACACTATGCTGACAGACACAGCAAACCTTCTTGCCACATTTCGCATTGATGTGCCATCCTGGATGAGCTGCACTACCTGAGCCACTTGGTGTGGGTTGTAAAGTCCGTCTCATGCTACCACGAGTGTGAAAGCACAACCAGCATTCAAAAGTGACCAAAACATCAGCCAGAAAGCATTGGTACTGAGATGTGGTCTGTGGTCCCCACCTGCAGAACCACTCCTTTATTGGGGGTGCCTTGATAATTGCCACGAATTTCCATCTGGTGTCTATTCCATTTGCACAACAGCATGTGATATTGATTGCCAATCAGTGTTGCTTCCTAAGTGGACAGTGTGATTTCACAGAAGTTTGTGTACTTAGAGTTATATTCTATTGTTTAAGTGCTCCCTTTATTTTTTGAGCAGTGTATATATATATATATATATATATATATATATACACATTAAGTATTTGCTGTTTTACATTCATCTAGGATTAAGAAATGTGATCCAAAATGTGCAAATATGAAGCAGCGTAACAGAAACAACTAACCATCTCATCACTGGATAAACATAGATTCAGTGGCACTGTACATATATAACTCCTTGGTGTATTAAAGAAAATTGTTTTAGCAGCATGTGGAATTTTCTGTCTAGTGAAGGATGGCCCAATTTAAAGTCGTCCTCTAATGAGAAAACTCTTTGCTGTCTGCTCTGCGTCTCTCATCAGTCAGGATGAGGAGATTACCATGTTTCTGAGTACCAAGAGCATTGAATTACGGTTTAGTTTTCCTGCAGAAAACATGCAATATTTATAGGTAATGTGCTTTAAAAGGATGCTAGAAAGGGAGGAAATGACGCCGACCTCCATTCTTGCACATTTCAACTGTGAATGGAAGAGTATATATAGATATACCACCCTGTACCTCAACACTACTTGAGAGGAATTCACGGAATCCCATGTTTATAACGTTGGCTGAAAGATTCCTTGTGTGGGAAATAAGGATGGTTCATAAAAAGTAATACACAACTTAATCCATTGCAGCATTCCAAGAAGATGCTAATGGGACCAAGAATCCGGAACTGCAGAGGTGGACGGCACAGCCAGACCGAGAACACATTTCAAGTCATTAATCACTTTCCCAGAGGATAAGGATTCTTTTAAAGGGAAACTCTATCCAAAAGTGGCATCTTAATTTAGATTATGGTCTATAATGTCACTACATGAAAAGTTTCAGGGTAATAAAGACATTTTATATACGTGTTACCTATGTGTTATCTATTCAATAAAACATTCCGATTTTATAAAAGGGCTGTAATTGTATTATCTGATTGTTACTTTTTTCACTCTTAAGTTGCAGTAGATCAGGCATTGCTTTGAAATCAGTAGGAAAATCAATCACAAGGAAGTTAGAAAAAATATTAGGCACCAATGGGCTACCAATGCTACGTTTGCAGCCTTTATAGGTCCCTGATAGGGACTATATATTGTGTGGGTAGCTTTGTGATGAAATGATAGCTTCATTACTGTTGAAAATGACTTCCATATCTTCTTTCTTAAAGAAAAAAAGAGGAACACATGGTAGACCACTAAACTCCTGTGCTTTGATTCCTAGAATGATGCTTTGAGAAATTAATCATTAAACAGGTTATCTAGGACTTTTATTTTTTTTTTTGTGTATGGGGCTAAGGGTACCGTTACACTTAGAGACGCACCAGCGATCCTGACAACGATACGACCTGGTAAGGATTGCTGGTGCATCTCTAAATGGTCGCTAGTAAGCTGTCAAGCAGGCAGATTTACCCAACGATGCAGCAACGATCCAGCGATCCGCATAACGATCTCAGCGGTTGTTAGGACCTTGTCCCACAGCAGCGATTCTGATGGCTCCCTCCTGCGTCCCTGAGTTGTGAGTCGCTAACGAGGTCGCTCGTCGGTGTCAAACACAGCGATGCGCGCTGGCCAGCGGGACACCAGCAATCAAAAAATGGCCCAGGACATTCGAGCACGATCAGCGACATCTCAGCGGGGGGCCTGGTCGCTGCTAAGTGTCACAAGTAACGAGATTGCTGGCGAGGTTGCTGCTGCGTCACAAAATCGGTGATGCTTCAGCGATCTCGCTATGTGAGACAGGGCCTTAAAAGTTAATTGGCAGATAACTGCTAGCTACCTGCCTGTTCTACATTGGGACGATCTCTGATGACTCAGTCAGTGATTCCTCTGCTTTATTTTACCTCTAGGCAACAGAACCAAAAGAAGAAGGGAATTGATTACACCCAAAAGATAAAATATAGAAATCTTTATTATTCAATTAATCAAATCAATAAAATATTATATTAATGAGAGGAGTTGATGAGCTCTAGGGCAGAGTGATGCCAAGCCACAGTCACAGTGGTTTCACAAATATTCAATGTAAGAAAATCCAAATAATAGCAAAGATTCTTAAAGTGAACCTGTCAGCAGGAGTTTGCTAAGGAAACTACAGGCATTGTCATGCTGCTGCTTTTACACTGATTAAAATGATACCTGGGGTGAAGAAATCTATCTTGTGGTTCTTCTGTAATTAGTGTTAGAAGTTTTCAGTTAATGAGATGCTTGTGCTCTGTGGTGGGACTATAAAAAGAGTCTTATCTTCCTGTTGTAAGCCAGAGAAACCAAGGGAAGTCCTGCCCACAGGCTGCCCTGAAGCACAAACATGTTCCTCATCATAGACACAGAGAGAAAGAGACAGACTGTTTGTGCCTCGGGGGTGGCCTGTGGGCTGGACTTCCCTTGGTTTCTATGGCTTAGAGCAGGAAATAAGACTCTGCCATGGAGCTCAAGCATATAATTAACTGAAAACTTCTAAGACAAATTAAACAAGAACCACAAGACAGATTTCTTCACGTCAGGTTTCATTTTATTCAGTATAATACTGCCAACCTGACAATGCCTATAGTTTACTTTGCAAAATCTTGCTGATAGGTTCGCTTTGAATCAAAATCACCATAATATAGTAAGCCCAACTAGTGGGCAAATAAATCAATGGCAAAGTGATCGTAGGTTATACATTTTCTGTGCCAAGAATCCTGTCTTTGGATCCACAGGCATGGCCAGCCAGTGAGTTTCTGATTATGCAAATAAAGATTTCAATTACAGTATACAGAATTTAGACTTGCTTAGGAAGAGTATTTCCTAAACAAGCAGAATTTAAAGGCCCTTTTACATTTAGCGATGCACCAGCGATCCAACCAGCGATCCGACCCGGTCAGGATCGCTGGTGCATCGCTAAATGATCGCTAGTGAGCTTTCATACAGAAAGATCTCACAGCGATGCAGCAGCGACGCAGCGCACGATACTTACCATTCACACACAGCGATCCTGCGTCCTCCCGCCCGCCTCCACGCGTCGCTGGACGTCACAGCAGGAAGTCTCAGCAGGAAGCGCCCGACGAGAAATGGAGCCGGACATTCTCGCGCGATCAGCGATGGACAGCGGGGGAGCCGGTCGCTGGTAAGTATCACACATAGCGATATCGCTAGCAATATCGCTATAACGTCACAAAACCAGTGACGTTTTAGCGATATTGCTAGCGATATCGCTTAGTGTAAAACCCCCTTAAGGGTTGTTGTATACACACATGGTCACCTATTTACTTAAGTGCTAATTGTCAAAATCCATCTTCTGCAGTCCTCAACAGCACCACTTGGACATCAGGGTTTCTAGTAACTTAAATGATGATGATCAGTTGATCTCCAGGGTGGTTTTATTTTAGAAAGAGTCTGCAATAAGAAATCAACTACCGGAAAGACATACAGCTCTGGCAAAAATTAAGAGACCACTGCAAAATTTTCATTATGTCTGACTTTTCTCTTTATAGGTATATTATAGTCAAATGTAAATTGCTCTATTATTTATAAACTACTGACAACAACATGTCTTTAAATTTCCAAGCACTAAATTTTGTATTTCTTTTCAGAAAACGAGAAATGGTCAAAAGAACAAAAAAATGCTGTGCTTGCCGACCTCAAATAATGCTAAGAAAAAAAGTTCATAATCATTTAGAAACAACAATACTAATGTTTTAACTCAGGAAGAGTTCAGAAATCAATATTTTGTGGAATAACCATGATTTTTAATCACAGTTTTCATGCGTCTTGGCATGCTTTCCACCAGCCTTGCTGAAGCATCCCCAGATCATCACCGAACCTCCACTAGATTTCACAGTGTGTGCAAGACATTGTGGCTTGTACGCCTATCCAGGTCTCCGTCTAACCATTGGACGACCAGGTATTGGGCAAAGCTAAAAATTAGACTCATCAGAGAAGATTATCTTACTCCAGTTCTATATGGTCCAATTCTTATGGTTCTTTGCAAACTTCAGCCTGGCTCTCCTTTGCTTCTCATTGATGAAAGGTTTTTTTCTAGCTTTACATGACTTGAGCCCTGCCTCTAGGAGCCTGTTACAAACTGTTCTTGCCGTGCACTTCACCCCAGCTGCCATTTGCCATTCCTTTTGTAGGTCACTTGATGTCATCCTGCGGATGCTGATTGACATTTGAATAAGATGACAGTCATCCCGGTCATTGGAGAGTCGTTTTCGCCCTCTGCCGGTCTGAAGCTTTGTTGTCCCCAATGTCTGCTGCTTGTCCTTGTTGTAATGGACTGCCGTCTTAGAAATTTTAAGGATGGAGGCAACATGACGCTCACTGTATCCCTCTGCTAGTAAAGTCAGAATTGAGCCCTTCTTTTCCTCACTCAAGACTTTTATTTTCAACTCCTTTGGCATGGTTAAAATTTATTTTTTCATTCCTATTACTTTTGGGATATTACTAGCACTTGTTTTGACATCCAGCTTGTCCTATTGCAAGAGGATTGTGAACACCACAGCAGGGTTTTTTATACTTTCCTTCGTTAAATAAGATTTGGTTCAGGTGATCGTCTAATCCAAAGCACATTAAGTTGAATGAAGTGTACTTTGGCTGGAATTCAACTGACACTGGAATGGAATGGCTGTCAGACACGTAGAGAAGCTGATTTTTATAAAATTGTGCAATGATCTCTTAATTTTTGAAAGAGCTGTATATTATTAAGGAATGTTACTGGAGCACTTAAAGGGTTTGTCCACTTAAAACAAGTTATCACCTATCCATATGATAGGAGATAACTTATTGATTGGGGGGGGTCTGACCGCTGGGATCCGCACCAATTTGCAGAATGGCAAACTATTATCCCCTTTAGAATGGATTGGCATTATTAATCACTGATCCGTTGCTGAGCCCTGCTCTTGACTTTTTCCGGCAACCCTGTAGAGGATGAAATGAGCGGCAGTTAGACATCCGACTTGCTGCTTCATCTAGTATGAGATAAAAGAGCCCCCCGTTGTAGATACAAATTCCCTGCTGTGCTAATCAATGCAGGTTCCAGCAGTTGGACCCCAACCGATCAGTTATTTATCACCTATTCTATGGATAGCTGATAACTTGTGTTCTCTGGACAACCTCTTTTAAGCTATTAAAGTGTTAATGAGTTAGTAACCATAATGGAATCATGGATTTTTTGGCTGCTGAAAGGTCAAGAGATTCTCTTCCAAATTGTGCTGTGTAGTCATAAACAGTTATTTGGTCCAAAGAAGGGCTGGATCTTTTAGGAGAAAGGGATACCATTACATAATCTGCTTGGCATGTGTATGGCTAATTACTTTACAAATGGCTTCAGAACGTGTTATGACAGACCATAGCGATAAAGGAGTGCCAGTTAGTGATGAGCGAGTATACTCGTTGCTCGGGTTTTCCCGAGCATGCTCGGGTGTCCTCCGAGAATAATGGCGTGCTCGGAGATTTAGTTTTTATCCCTGTAGCTGTATGTTTTGTGACTGTTAGGCCTCTTTCACACATCAGTTTTTTGCCTTCAGGCGCGATCCGGCTTTTTTTTGTAAAACCGGATCTGGCAAAATGCAATGCCGGATCCAGTTTTTCCCCATTGACTTGCATTAGCGCCGGATCGTGCCGGATGGCATTGCGTTTCATCCGTTTTTTGCCGGATCCGGCAACTTGTCTCATTCCGGCGTCTGGAAAAAACGGCTACTGTAACGTTTTTTGTCTCCGGCGAAAAAGCCGGAAGCGCCGGATCCGGCGCTTCCAGCTTTTTGCTACAATGAAAGTCTATGGGCGCCGGAATGAGCCGGATCCAGAAAAAGACGGATCCAGCCACCGGATCCGTTTTTTTAAGTCTGCGCATGCTCAGATCCAATTGGCCAGCCCCCAGGAACAGATATAACCTGCTAGACGGATCCAGCAAAAAAACGGATCCGTTTCTACAGTTCTTCAAAATTTATGCCGGATCCGTTTTTTCTAAAAATAGCCGGATCCTGCCTGACGGCAAAAAACTGATGTGTGAAAGTAGCCTTAGAGAGGCTGAATACATGTTAGAAATGCCTGCTTGTTAGGGAATCTCAACATGTATTCAGGCTGTCTAGCAGCCACATACTGTATCATGCAGCTGCTTTGACAAAAATTAAATCTCCGAGCACGCCAAAATACTCAGAGGACACCCGAGCATGTTCGGGAAAACCCAAGCAACGAGTATATTCGCTCATCACTAGCGCCAGTGATGTGCACTTAAGTATAACTCTTGTGAATGAGGTCAAGCTTGATTAGGAGATTATTCCCATGCAGTAGGCCTCATTAAGGAAGCCTTGGAAGTTCCAAGCAATTTCCTTAAGATTAAGCTGTACTTGAAAACAAGACAGGTGCAAATATTTCTTCTAGTTGACTCTTAATTACTTGCCAAACATAACTGTTACAGACACTAGAGACACGGCTCTACAAGTATTAGCAGCATGGATCAGTGTTTCATATACTGTATAGATGAGTAGCACAGACTTGAAATGTAAGTTTTAGTCTAGGGCAGGGGTGCACATTTTGCAGTCCAAGGTCCACATTGTCATATTGAACCAATCCTAAGAGCCACCAAAAAATGTAAATAGATATTTACATGAATACATCACCAGAACCATCATCAGTACATTAATGCATCACTTGAACCATGTTTTGATTATTTGAGGAAGATTTTGAGAGTTTTTTCTCCAAAAACTTGGTGTGAACACACCCTAGCTTACACTGCAGCATTGGAGCGGAAACTAGCAAAATCCTCCTGATAATCTCAAAACTGAAAGTTTTGATGATTTTTCAGTTTTAACATAGCCATGAAACACATTATAGATTGTGACATGTGTACAAGATTAGAACCATCATGGGTACATGAATGCAGCAATAGAACTACTGTCAGTACATGCATGCAGCACCTAGCTTAGTACATCGACCAACTGCAGTGTCAGGTCAGCCCCATATACACTTGTATCATATGAACCTGTAACTTCCAGTAAAGGGGTGGTCCAAAACTAATATTGATTTAATCCTAAATGTCTATTTAATGTTATAATTAGTGATGAAAGAGCATAATTAGTAATGTTCGTTACTCGCCCAAGTATCACTATACTCGCGGTAGTCGGCGAGCGCCGAGCATTTCCGGGATTGCTTGGTGGTAACTTGAGTCTCCTCCCTGCATGTTTGGCACTCTTTAGAGAGCCAATCAACATGCAGGGATTGTCTGCCACACATTGTAATGCCACAGCCATCTTTTTTGTGGTATTACAGTGATTGGCTGGCCACACAGCATCATCAGGTCTATAAGAGACCTGGCGCCACCCTGTTCATCGCATTCAGCTCCGGATTCAGGCAGTGTAGGGAGAGTTGCTGCCAAGATAGGGTCCGATTTGGTGGGTTGTCAATTAGTGTGGGTCTACCATCCTACAATACACAATTCCAGCTAAACCAACAGTCCTTCTAAGGACTAATTACGGAGTATATAGATTGCAGTGCTAGGTAGGCAGGGGAGTGTATGTGGCTCTATACATATCAGTGCAAGGCCTGCAGGCACTGTATGTGGGTATATATATTTCATTGCATGCATCAAGAGGGTCCATTCCATTAGTCTGCTGCTGCTGCCTATTACATACAGTATATACCTAGCCCGAGGTACCAGTGGCTAGAAATATTTTTTTTTTGCATCTTAACCGTGATTATTTTATTCCAAAGCAGTCCAGAGCCCCCTTTTTTCTCCATTTGCTTGTTGACACTGCAGAATTAAGCCAGATCCTTTCCATAGTACAGTGTGAAAATCCAGTTATTTTAAAACGATTTGCCTGTCCCAGCCATCACATCTGAATGCGTAGAAAATTCTGCCATTTTTTTTGTTGGGCTGCCCAAAAAATACTTAGCTGCCCAAAAAATATTTAGCAACAGGGCAGACATTTTAAACTGGGTTTTGCACGCCACACAGATCACACATCATTGCTCTCAAAATTGTGCCATTTCAGGGCTCCATACAAATTTTTTTGGTGTGTCATTGCCTACTTATTGACACAATTTTGTTGGCCCCAAGAAAAAAATACAGGCCTGATATTTGAAAGCGGGCTATCTCTGTCACACGCCTCATCTATCTGTGGGCTACACTAAATTGTGGCATTTGAGGGCTCCATTCAACTTTTTTTTTTGCTGTGTCTTAGCCTTTTTCTATACACTATTTTGCTGTAAAAAAACCAAAAATACAGGCCACATATTTAACACTGGGGTATCTCCGTCAGATACTTCTTCTATCTGTGGGCTACAAATTGTGGCATTGCAGGCCTGCATTCATCGTTTTTTGCTGCTTCTTACCCTAGTTCTATACTCAATTTTGCTGTTAAAAATAAAAATACAGGCCACATATTTTAAAGTGTGGTTTCACCATGGCACACCTCATGTATCTGTGGGCTAGAAATTGTGGCATTTGACTACTTGACTGTGGGTCCAGCTCATCTTGGATATGAACATTGTCTAGTGATGACCGACCACTTTACCAAGTTTGCTATGGTCACTCCGATCCGGAATCAAACTGCCGATTCAGCAGCGCAGGCTATCTGCTGAGACTTCATCCGGGTGTACGGATGTGGGTCACCCTCCCAGGGCTGTGGGGTACTCGGTATCGGGCCGGTCTCTCAGAGGGGAATGTCACAGCAGCGGTGACCCGGTCCGTGGCCCTGGGAGCCCATGTAAAAGGAATTAAGTGATGGAATAAAGTTTATGAGTGAATGATTCGTGACGCCACCTGTGGTGTTCGGCAATGAAGATGTTAAGCCGACGCTGCGGACAGATCCCCTGGGACAGATGGTGTGGTGCAGCTATGATGTTGTGGCCCTCCACAGGTAGGGCAGTAATCCCAGGGCAGTGAGGATAGGTGTTGAGGAAGAGGGTGTAGTGTCTGGCACTGAGATGTAGCAGTGCTGACGGGGTTGCAGGAAGAAGGCAAGGACACAACAGGGTGCAGTTTCTTTACCTTTACTTTGCTTGGCAAATGCAGTCCAGGGTCCAGATTACAGATGGCACAGGAGTTGGCTAGCCTGGAAGCAACTTAGGAATCTCTCTAGGCAGATGGGTTGTGTAGTCTCCTTCCTAGAGCTTAGTTTAGGTACTTGCAGTACTGTGTTACACTGACGTTCCAGTTGCTGATTCTCCTTAGAACTCCCTCGTATGGCAGACAGCTGTAGCCTTCCTCTTCTGGCTCACACATCGCTGTTGTGCCTCCGAATCTTATGTGGGAATAGAGCATTTACAGCTTCCTATTCCTCCAGTTTCTGTTGCAGGACCATCAGTGTTCTTACAGCCTTGGAGACCGGGCTCCAGATCATGCGCTACAGCTGGGAATGAGTCTGAACTCTCTGCTCAATCTCCCAGCTCTTCTCCTCACGTCCACACACGTTGCCCTCCTCACACGAACTCCTAATTCTCCCTTCCTGGCCCCCAGAGAGTAGCTCCTCCCCAGTTTTGGTTCAGAGCTCCCTCTGCTGACCTGGAATGGAACTGTTGTGTGTTGTGGTTAACTGCCAGAGAGACCCTTTATTGCTTCCAAGCATGACATCACACTCCCTAGGAGGAAGGCAATGCCAATGTGGTGACTATACTCCTGGGGCGCCACAGATACCTGAAGCGAATTCATCCTGATCAAAGTGCTTGCCTCCAAGGCTGGGTGATGGAGGAGTTACATCATCTGTATCAAAATGAGAAGTCAAGAATGATGCCTTATCATCCACAAGGGAATGAAGCCTGTGAACCCTTCAACCGGGCACTGATCCAGATGATGAGGACCTTGGAGGAAGATTGGAAAGCCCGTTGGTCTGAATAGGTCTGGGTGTACAACAACTGGGTGCACCGTACAACTGGATACACCCTGTATACTCTACTATTTTGGCGGAGCGGATGAGAAATCATGGAGCTTGAGCTGGAGCTGGACCTAGAAGAAGACTACCCACAGACGGGGGTGTCTTCCTGGTTCTGAGAACATAGATACCGACTGCAGACTATTCACCGACTGTTACAGACTAAGTTCCAAGAGCTTGGGCACCACAAAGCACCGTGCCTCCAAGGGACAGCTCTTATAGTAGGAAATCGAGTACTGGTCTGAGACAAGAGGCCATGAGGCAAGTTGGAATATCGATGGGAGAAAATTCAGGTGACATGACGAATTGACAATGCTGGTCCAGTGTATGAAGTTCAACTCGAAGGGGAGGAAGAGGTGCCTACTCGAATAGTCCACCGCAACATGTTGCGTCTTTGCCTGTCATGGGACCCTGAAAAGGAGGAGAGACAGCCAAGCCCCTCCGAGGCTCCTAGTTCCACGACTCCTGATTATTATAAGGAAGAACCACTTGCATCACCCTCAGACTTGGAGAGTTCACGGGCCCACCAGTCCAAAGGAGGTATGTCGGCATGAAACTCCAGAGATGGCTGCCCCATTTGAACTAGATGTGTTACCGTCTTCTACCATCCAACCCAACTCTACCACTCAACCTGAATTACGCTGCACTGAAAGGACGACCACTGGGATAACTCCCATTCATTATGAACAGGATCAGTTTATTTGGCAATGGATTGTTCGAGAAATGGAAGAGTATCAACGTCTACTGCAAGAACTCTTGCCCATGGAATGGCGAGCTAAGGGAGATGGGGAGTGTGAAGAGGAAGACCAGGTTGCGAGTACCTGTACTGAGCCGGGTTCGGAACTGTTGAGTCTGCATCCCATGTTTCCCTGGGGGAAGGAATAGGGGACTGGACAGGCCCCATGGCCCGGGCAGTGGGGGTATGTTTAGATAGAACACCCGTCCAGAAGCTGAGAAAAGTGTGCGAAGCAGCAGTAGGGTTCCTGCCATCAGCATGCGAGCAGCAAGGTGAGCAGCGCACTCAGCACCCAAAGCGCCGACGCTGTGACAGACTGCAGCAGGCAGCTCCTGGTGTCACCAGTGAGACAGCTAGTGTAGGAGGCACCACAGGCCCAGTGACAGAAAGGTCGGTGCAGGTGCAGAGAGCCCAGGGCCGCTTACAGGTCAGTACAGTACTCTGTGGACCTTACTGCCAGACAGTGTATCACAACCCTCGTTTAACCCCCGGATTGCTGCAGCCATTGTTGCGTTGGCTGCACCAGCTTATGGAATAGGGTCTCAGCGGAATTTACCGGAGCCCGACAGCTGCCGCCAGAATACAGATCGCTAACCTTGGACCCCCCCTTGAGGATAATTCACTGACAGCTACAAGGACTACTACCCTCATCTGAACATTTACGGCTGAGGAAACTATAGACACGATAAGTTTACTAAGTGAACTGTTGCTGTTTTTGCTATTCAATCTTATTCTTTCCCAGCTTAACTGTTTATCTCCCTGCGAGGAGTACCTTTATTGTTAATTAAATTTGTTAACCCTTGTTCTGCCTCCTCTTTGTCACTGCATCCTCCAACCTGCTTACACCTACATACAATAGAAAGGGGGAAAATTAATGAAGGATCAGATCACACTTTTTTTTTTGTTTGGTCGGCAAACAGAGACTTATACATCTATATAGAAGCGGCGTACACAAAAGATTAAGACTTTTATAAAAACAATTTGAATGTCATATAAATTTGAATTTAATGAAATTATCAACTCACATGGGCTGATTTTTGCCCATAGGCTGGAGTCACACACAACGAATAAAAAATCGGTCCCATTTTTACGGTACGAAATCGCACAAAGAATTCTTGTCCAGGGATCCGTCTGTCATCCCATTTTCCGGCGATGAACCGATTTTATTCGCATCTAAGCATCAAATTGACATCCAATGTCAATGCCTGATGCTCTATCCTGTTGACCTGGAGAAGTCTTGCGATTTAATCGCAAGTCACTCGGGTGGTGCGTTTTCAATGCGTTTTTTAATCGCATCCATAGACTTGCATTGTCAAATCCGATCCGAAAATCGGTGACAATCGCAGCATGCTGCGATTGTCTCGGTCCGAGGAACGGATCCGATAAAAAAACGCATGATGGGAGCAGCACCATAGAATAACATTGGGATGAATGCAATGCGATTTTTTTATTGCATTACATTCGCCCGATTTTATTGCTAGTGTGACTCCGGCCTTATACAGGAATCTGGTCCTTCTGGGTTGCATCCATGGAGCAGTTGCTGGCTGGTGGAGTGAGTTGGGTATAGAATCATCAGCTAGTTGGATCAGTGCCTGAGAAGTTCTGACAATGACAGCATAAAACACCAGGGAAGTGGTCATGGTCAGGTCAGGGGTTGGCTGAATAAAATAATCGAACAGTCTAGGGTCAAACCCAAAAGAGTGTCCATGGGGTTAATGAGCAGAGTAGTAAGGGTACAATGTTATAGTTGTATGGAGTGGCACAAAAAGGGGATTTTACTATTGTATGTGAACACAAAAGGGAAACATTGCTATTATAAGGGGGTCACAGAAGAGGGATGATGCTATCGAATGTGGACATAAAAGGGGGACATTACTATTGTATGTCATGAGATTATTAGTGGAATTTCCTTGGTTTAAAAATGGATAGAGAGAAGCGATTTCTGAGCGTAGTTAAAAATATAAAATCAATAGTGGAAGATATCCCCACCAGCCAAAGTTGTACTATAGGCACATCTCCAATTCCACTATAGTGGATTCCAGCAGCTGCAGCCAACCTGGTATACTTCCATGGGGAGTCCAAACCGAGATGATTGCCCATTATATTATTTCCCCTTTATAATGTACTAATATAAGTTTATAAGTATATCGGTCGTGGTAGGGTGGGCTTTCAGCAACAGGATGGTGATAATACTTGTAATTTGGTAACTATGATTGTATTATTAAGAGGAATTTACCAAATTTCTGGGATTATAAGAAGCACTCTTTTGCCCCCAAATTTGGGGGGTAAAAGAGGGTGCGTCTTATAATCCGAATGTAGATTATTGGAGGGGGGGAGGCAGCTGTGATGGGATGGGGTTCCAGGGTCACTGCTGCAGGATGCTGGTGGCAGAGACTGGAGAAGGGGGCACGGGGGTTTTCAACGCTGCAATACTGCAGCGGGCATCGGGCTATCGCAAAAAGTCAGCAGAGCCACTACACTTTCCCGCTCCACCGCAGTCGCCATCCCCAGTAGGCTACCATAAAAAGCAGATTATAAGGCGGACCACCATTTTAGATAAGAAATGTTTGTTCTATTTTCCTCTTCAAAATTTGGGGTGCATCCTATGATCCGGTACGTCTTATAATTTTCAAAATACGATACAAAAGATCTTGTGGGTTTGTTTTCTGTTAGATTCATATATTGTAACAGTATTCATCATCAGAGACACAGGAATAATGGCATCCATGTGTACAGCATTGTAGCATCTGCAGACTGGGCTCAGCGGCACATGTGGGGTCACATGGAGTCCTTATGTGCCTGTATGTAGAGCCTGTAGGCAAAGAGAGGTCCAGTATAGGGTGACTGCAAGCTATAGGCACAATAGAAGGGATCCAAAGTGACGCAGTGTCAGACTGAAGAACATTGGGCCCACCGGAGCATATGATTCTGGGGGCCCACCTTTCTCCCCCACTGATGAGCCCCATAGCAACTGCAAGGTTTGCACTATGAACTCTCCTGAAGGGGAAGCCAGGGCCCACCGGAGCATTCTCCAGTTCACTGGTGGGCCAGTCCAACCCTGAGTATGAGGCCCAATGGGAAGTATATTACAAAGTGTTCTTGCTTGCTTTTTGTCTCGGCTCCTGGGCAAACCCTTTAATTTTTTTTTCAATTTAAATAGTTAAATAAAAATCAGAACAGTCTGCTATGAAGTCTCTGTGTGTGGCACTTTTGAGGAGCATTGTTATTGCTGTGTTGTCCTGTATGTAGCGACAGTGTGTACCGCATGTTCCGCACCGCTATACAACTGTCTATTTCTCCTAAGACCTGCCACTTAAATGATCCTGTCCTGCGTAATGAAAACATGATTGAAACAGCTGCACAACAATTTTCTACGTGAACTTTAATCTACAAAGGAGAAAGAACAAGTGTTAGATGGTGTAAGTGCTGAGGAACAGGGGCAAATGGCCTGATCTAAGTGATTCATGTTTTCTGGGGAACATATACAGGGTGAAGTATTAGGAGAGCAGAGATTTTCTCATCTGCGGTTTACAAGTTTACATCGTGTTTTCTATGAAGACAGCTTCAGTGGCGTTTGATCTTGCAGTCATTTTTCTTACGGGTCATTTACTCGCTCCAGTTAGATGGGAATGGTTCCTGAATGCAATAAGCAGACATACTATTACACACGCATGTGATGTCATTACGCATCCCAAGGGGTTTCTGTGCCGCCTTCAGAAGCGCAATTCTGGAAATCATGATTTAGTGATCATCATCTGAAATTGCTTGCTCTGTTTGGTGTCCACAAAATGGCAAAATATAATAACTATTTCATAAGTTTGAAAAATAATAGCATTTACAGATGTGGAGCTTGTGAATTAAAATAGAAATAAAAATATCATATATAATATAAATATGAATATTAATAGTAGTACAAACAATCTGCAGTCCAACAACATGTCATTGTATCCCGTGGTATACACTTATTTTGGAAATAAAGAAAGTTTTTTATGCAGCTTGGTGAGTGCCATATTTGCTTCTCTCATATTAGAACACAGAGAAACACAATACAACAAACGTGAAAAAATGCTCTGAGTAAAAAAAATTCCAACAATAAACTGCAAGTGCTAGTAAAAAGATCTTTTTTCTACCACTTGCTGTTTATTGTTGAAATTTTTTTAGAGTATTTTTTATGTTTGTTGTACTGTGTTTCTCTGTGTTCCAGTCTCTTGGTGGTGTGAACACTGTCTTACCGACTTGTTCACTGTATGTGCATGGCCCATGCATTTGTATTCTCTCATATTATTATAATCTGCAGTATATATTAAGAAGTAGTGAATTATAGCAGAACTTCTTCTGTACACAATGTGGCCCTGAGTTTTTGCTATTTTTCTATATTTTCTATAACTGTTTTAGTTCACATTATTCCACCATATAACATCAAAATAATACAGCCTACATTATGCACTACTCAACATTGAAATTGCAACACCAAGAAGTCAAGATGGAGGAACTACTGGAAGTACGGGATGAATAAATGCGTTACTGATAAGCAAATAATGAAAACATTGAGGCAAAATTTTTAAAACATCTCAATTTATTCATCATGACAGCTGAACTCCTCTTAAAATGCTATCATGGCCTGCATCATCTCCGGTCTTGTCTCCCATCCAGTGGAGTATCGCCAATAGTGGAAAACCATACTACCACTATGGGGCCCGGTGGTTGGGGGGGCCAGGTGCCAGCGCCGGCACCTCACTTCCCTCTCCCACGTTGTACTTACAACTGTTTCGGCATCCTGGATGCCTGTCACGATTCATTTTGGATTTGTGGCGGCTCTGGATCCGCTATAATTTAAATGTAGCTTTTTTTCCTTTTTGAGCCATCCTTGCTGGTAGCTGATGTGTGTGATGACCACTTCCACCATTCTTTTAGAAATCATATAACCCATCAGCTGACTGTCAGTGATAGAATTTTCTAGGTTGATCAAGCCTGGAGTAAAGATCTCTCTGGTTTCAGTGGTGCTTCTGCTGTGTTCTTGTAGTTCGTGGTCCGCATGCCTTATCCTCAGCTGTGTGGTGCTTTACAGCAGGGACAGTATTAAGTACTACTTCCCCTTTTTGCCTGTCTTGTTATTGTCCCGCTCCCTGTGTTGTTCACATCTGCAGTGGTGCAGCTAGCGTCCTTGCCAACCAGTACACTAGCCAGGGAATAGTGAGGTGAAAATAAGGGACTAGGCACGTGACGGCAATGGGGGAAGGGCCCGCTTAGGTCGCTAGGGAGTTCAGGGACAGGCAAAGGTTGGCATTCAGGAGGTGCTCCATCCCTTCTTCCCTACGGTTAAGGCCTTCATCTCCCCATTCCATCCCGTTGTTGTGTTTGTTGTGTTTGTTGTGTTGTCCACCGGACGTTTTCTGTGTCTGTTCATGACATTATCACCAACCCGTACTTTTTCCATTGAACCCATAGCTCATGCTGAGGCTTTTGCTCGCCTGATCCAGTCCCTCATGGATGAGTTTTCTGAATTACGGACTCAGGTGGCACTGCAGCTTCAGCAGGTGATGGGGTTCTTGGTATCAACTCAAGTCCTGGCTCAACCAGAACCTAAAGTATCTCTCTCTGACAGATTTTCTGGAGGGAGAGATAAATTTATGGTCTTCAAAGAAGCCTGTAAATTGTATTTCAGGCTTGGCCCTTGTTCTTCAGGAAGTGAGAAAACAATGTGTGGGGATTAAAGTCTCCATTTTAAAGGGTGATCCCCAAACCTGGGCCTTCTCCATGCCGACTGATTCACCATCTTTGTGGTTAGTGGACAAGTTTTTTGCAACTTTGGCTCTGATGTATGGGGATCCTGATGGCGTCTCCCTGGCTGAGTCTAGACTCTGAAAAATCAAGCAGGGGGACTGGCTAGCTTAGGAGTACTGCCTGGAGTTTCGGAGATGGGCCACTGACATGCAGTGGAATGGCCCTGTTCTTAGGAGCCACTTCTGTCAGGGTCTGTCAGCTAGGCTTCAGGATATTCTGGGGCAGTATGCTACTTCTGGGTTGTTGGAGGTCGCCATGACCCACGCTATCAGGGTGGTTAGATGCCTCAGGGAGAGACATACACCAAATCTACCCCATGTTGTTCTTTATAGGAAGGAGGACACACTGGTGCAGATGGACAAACCCATGCATGTGGGAGGAGCCTTCTCTCAAACTAGGTTGCCTGCGGTTCACCGTGGGACAGCGGCATATTTTTTCTGTGGTCTGACTGATCAGTACATCAATGTCTGGCCAGCTCGCACCAAAGTATGTATACCATCTCAAAAGCCACATTCCCCTGGTTGTATACATTTCCTCCACCTTTACATCACAGTGTACTATTCCAACTGAAGTGGTGGTTGGTGGGGAAACTGAGACTATATCGGTTCTTGTGGATAGTGGAGCTGGAGTAAATTTGGTGGATTCCCACTTTGTTCAGACCCATGGTCTGATCAGTAGGACACTGGCGAGACCCATTACCGTTCAGGTAATTGACTCTGTTCCTCTCAACCAGAGGAGTGTGACCCAAGTTGTGGATAATAGTAACCTGCTTATAGGGACTCTTGATGAAGAATCCCTATCGTGTTAGATCTTGGAGGGTATGCTGGCTCCCATTGTCTTAGGCCTTCCCTGGTTGAAAAATCACAACCCAGTCATAAATTGGCGGTCCAGGAAAGAAGTCAGTTAGGACCAGTCTTGTAAGGACTGCTGCCTGGGAGCTACGGTCTCTGCCGTATTTCTCAAACCTACACTTTCTTCTCCAGTGGGGGCAGCTAAGGTGCTACCAGGGAGTAGGGACAAGACCCTCACCACATATAAACCCTGCTTGGAGTCCTCTCAGGAAGAGGTATCAGGGGAGGATGGTGGTTTCCTCTGTGAATGATTTTGGTAACACAAGGGGACGCCTCTGTTGTCTATTCCTCAAACAGTTGACTATCTTTTGGCAAATGCATGTGTGGAAATAAATATTCAGGTGTGGAACTGTGTGTGAATGAATACGTGTGGGTATCCACCAAGTACATCAAATGGAAGTACGCACCTGGGACCTGGAGTTCTAAGGTGAATGAGCCATATTGGGTGTTGGCCATTCTCAGCATGGGGACTTTCCAGCTTGAGTTACCCCCAGTAATGCAGATACACAACGTATTCCACAGGTTGGTTGTCAGGACTCTAATGTCAGGACCCTGTCAGCGTCGGCAAACTGCCACGCAAAGCAGGGTGACTTACCCACACTATGGGAGAGCGCGGGGTCCAATACTGTAATGATGGTTCAAGCAGACAGGACCTGCGGCACTGAAAATAGTAAGGAGTCCCAGGACCTACGATCATGTGACTGCAGGGGGTGGCGCTTAGCATCCTACTGCTGCAGATGATGTAATGTACCTACTACAGGGAAACTGTAGTAGAGGAGAGGAAAACGCAGGTCAGACGAGCGAGGGTTCGTACACGGAGAGGGCTGTGCGGCACCAGAGGGATGAGCAGAGAATAGTCAAGTCACAGGCAGAGGGTCATACACAGAGAGGTAGCGCAGTACAAGAGGGACAGGCAGAACTCGTAACAGGGACAGAACCGGATCAAAATCAAACAAGCAAGCAAGTTATCAGGCACAAGGCACACGTACGCATGAGGTCAACTAACTCAGCCGAGGGCAGGAGTATAACTGACACCAGACCTAGGTCAAGTGAGCATTAAATAGCCGCCCTCTGCCAGAGAGAGGCAGAAACAATTAACCCCTGCCTGACCAGGACGGGCCAAAGACAAACCCCATCCTGGATCATGACAGTACCCTCCTCTCAACGGGGGGCCACTGGACCCCCAGGTCTCTCAGGATACTTGACGTGAAAGGCCTGGACCAATCGATCCGCATGAACTGATCGAGCAGGAACCCACGACCGGTCTTCAGGACCGTAGCCTTTCCAATGTACAAGATATTGAAGGGCACGACGGACTAACCTAGAGTCAACAATTCGCTCCACCTTGTACTCAGACTGCCCGTCTACCAAAACCGGTGGCGGGGAAGACGATGATCCCTCCCCACAGGACCCCACAGGTTTCAAAAGGGCCCTATGGAAAACACTGGGGATCCGTAGAGATGGCGGGAGACGCAACCGAAAAGCCATCGGGTTAACCGCTTCGGTAATTTCATAGGGACCAATAAATTTAGGACCAAGCTTCGCAGAGGGGACCTTGAGCCTTATATTCTTGGTAGATAACCATACCTTATCCCCAACCTGGAACACTGGCCCCACGGACCGTTTATTGTCTGCAAAAAGCTTATATTTATCCTGGGCCTTCGTAATGTTACTCTGGACCTCCCGCCATACCTCCCCCAACCGCTAGATAGTCTCATCCGCCTCAGGACACCCAGAGTCCAAACAGGAAAACTCTCCAAAATGTGGATGAATCTCCCGCTCCAACATATTAGAAATACCTGCCACCACCACCCCGGGCTGAAGAATGGAGGATGGAGGTTCGGGGGGACACCGGATCTAGACTGCGTGACAAGGCATCAGCTCTGACATTTTTGGATCTTGTCCGAAAAGTGATAAAGAAGTGGAATCGGGAAAAAAAAAGTGACCATCTAGCCTGTCTAGGAGTCAACCTTTTAGCTGACTCAATGTAAGCTAGGTTCTTGTGGTTCGTAATTACGGTTATAGGATGGACAGCCCCCTCCAAAAAATGCCTCCATTCTTCAAAGGCCAACTTCACGGCCAGAAGTTCTCGATTCCCAACATCATAGTTTCTCTCCGCAGGGGAGAATTTCTTCGAGAAAAAGGCACAGGGTCTCAAATTAGTCAAAGTGGCGGGTCCCTGGGACAATACCGCCCCCACCCCCACCTTTGAGGCGTCCACTTCAACAATAAATGGTTCAGACGGGTCCGGTTGAATAAGAACCGGAGCAGACATGAAACTTTTTTTAAAAACTGAAACGCCGCTATCGCTGCGGCTGACCAATTCTTGATATCGGCCCCCTTTTGAGTCATGTCTGTGAGGGGTTTAACCACCTGTGAGAACCCCCTTGCAAATTTGCGATAATAATTGGCAAATCCTGGGAAACGCTGCAGAGCCTTCAAATCACGAGGTTGAACCCAATCGACAATGGCCTGCACCTTATTAGGATCCATGCGATACCCCTCAGCAGACACAATGAATCCTAGAAAAGACAGTTCCTGAACAAAAAATAAACATTTCTCTAGTTAAGCAAAGAGACAGTTCTCCCGAAGCCTTTGGAGAACTGCCCAAATATGACCAATATGAGCCTGTTTATCAGGTGAGTAGATCAGTATGTCATCCAAATACACAGCCATAAAATGTCCAATAAAATCAGAGAACACGTGATTGATGAAATTTTGGAAGACCGCTGGAGCATTGGTCAGACCGAAAGGCATGACCAAATTTTCAAACAACCCTTCAGTAGTGAGAAAAGCAGTTTTCCACTCATCTCCTTCCCGGACTTGGATAAGGTTATACACTCTCCGTAGATCTAATTTCAAAAACCACTTGGCTCCGGACAACTGGTTGTACAAATCAGGAACAAGTGGGAGGGGATACGTATTTCTCACAGTTATCTTATTAACTCGAAAATTGAGGCATGGGCGCAAACCACCATCTTTTTTCTTTACGAAAAAGAACCCTGCCGCCACGGGAGAGACAGGAGGACGAATGTGTCCCTTACAGAGACTCTCGGAAATGTATTCCTTCATAGCAGCCCGCTCGGGACCCGAAAGGTTATACAAGCGGGCCTTGGGCAATTTAGCACCTGGAACCAGGTCAATGGCACAATCAAATGGGCGGTGTGGTGGTAAAACTTCAGTCTCTTTTTCGGAGAAAACGTCTGTATAGTCTTTTAGGTACTCCGGAATACCTTCCAGACCAACGGACGACACAGTCACAGTAGCAAGACATTTTTCAGAACAATGAGGACCCCTTTTAACAATGTCCCGAGATTCCCAATTAATCACAGGATTATGTATTGTAACCAGGGGAACCCCAACACCAGTCCCGCAGGCAGGTTGTCCATAACAAAGCATGAAATACGTTCCTGGTGCAAGGAACTCACTTTAAGGAGAAACTCCTCTGTAAGAAATATGACGTCATTCTTAGCCAGTGGTGTTTTGTCAATGGCAACAACATGGATTGGAGTCTCCAGCCTAACTGTCCCTAAATTACACCTGGACACCAGGTCAGAGTCAATAAAGTTCAACGACGATCCGCAATCCATGAAGGCAGAAGTGGATGTGGAGACACTCCCACAACAAAGTTCCACTTGCAACAACATTTTTGAAAATGGAGAAAAAGGTACCTAAGAGCCTGGGTGACCTCCACGACAATCACCCGGGCTTAGTCGCTTGTTGGCCAGTGGACAGGAGGGGCAATCCTTTTTCCAATGTTCAGAATCGCCACAGTGAAAACAGCATTTTCCCAAGCGCCGTTGTCTCCTTTCTTTTGCCTTGAGGTCGATGGTTCCCATCTCCATGGTTTCCAATGTAGGACTGGCTCCCCTTCCTTGGGAGAATAACGGGGTCTCAATCTGTATCACTCCCCTCACCTGTAGCCTGCGATCCATTTGGACGGCCTGTATCATAGCCTCCTCCAGGGAATCAGGCAGAGGGTGGAGAGCCAAGGCATCTTTCAGATGTTCAGACGGGCCTCTATGGAACAAACCCCGGAGGGCGGCATCATTCCAGCAGACCTCAGCAGCCCAGCATCTGAACTCTGAGCAAAACCACTCGGCTGAGTGCTTCCCCTGGCACACACTCATCACCATGTCCTCAGCCATACGCATCTGATCAGGCTCATCATAAATATGCCCCAGGGTCTCAAAAAATGCATCCACAGTTATACGCTCAGGGGCAGTGGTCGGAAGGGAGAAAGCCCAAGCCTGGGGGGCTCCTCTTAACAGAGACGTAATGACCCCCACTCTCTGACTTTCATCCCCAGAAGAGTGTTGTCTCAATGAAAAAAAAAGCTTACAGCCCTCCTTGAAAAGTTTGAATTCCTTTTTATCTCCAGAAAAGGTATCCAGTAACTTAACCGGAGACTCAGGGGAAATTAATGTAACATCCCGAGCCCCCGATGATAAAACCCCCTGCACAGTGTCAGCGTTCAGGTGCTGAGACTGAGCCAGGGCTAGTTGTTCCCCCAGGAGTTTCTGGGACATCTGAGTCAGGTGCTTTACCTGCTCAGAAAGAGTGTGCATAGGGTCCATCACACACACAGGAGAAGGGGAGCGGAGAAAAAAAATGGTAACGGTCAGGTATAATGTCAGGACTCTAATGTCAGGACCCTGTCAGCGTTGGCAAACTGCCACGCAGAGCAGGGTGACTTACCCACACTATGGGAGAGCGCGGGGTCCAATACTGTAGTGATGGTTCAAGTAGACAGGACCTGCGGCACTGAAAATAGTAAGGAGTCCCAGGACCTACGATCATGTGACTGCAGGGGGCGGGGCTTAGCGTCCTACTGCTGCAGATGATGTAATGTACCTGCTGCAGGGAAACTATAGTAGAGGAGAGGAAAACGCAGGTCAGACAAGCGAGGGTTCGTACACGGAGAGGGCTGTGCGGTACCAGAGGGACGAGCAGAGAATAGTCAAGTCACAGGCAGAGGGTCATACACAGAGAGGTAGCGCAGTACAAGAGGGACAGGCAGAACTCGTAACAGGGACAGAACCGGATCAAAAACAAACAAGCAAGCAAGTTATCAAGGCACACGTACGCATGAGGTCAACTAACTCAGCCGAGGACATGAGTATAACTGACACCGGATCTAGGTCAAGTGAGCATTAAATAGCCGCCCTCTGCCAAAGAGAGGCAGAAACAATTAACCCCTGTCTGACCAGGACGGGCCAAAGACAAACCCCATCCTGGATCATGACATCGGTCCTTTGGAGATTTTTTGCACTTCCAGAGCCTACGTTACTGAAATCTCCATTGGGCTGCGTTTGCCATAACCTTGATGATCAGGGGATTATGCAGATGAATCCTAGTGGGTGGAGACATAATTTCCAGTGAAGTCCGGTGTTGAAGGTCCAGAGGCCCCTCGTTGAAAGGGGAGTTACTGTCGCAATTCATTTTTTGATTTGTGGCAGCTTTGGTTCCGCTATAATTTAAATGCCGCTTTTTTCCTTTTTGGAACAGCTAGGGTTTCTTACTGTTTTTTTTTGCAGCTGGCAGCTGATGTAGGTGGTGACCACTTCCACCATCCTTTAGAAAGTCACATGACTTATCAGCTGACTGTCGGTAATAGAGTTTTCTATGTTGACCCAGATGAGAATCTATTGCGCTTTGTTTCTTTTTACAGAGCAGTGCAGAGGGTCAGAAACAGTGGGGAACAGGGAGAGGTGAGTATTTGTATATTTTTTTATGAATGAAGGATTATGCAGTGCCCGTAATACTGCATGGACGTCTATGTGTGGCAAATAATACTGAATGGAGGGCTATGTGGGGCCCATAATACTCTATGGAGGGCTATGTGGGACCCATAATACTATACGGAGGGCTCTTTGATGCCCATAATATTGTATGGAGTATTATATGGTGCACATAATACTGTATGGAGGACTATGTGATGCCTATTATTCTGTATGGAGAACTATGTGGTGCCCATAATACTGTATAGAGGGCTATGTGTTGCCCATAATACTGTAAGGAGGGCTATGTGATGCCAATAATACTGTATGGAGGATTATGTGGCACTCATAATACTGTATGGAGGGCTATGTGGTGCCCATAATACTGTATGGAGGGCTATGTGGTCCATGATACTGTATGGAGGGCTATGTGGTGCCCATAATACTTTATGGACGGCTATGTGGTGCCCATAATACTGTATTGAGGGCTATGTGGTGCCCATAATACTGAATGGAGGGCTATGTGGGATCCATAATACTATATGGAGGGCTATTTCGAGGCCATTATACTGTTTGCAGGGCTATACTGGGAGCCACTATATAGTTTGTAGGGCTATGTTGGGGACCATTATACTGTTTGGAGGTTGATGTGGGGGCTATTATATTGTTTGGAAGGTTATGGGGTGGCCATTATACTGTTTGCAAGCAATTATACAGTGTGAAGGTTTTTGTGGGGTCCATAATACTGTGTAAAGGACTGTGTGGGGTTCAGTATGCTATTTGAAGGTCTGGGTGGGGGCCATTATACTATTTGCGAGCTAGTGGTGGTCATTATACAGTATGAATAGTTGTATTGGGGCCATCGTACTGAGCAGAGGGTTGTGCGGGCCATTATGTATGGTGGTCCATTATACTGTATAGAGGGCTGTGCGGCGATTACAGTTGTATCATGATACTGTCTTGGGGGGGTCACCATATTTTGCCAGGGGAGGGGAGTAGAGTAGAGCCATCATACCATGTGTATGGAGGGACATTGGAAGAATTCACTGTGCAGGTATTATATTGCATTTATGGCGATGCTATAGTTTATGGGGGCAATGAAAGGTCAATGTTGGGGCTTCAATAGCAGGATGATGACTTTGCAAGAGATGCAAAGTGGTAAGATATGCTCTTCTGTGACCCTGACTAATATTAAGAGTTTTTTGAGGGGAGGTGGGCCCACATAAAAATTCTATTATGGGTCCCCATGATTTCTATGTATGCCCTTGCTCCCATCGAGCACCTCTTGGACGTCATTGTTTGGCAATTTCAAATGGAGCTGCCAGCAATGGATCTTGATGATTTTGAAAGTGCATTCAGGGACAGAACAATTCTCAGACAACGATTAGTAACCTTATTCATAATAGCCAAGACATGTAAGTGTGGGGGTTTCTGCACTTTGTGCTCATACTCGATACTGAAAAAATCGACATCTTTTGAAAATTTTGTTTTCACTTTTTCATCATTTACATTTTATTAACATGTCCATCCATCCTGTGATTTCTATAACTGTAAGAATTGTCTTTTTTGGTGTTGTAATTTCTCTTTTTCGAAGTGTATATTATTACTATATTGTAGGTGCCAGCATAATAAGCCTGATATGTGATTTGTATTGAGTTGGGTGTCGGTTGTGCACCTCTGCGCCTTGTGTAACTAGGAAGGTAGGTGAGTCTCTGATGGCGCTTCTGTTTGCGTAAGGATCCAATGCGATTGGATATAAGTCAATGTAAGTTTATTAACCACAATTAAAACACGATAAAAACATTAAAAAAAAATAAAATAAATAAATAGAAAATTGAATAAAAAATTTAACACAACGTTTTTCAACTCTTATGAGTCTTCATCAGGTGTACATAGGACCTATATACATACACCTGATGAAGACTCATAAGAGTTGAAGCCGGTTGTGCTGTTTTTTATTTAGCTTTCAATTTATTATTTATTAATAAAAAAAACATTTTTAACATGCTGTAATTGCAGTTAATAAACTTACATTGAATTATATCCAATAACATTGGGATCCTTCCTCAAACAAAAGCGCCGTCAGAGACTCACCTACCTTTGTATCCACGTGGAGTGTCTTCGGGCCTGTAAAGCACCCTGTCACGCTATCGAATGAGCTGCATGCCATAGGAGGGATCCTGCTCCTTTTGAAATTCATGTCCAGTGTTGACGTGCTTGCACAGTTGAGCACAATATAAAACCTTTTCCTCTCCTTATATCACATCACATTTACTGCGCTTGCATAGTGCTTGCCTCTTTTGTTCCCACCCCACTTTTCTTTTCCTCCCCCATGAGATCCCCAAAGTTGTGTAACTGGGACTGATGGTCCATAGTCATGTCCTGTTGCAGTGGTTAACAGCAGGGTGACTTTTTTCTTAGCTAAAAGCTAAAAGGTGAAGGTGTCAACATCAGCAGAGGACTAGGATACATCTGATACTGAGGTGTGAGCTGATGTGAACATAAGAGAGGAGCTCATAAAAAGATATAAGTTATTTTTATGGTTCCAAATCGACAGTATGCAGAGTGTTTGCATGGGTCAATAAGACCTAGATTTGACCTATGTTTTGTGTTACACTTGTGGCTTGTCCATTAGAGGTGGGTCAATGAAGTCATTGCCAAAATTGGCCTGTCCATTGTGGGAGCATGACAGCCAGAAGAAACAAGACTGGAAGGCAGAGATGCTGTGTCACTTGACATGTTCTTGAGAGATCCAAGATGCTAGAGATATCATCACGATACTACATAGCTCAGCCCAACCTAGCACAGACTAGAAGCTCGTTTCTTAACTGCCTCCTTAGGTGTTGACCTTCTGTATAAAATCAGTCCTTTTCCCTTTACTACATAGTATTTGAAACGTTATGCTTACACTTTAGGTTTAGCTCAATTATTGCAAAAATTCCCACTAAAATAAAAAGTCTACCAAAATAAGGCAAAATAATAAATAAAATTATTTCCTTTAAAATTTTCCTTGTTCCCCTCATTGTTTACACCATTGGGGGTTGAATTTCGGTTGGATCTCAGTCAGATTGATTGCTTCTTTGCTTTATTTTTGGTAATCTAAGATCATTGCAGTCGAACGGTCGAGCTCTGTGTGCTGCTTTCATAAAATATACGCTAAATGTCAGTTGAGGTGCACCCATCTGGTTTTGAAACTAATGTTTTGAATATACTGTACATAATAATAATAATAATAATAATAATAATAACATTGATAGCAACAACAACCATATTTCTAAAGGTTTCCTTTAAGTAGATCTATCATTTCTAGCAAGGAGCACATTATTATTCTTCTCTTGGTTGAAGAAGCTCTCAGATCTCACACAAACAGTGAACCTTGGAAAAATCTTACATTTTTTGGGATAAATACCTTGAGCTTATATGTTTAAAAGACAATTAGAGAAATATGAATAAAAGCACGTTTAACTAGAGTACCGTACATATCCTTTCATAGAGGAGTGTGGGACGCCGTCCAGCTCTCATCTGAGGTCACTGGAATGTTTACACAATTTCATAACTTGTGAGTGTCTAGTTCGTGCATGGCTAGATGAAAACTGTTCATCCAAAGAGAGCCTCAATAATAATTCTCTGAGGAATGACAGACTAATAGGAAAACGCAGTGTAACCTAGCTCGGAAGTACGGCTGGCAGAGCTCCAGGAGCCTCCTGTAATACTGCAGGAATGACTGGAAGCTGATGTCCTAGACAAATAAATTGGGAATGTGGAGATGCTAAAGAATGTTCTTTAAAGGGAGCCTGTCATCATCTGATTCATGCTGCCCAAATCGCAGGCAGCATGAATCCAGGTGTAACTCATTGATTTTTTTGCTGTGTCGTTTCAGAGAATATATATTTTACAGAACCGGCCAGGGATCATAGCTGGAGACCAGAATTGTCCAGCTCCTACACCTGGCCAATGCCACTGCAGGAAATTGACAGGTCCCTCCCTATACATATGAGAGAGAAACCTCTTAGTGACCTTTACCAGCGCTGGTGAGAGCTGACCTGGGCTCATGCAATGCTAGTCTGGTCTCCTGCTATGGTTCTTGGATATTTTCTCTGAAATGCTGGAGCGTTACGGAAGAAAATATACTTGGCTGCAACCGTGCAGCAAGGCTGTGATTTATGCTTGCCACGATTTGGGCAACATGAATCAGATGACAGGATCCTTTTAAGATCCTTTACTTTGTAAAATTTTCATAATCTTTGATACAGGAAAGATGCATATCTTTGTATACATAAATCCCGGCAGTTTGTGATATGGTTCGGCAGTGGTGGGATAACTAAAATAAGCCCCCCTATGGTAAAATGGTAGGGCAAGACTAGCTTTCTGTTTTTTGTCACATTGTGACAGTGGTGGGATAACTAAGATAAGCCCACTGTGACATTTGGTGGCAGCGGTGAGATCCCTGACATTTGTATTAGTCAATGCCTGATGAAGAGACCTGAGTAGTTTTGAAAGCTTACAATGTGTTACCATCTTTTCAGTTGGCCATTAAAATGTATCAACTACTGAGGACTCTCAATTCTGAATATTTTTCATATTTTTTGATTCACTTTTAATTTTTTAAACAGCAGTTTAGCTTCCCAAGGGCACAAAATGTGATACAATTAGAAAGTAACCACTACTTGTTTACTTTATCTCCTGCCATTCAAACATTGGCAAAAGGTGGTCCAATGGTCCTGTGACAATGACATTACCCCATCGATCTGTGGACTACATCAATAAATTACTGGCATCAGTGGTGTTGATGGCATCGTGACCCCAATGGCCAGTGATTGGTTACTGCTGTCATGTGAATGAAATCGTGTTTACTGGGCACCACAATCACTCTAGTGGCATATTCAGTATTTTTTACTGCTATATATATGCAGGTGTTTTGACATTTAAAGGGATTGTCCATTGCCTTTTTTTTTTTAAATTGGGCCCATGGTAGTCTCACAATAAAAAACACAGTCACCTACCAGACCCCCATGGTTTTACCAGATTGATACCAGTGTTCCAGCTGTTTCCTTGCTTCCTTTTCTAGCGTGGGCCATCAGGTGACTGTCTCCGATTGGCTGAATTAGATACATGCCGATCTCCTAGCTCTCTATTTTCTCACACCAATTGACCACTGCAGCCAGTCAGTGGCCACTGACTGACTTCAGCAGCCACCTAACTCCCCACTTTAGAGTAGGAAGCAAGGAGAGTTTTGGGGACCTAGGCAGCAGTACTGAAGGATAGCAGAAGTCCAGTGTGTAATTATTTTTTTTATTAAGACCACTTGATAAAGGCCAATTTTATTAAAAACTAAAGCTAAAAACTTTAAAGTTTAATTAGTAATGAACGTGATGCCATCACTGCAGGGAAACAAACAAAGACAGGTAAAGACCACAAGAGCGTCAATTCTTGAGCTGGTGGAAATTGAACAGGGGACTATGGGTTGTTTTTTATTTCATGAACAATAATGTTTTTAGATACAATTTTTAAAAATGTTGAGTAAACTCTTTAGCATCAGAATAACAGCGCACCATCCACTCTGAATTTGTGATGAGAAATTATTCAGCGCAGAATTTTGGACATAAATGTGACATAACGTATGAAAATAGAGATTTTCTTTCACTTTTGGTGAAAAAAAGACCATGGATTTAGGTAATAGCAATTTTCATTCTTCTGGGACACTTGAAATGTAATTTAACTTCTTCGAAATTGTGTTGTAGGACCTGTTACATAGTAAGCGTACTCCATTTTGAGAAAAGGAGGTGTAAAACTTATTTATCATCTACTTGAATGTTTTTAACGAAAACTTAGAATGTTAGAGGCTTGCGGAGCACACCAAATAGTATAAGATGGTATACAGGTGCGTTCGCAGCCCGGGGTCCACTGTGCAGAGATGTTAACTGCTGCTTGGTAATGGCGGACACTATATGGTGGTATACTAAATGAACACACGCGGGTTAACGTCACCTGGTGTGTACAGAGGCGGACTCTGTTGCCTCACAGAGCCGCATTTCCACAGAACATGGATGCCGTAGCCTGTTAATGCTCACAGAGCTTGGCAAAGTGAGCGCTGGTGTTATGAATGAGTCACCAGAGGAGGAAAAAACAAAAATACAAGCTAAGTCCAGAAAACCGGAGAGGTTGGTAGCTAGTGGATGGCAGACCCCTGATCCTATTCACAACAACTAACAGTAGCCGTGGGGTGTTCCTACGGTGGTTCTAGACACCTTGTTCACAGCCGGAGAACTAAACAAACCTAAAGAAAGAAAGGGGAAATCTAAACTGCCCCAGAGCAGACCCCAAAGCAATAGACAGTCCCCAACATGCATTGACGGTGAAAACAGATGAAAACACAAACACAGACAGAAAGACAGGCTGAGCAAACGATGGGGCCCTCACTAACTAGATAGGACAGGAAAGAAAAGCAACTGTCTGCAATCACGCAAAAACCCTGCCAAAAATAATGTCCAACACATCTGATAGAAAAGGCCCTGAAGTCACTAGACTTCAAAATCACTATATCAGCACTCAGGTATATTCTGAAAACAGAGCAAAGAGATCAACTGATCAGAGACAAAAAATGGAGTTCAGCCAGTCCGAACCAGGGCTGGCTGAACACAAACACTAAGTAAACCAGACAAAATCTCATAGAACAATAGCAGAGCAAAAACTTAGCTTTAGAAGACAGGACTAAACTGGAGGCCAGAGCTCAGAGCAGAGAGGGTCACCAGCAACCCAGCAAGGCATCGGCGGCCTTATATCCACTCAGAGATTCCGGATGTCCAATCACACTCCACCTGTTCAGATGACAGGTTTTCCCCATTCAAATCAATTTCACTACCTCCTTTCACCAGCAGAGGGAGTTCATCGGACATCAAAGGTGAAGGAGAAAATGAGCTCATAACACGCTGGTGTACAGTCACAGGACTCTACCCCAAGACACAGGGTCAAAGTCCCTCTAGACCACCAGTGTTTGGCGCTGCAGCTGCGGTGATAGCAAGGGGTTAACCAAAAATATAAATATCACGTTATATAAAGAAGAACAAAAGGGATGGAACTCACCATTCTGAAGTAGTGAATTTATTATAGGATAAAAAGCATAGGCTCGGGAGAGATGTCTGAACTGTGGACAACGGCCATTTCACGCCAACTGCGCTTCAACGGGACCTGTTGAAGCGTAGTTGGCGTGAAATGGCCGTTGTCCACAGTTCAGAAATCTGTCCCGAGCCTATGCTTTTTATCCTATACGGCCATTTCACGCCAACTGCACTTCAACGGGACCCGTTGAAGCGTAGTTGGCGTGAAATGGCCGTTGTCCACAGTTCAGACATCTCTCCCGAGCCTATGCTTTTTATCCTATAATAAATTCACTACTTCAGAACGGTGAGTGCCATCCCTTTTGTTCTTCTTTATATAATGTGGCTATGCATGTTTTACTTTGGATTGAGCACCCGTTCTATGGGTAGTTGGTGTGCAGCCCAGGTGTGTGAAATCGTACCGCAGTATAGTGCATATGAAGGTGGCAGCAGCGGTGCCAAATTGTTTTCTTGCTTTTTTAAAAATATAAATGCATTAAGTGCGCACTGCACCGCTCTGGCGGACGCCACTTACCACCTTGACTAGGGTAGGAAAGCGCACGACTTGCGCACGGCGCTGCTCTGGCGGATGCAGCTACTTAATGCAGTCCTAAGGTGCTAGGAGCTGAGCTGCACTGTGTGGCGCTAAGTGAGGTGCTGTGACTGAGAAGCACAGTGGCATAGGACAAGCCACCAGTAGGCGCTGACTCAGAACCCTAAACCCTACAAACATGCATATCCAAGGGAGGGCAGTTATAATGAGTCAGTCACCAGATTCAGTCATCATCCATCATCACACACTTATAGCAAAAGAGTCTATACTAGCGCATGGCTGTGCAGCCATGCAATTCTTTTATAGCAGCATCCTTTCGGGACCTTCCTAGTGGTCCAATAGGAGCAGCAATAGGACCTGAGCATGTGACCTAATACCTCCAATGAGAGGACTTCCTATGGGCATGCTACGTGAGCCAAAAGAAGGACTTAGTCCCAAGAGCTGCTTGCTGCTGGCTATTGCAATTTACCATAGCTGAACTCTGAATGGCAGCAGTAACCAAGCCAACAGTAGTAGACTGAGCAAGACACCTGAAATGATGTCTTTGCTGAGCAGGCTCCTCTGTGGCCAGAGAGGAATGGGAGTCCACAGAAGGCAAGGCTCAAGATTCCTCCTGTGCAGAGGCAGGAACCTGATGCCTAACAGAATAGCAAAAAAATAACAACTGAGTAAGCCATCACTGCTGCTGTGCCGATGCTTTCCTGGACCCTCCTGATCTCTGTTTCCAGCCCTACAGTGATGGCGGTTTGGGATGTGACCACTGGACATAAATTCTTTCAGTGGTAGACACCTCTGTGGTCACAGCTGTAGATGTTAAAAGTTTTGTTGAAAATTCATTGCTACAGAAACTTGTAGACGATACGGGAAAAGGCAATATAGGGATGGCGTGTGATAGGTAATCTTTCAGTAAAACTATTTGTTGGGGATTTTCAGCCTCTCTAAATGCCAGACCGACATGTAGGCTGACAACACTTTTGAGGGTGGGTCCCACCAACCAATGCGGACAGGAGAACAAACTTTTATGGATCGTTTAGTGATGCATTCCATTGACGTCCATTCTACGTGCAGCCTTGACATGCTGCTTCATCTGCTTTCTTGCCTATAATGAAATCCTGTCTTGAATACAGGGATCTGTGTAGTGTGTCATGTTCAATATGTTTTCATTTATCTTTGTCTCCTTAGACATGTAGAATCCACCTTTCTTACAGCATAGTGCAGAACTCAGGCCAAGCCAACAACAGGATCGGCTCCCCCCCAACTAGTCATTTGGAAAACAGCTGCTTATTGAACAGGGAAAACAGATTTCATGTATTTTTGCAGGACAATTTCATATTTCCATCGCTGTAATATTTCCCCAAATGCACGAATTCTTCCTGTTGCCATATACATTGATAGAAACAATAGAAAAACATGCTCCTCATTAAGCTTAAAAACTCACCCCGGGGAGTATAGCATAGCATTTTATATGCACCATCAGGTGGTTAGCGTTTGACATAAAAGAATATAATATGCAGCCTATTAGATGGGTTCCATTAGGACCACATGTTCTGTCACATGTTTATGGATCTCAGTGGAGGTGCACATTGAATAGAACACATTCTTGCAGAATATAAATCTCTTATGCTATTATACCTGCATTATAAAGCCCCAAGTGTACTGTGAACATCGGAGCTACATAATGAGAAGCCTTCTCCAAAGAGCTCGCCATTTAATAAGATGGTAACTGTGTTTTCATGTCTGCAAATTAGTGGAAGTAATTGTTTCAAGGAGCGAACAATGTTGTAAACATTTAAGAAAGACTTAGAAGTCTAAAATTACATTCAAGAGGGTTTCACCAATGCTCTTCCAAAGCACTTTTTCCACTAGATTCCTTTTCAAGCCTTATCAAAGTTTGAAGTAGTATGGAACTACAAGGTATACAATGTGTTTACCTAGAGGAGGTCCCTCAGGGGCAGGGATTCAAAGAAGACAAAAGAGACAGTCATGCACCGCCCCTGCAGGACCTGCACTTGACATAACACCATTATTATTAGAAAATGTTGAGCATGGAATGGTAAACTTGGACGACATTGTATACACTTTTCTTTATGCCGTATCTTGCTGAAATAATCTTACAATACTTTTTCCCCAAAAATAGTAAGTTTAAAAAATTTGGCACATTTTACAATACATCTTATGCTACATTTAAGGCATTTTCTTTAGCGATTCTCCCACAGTTTGTGAGTTGGATGATATAATACTGAATATAATACTTCGGGAGGCCCACAAAGAAGCAGAGCAAAACGTGCACGTCGGGGAAGAGGGACATGACTTCCACGCCAATACTCCGCAAGACACTTCAGGCAGGTAAATTTAGGGCTTTATTATAAACATCCTCACCTTTTTTTTAACCATGCCACAGACACAAGCAATATTATTCAAACACATTAGTTGCCATTCTGTTCATCTCACTAAGCATTGATTGTTGGTATATTGGTTGCTCTGTTGCAGGTGTCTCCATGTATAGGACAGACCATTTCATGTCTGTTTATATGACTAAATAATTGTATATTGTCAGCATATACGTAGATAGTGTCTGTATATTTTGAGGAATAACAGTCTGCACTTAGCACTTCACATATATCCCACTCATGCATTTTTTATGAAATAGCATTATCATGTTTCATCTATCTTTGGCATATGCTTGTTCATTGTACTATTTTGTTGAAAATTCTTCCTGACATGCGAATTAGTTATTTAAGTCTTAGTCCCTCTTTTCTGTTTATATCAATAAAAACTTATTTTTTAATCCAAGCATTGATACACTAAAAATCGGAAAGGGGAAATAAGGAAAGTCAGCTCACCGAAACGCCTTGTACCTTGTTCATGAGTGTCACCCACACATTGACACACTTCCTATATACCTGGGCATAACTACTGTCATGGATCTGCAACGCAGGACTAGGGTAAAAGGGGGAAAACTGACCCTGCACTATGACAAGGCTGATACCCTACGATGGAGTGGGCGACCCATTCCTTGCAAATAGACCCACAGACGATCCTAGGTTAATCTCAAGCAAAGACCTATAGATGGGGGAAGGGGGTCCCTGAAAGATCTAAGGACTGGGTACAAAAATGGGTCACCTCCTAATAGATAGCAAAGAGAAGGCTGCAGAAACCAACGGAATACAGGAACAAAACTAGTGGAACCAGAGCAAGCCAGAATTGAAGCGGATTAACACTGTTGTCCAGCAAGGACTGGGAGGCAGGTGCAGGGTAATAAAGAGTGATACAATCACCTGACCTAAGACAAACCCAGCACCAGAGGAAAAAGACCAGCAGCCAGAACACCACAAGAAAATTGTGGCTAGTCACAAACTAAACAGATTCTAACATCTATCTGGGTTATTATATTGTTTAGCTTAATCTTCAGGAAGTGATACCAATCAGATTTAGGGTGACTTTACGCATAGGACTAACGGTTATATATGTATATGAGTTGGGTGGGAGTGTTGCATTTAAAAGCCAGGGTCATCGTAGACGATAGTGGCATATGGCTATTGCATGGCATCAGTGTTTGGTCATCACTCATCAGTGATCAGACTGATGAAAAAATGTCAGAGGCTGTAGAAAAGCAACTGTAATAGTTATTATTGTGGCCGTCCCGTAGAACCATATAAAAGTTTATGGGAGGTGAAGTAACATGATTTTCCTCTCATTTAGTGGTTACAGATGCTGCTGCCATGAAGTGCTGGAATCCCCCTCCTTGATACATGTTTTTCCATCTTCATCATTGAGTTGCATTCAGTGTTACTTCTTACACAGCTGCATATAAGTGAATTTTCTGCATTATATTAAGTCAAATTGTGGGATCCAGGAAAACATAAACCTTTTATTATGGACTCACCCAGTGAGGCAGATTCTCTAAGCCATAGATCAGGGCAAGCAGCATGGTACAGAAATGATGGCGCAATTAAGTGGATTTTACTGTATGACTATGGGATCAGAGAGGACCAGGACAGTTGTGTATGCAGAATGTACCATATGAAGAAGAGCCAGGTATGAAGAGACACACAGGAACAGTAGATGTATAAGTGTAGAAATCACAGGTACGCGTGATGCAGTGACGAGCAGGAGGCAGAGCAAGAGTTAATGGGTTTATTACAGAGGATACTTCATGCAGGGAGAAAAAGAGTTATGAGGGGAGTAAAACTAAGTATTGTGTAAGGGCAATAAACTAATGTTTATGAAACAGGTAAACTTATCAGTCTGATGGTTTCCGGGCAGGGGAAGCTTGGAATCCCACGGTGGTGCCGCAAGTGACGTTTTAAGTCTCTGGCCGGATCCTGAAGAAAGTTTAGGCACTATCTCCTGACGGAAGCGGCATATCCTGGCTCTCCTAGACGAAGTCCTGCATTTCCGGAGCGACGCACATGGTGTGAAGTAGTCTTTTGCATGGCCGGAGTGTGACTCAGTTCAGTGGCGGAGGCGGGGGTGTAACGTCCTGGCTCTGTATGATTCACCTGGTCAGAATTCGGCCACGCGCCCTCAGCTGTCAGCGGAATGGAGCGGGACGGATTCTCGTTGACAGGGGTGAGCAGACACACAGGTATATGTTGCTCACAGTTATGGTGTGCATAGGCTGGGGAGCTGTAGCGCAGGCCTTGATTAATGCGTAGTTCCACTGAGAGGGTATCAACCTTCCCCTGCTGTAGGCTCTGTCTTCCCGCCAAATCTCTTGCTTTCCCACTCACCAGCCCTTTTATCTCTGTCCCACCCCCTATAGTCGAGTGCAAATGTACGTCTGGGTCAGAAAGGCCCCCCCGGCAACAATGGTGACAGTCCCAATAGTTTCGGAACTGACGCGAGAGAGGTACCACCGGCCCAGTCCATCTATCTACATAAGTAATAAATATCTTTCATCAGGGATGCAGTTAGACATCGGACTAGCAGAAAAGTATTTCCAGTCTGCTAATAGCACATAGGTATACATAGAATAGAACTTAGAGTAAAGATGCTGCACCTTGACTGCAGAATTTGTAAGTATAAACCACACTTACCGATGCTGGACTTAGCATGGAAATACATGTTGAAAGATGAATGTAAGTCAGGAGTAGCAAGGAGGCTAGAGCTAGGACATGGCTGCCTGAGCCGGCCTTAAAAGTCCTTGGATGATGTCAGAGGTGTTTGTCGGGTTACCACAGTAACCCAGCATGGACTTTTTCAAAGGGAGCCGGAAGGGAACTAAACAAGTCCTGGAGCCTGAGCCATGATAGGTAACTCCTTTGGCACACAGGTGACGGAAGGCGAACTTGTAACGGGAAGGCACCCATATATTGACTGCAGCAATAGTCATGGGCTAATAATGAGCCGAGACACATTACATGGGTTAGTGTGTTGTTTAAGTTTCATTCATCACATTCGGGGAATGTCTCCATGTGAATAAATGTCATATCCATATACAATTCATCCACTAAGATGTTATTGTCACTTTATCTGTGCATTAATTAATACCTAATTATCCTAAGCATGTGGAAAATCCGATCTTCATAACTGTTTATCTGATCTTTTTGCTCTTTAGAACTTTCATAGACTTTGGTGATTTTCCTCTGCATGTTCCATTTCCAAGATTCTTTCCTTTGCAGACTTTTTGCACTACTTCCAGATTGCTTAACCTCTACAAGTGGTGAATGTTCTCAGTATGTGCGTGTTAATAGCAGTTGTTTAATGGCTGTCAACTTTTCTTCTTATCTTCTTTCTTAATATATTGCATAGTAAGAAAGTGCATCAGCAATCTGTACTTCTAAGCAGGAACAGTTTAAAAGGAAATTTACAAAATCTGGCCTAAAACAAAAGGAAGCAAGTCATGCAATGTTATTGTGAGATGGTGGAGGCTGAAGTCAGCCAATGTCACCTTCCTTTAGTGTAGACAGTCTATTACTTGCTAAATAAGTGGAGCTCATGGATACCTTTAATGTTCTCCACCCTCATGGAACTCCCCAAAGAAGACAGAAGCCCTAGGTGGGTTGAGGGTGCCTGAACCTCGGACTTAGCTTAATTCAAATGTTAGAATTAAGCAATAACGCTGGCGCCCTTAGAGACAGAGGCTTACCCAAATCAAAGATATGCAGCTGCAGACAAACTTAGGATCCTGTCTGCAAAATCCAAAAATTCAATAAGTCCAAAAAGAATAAATGTAGTTTGTCGCACTAATCCTTCCAATAAACATACAACTGTCTACCAATAAGTGCTTAATTCAAGAAGTTGATGACCCTTACAAAATACATATAGGCAATAAGCTGTATGCAATTATTCCCCATTCAATAAGAATTCACATCAAACAGTAATTATCTTCACTATTTGAACCTAAATGCAACACCCTAAATTCCCCAGGTGATAACCATGCCCTTTAGACAATCCATATCCCAGCTAATATATAAATATATACTTCCCTTGCGCTGGAAGGAGGCTGATATGTGCAATAGATAGGAAATAGGTGTAGCACTACCTGACAGATATAATACTATTTCGCTCCAATGGTTGATAGTATACAGCTACAATAGCTCATAATCTGACCTGCTGTAGCTCCGCTCCACTTTCATGTGATGGAGACCTGGCTGTTGATGCCGGTGTATTGGTGCCAGGAACCGATGTAACGCTCCAAGAATTAGGGATCGACCGTGCAGAGCAAGGGGGGCCCCAACCAGTGGCGTCATTGGTTGGGCAGCAGGAAAAAAGATGGCCGACAGAAACTTACCAGCGTGTGACGTCACTACACTACAGAGTACGCAAAAGGCCAAAAAAGCTATCGATGCCTTTTGAGGACTATGCAGTTCCCCTTCATCAGGGTGTCTGCCTGCACTGGCACTAAACACTGCTTTATATCCTTGCACTCCAATAGTCACCACTCAGCATGTCATATTGAGCCCATTCCTTATCTACCAATGTATCTTGTGCCAAAAGGAAAAAAGATGTATGAGCCTAAGCTATGCTCCTTATTATTATTCAATATGTGATATGTCAAAGATTAAAATATTTAAATTTTATTAATCATATGTTAAACGAAAAATCGGGACAACATAAATAAACTAACACAATTCAATATATTAAAAAATAATAGAAATATTAAAAAATGGAAAAAAATTCAGAATACATATAAAATCTGGATGCTATTCTACTCACTGGCATACAGGAAACAAATGATATACTAGTAATCTGATTAAGTAAAAGATGGATATAAAAGTGGGGACAAAAATGGGTATATGTAAGTTGGGGAACAACCCTAGTATTAAGGATAGGGAAAATATTGAGATAGGGAAGTGCAGGAGGGAGAGAATAAAAATTATTGAGGTATGCTAGGGGAAGGGGCAAACAATACACTAAAAGGCGTGTAATTCCAAATCAAAATTCAAACCCCTTGGGGCTAAACTATTAAGTAAAAAATTCCATTTTGATTCTACCCGTGACATTTGGTTAACATAATTTCCTCTTCACCAATTTTTACGGACTATTTCAATACCCCAAAAAGTTAGGCCTTTACTAGATTGATTATGGTACTTTTTAAAATGCCTAGATAGCGGATGGCCCAAAAAGTACTTTTTGATATTATTCATATGTTCTTTTACCCTTTCCGTTAATTTCCTAATAGTTCTCCCTACATTGAGTTTATTTCAAGGGCATCTTAATGCATAAATCACTCCCCTAGTTGAATAAGTTATAATGTCTCCAATAGGGTATTCTTCTGTTCCTTCTGAATTTGTAAAAGACCCTTACTCTTTTATTAGAACATTGTTTACAGCATGGGCAAAAAGTACATGGAGTGAATCCATATCAATCTGAATGGTTCAGATTAGACTCATTCCTTGAGGTAGTAATCCCCTTATTTGTCAGTGCAACTTTAGAACCCAAAGTAGAAGCCTTTCTGTAAACAAATCTGGGTTGTGGTTTTATGGAACCATTTTATTGATGACATTGTTTTTATTTGGGAAGGCACGCAGATAGAATTCTCTGAATTTCTTATTAGCCTGAACAGTAACGAATTTGGATTAATATTTACCCCCACAATTAGCTCTACCTGTACAAACTTTTTAGATTTAACAGTAATGGTGGATCAGAGCAGGCTTATCACTAAACGCTATCGAAAAGAAGTTGATTCAAATATCTATCCCTATAGATAGCTGCCACCTTCCATCATGGGTGACAAATATTCCAAATAGCCAGTTCATCTGCCTTAGGGTTCTTTTACACTTGCCGTGATTTTACGGGCCGACTTTGCGACCCTATTAGATTTCTATGGGGCCGCAAAAACGGCCAGCAAAAATTAATCGGAGTGCAGTGCGCTATATGGCCGTGAGGGCCGTATATACGGCCGTGAAAAAATATTGAGCTTGCTCGATATTTTTCACGGCTCACGAACACAGCCGTAATAGATTTCAATGCTGTCACAAAAACAACGGTAGCTTGTTTTTGAGGAGCGCCGTATTTTTTCCCACCAATTTGTCAATACAGGGAAAAACAGCGATCCGAGAAGGTTTTTTGCAGCCCGTTCTTGTGGGAGACCGTGAAAATCACGGCAATATGGCCCCCAAAAACGGGCTGCGAAAATCATGGGAAGTGTAAAAGAAGCCGTGGAAGGACCCGTGGAAGCGTGTTAGTGCAAAACAGCCATCGTCCGTTCCTTGTTCACATTGCTCCCCCTGCTGAAAACTTTTATGCTGCAATAAAGTTTGGATTTTAACCCCTTCACCCCCAAGGGTGGTTTGCACGTTCATGACCGGGCCAATTTTTACAATTCTGACCACTGTACCTTTATGAGGTCATAACTCTGGAACGCTTCCATGGATCCCGGTGATTCTGACACTGTTTTCTCGTGACATATTGTATTTCATGTTAGTGGTAAAATTTCATTCAAATAACTTGCGTTTATTTGTGAGAAAAACGGAAATTTGGTGAAAATTTTGAAAATTTCGCAATTTTCCAACTTTGAATTTTTATGCCCTTAAATTACAGAGCTACGGCACACAAAAAACTTGATAACTAACATTTCCCACATGTTTACTTTACATCAGCACAATTTTGGAACCAAAATTTTTTTTTGTTAGGAAGTTATAAGGGTTAAAAGTTGACCAGCGATTTCTCATTTTTACAACACCATTTTATTTTTAGGACCACATCACATTTGAAGCCACTTTGAGGGGTCTATATGATAGAAAATACCCAAAAGTGACACCATTCTAAAAACTGCACCCCTTAAGGTGCTCAAAACCACATTCAAGAAGTATATTAACCCTTTAGGTGCGTCACAGGAATTTTTTTGAATATTTAAAAAAAATGAACATCTAACTTTTTTTCATAAAAAAAATACTTCAGGTTCAATTTTTTTTATTTTACCAAGGGTAACAGGAGAAATTGGACTGCAAAAGTTATTGTGCAATTTGTCCTGAGTACGCTGATACCTGATATGTGGGGGGGAACGACTGTTTCGGCGCATGGCAGAGCTCAGAATGGAAGGAGCGCCATTTGACTTTTTCAATGCAAAATTGGCTGGAATTCAGATTCGACGCCATGTCACACGTTTGGAGAGTCCCTGATGTACCTAATCAGTGGAAACCCCCTACAAGTGACCCCATTTTGGAAACTAGACCCCCCAAGGAACTTATCTAGATATGTGGTGAGAACTTTGAACCCACAAGGGCTTTACAGAAGTTTATAACGTACAGCGGTACAATTAAAAAATCATATTTTTTCCACAAAAATGATCTTTTCACCCCAATTTTTATTTTCCCAAGGGTAACAGGACCCTAAAAGTTATTGTGCAATTTGTCCTGAGTACGCTGATACCCCACATGTTTGGGTAAACCACTATTTGGGCGCATGGCAGAGCTCGGAAGGGAAGCAGCGCCATTTGACGTTTTTGGCTGGAATTGAGATCGGACAATATGTCGCGATTGGAAAACCCCTGATGTACCAAAACAGTGGAAACCCCCCACAAATGACACCATTTTGGAAACTAGACCCCCTAAGGAACTTATCTAGATGTGTGGTGAGCACTTTGAACCCCCCAGTGCTTCACAGAAGTTTATAACGCCCGGGCGTGAAAATAAAAAATTCATATTTTTTCCACAAACATGATCTTTTAGTCACCATTTTTTTATTTTCCCAAGGGTAACATGAGAAATTGGACCACAAAAGTTGTGGTCCAATTTGTCCTGAGTATGCTGATACCCCATATGTGGGAGAAAACTACTGTATGGGCACACGTTGGGGCTTGGAAGGGAAGTAGTGACGTTTTGGAATGCAGACATTGATGGAATGGTCTGCGGGTGTCATGTTGCCTTTGGAGAGCCCCTAATGTACCTAAACAGTGGAAACCCCCACAAATGACCCCATTTTGAAAACTAGACCCCCTAAGGAACTTATCTAGATGTGAGGTGAGCACTTTCAACCCCCAAGGGCTTCACAGAAGTTTATAATGCCAGGGCATGAAAATAAAAAAAATTGTATTTTTTCCACAAACATGATCAATTAGTCCCCAATTTTTTTTATTTTCCCAAGGGTAACAGGAGAAATTGAACCCCAAAAGTTGTTGTCCAATTTGTCCTGAGTACGCTGACACCCCATATGTGGGAGAAAACTACTGTATGGACACACGTCAGGGCTCGGAAGGGAAGTAGTGACGTTTTGGAATGCAGACTTTGATGGAATGGTCTGCGGGTGTCATGTTGCCTTTGGAGAGCCCCTAATGTACCTAAACAGTGGAAACACCCACAAATGACCCCATTTTGGAAACGAGAACCCCTAAGGAACTTATCTAGATGTGTGGTGAACACTTTGAACCCCCAAGGGCTTCACAGAAGTTTATAATGCCTGGGCATGAAAATAAAAAAATCGTATTTTTTCCACAAACATGATCAATTAGTCCCCAATTTTTTCATTTTCCCAAGGGTAACAGGAGAAATTGGACCCCAAAAGTTGTTGTCCAATTTGTCATGAGTACGCTGACACCCCATATGTGGGAGAAAACTACTGTATGGACACACGTCGGGGCTCGGAAGGGAAGCAGTGACGTTTTGGAATGCAGACTTTGATGGAATGCTCTGCGGGTGTCATGTGCGTTTGGAGAGACCCTGATGTACCTAAACTATTGAAACTCCCCACAAGTGACCCCATTTTGGACACTAGACCCCCCACGGAACTTATCTAGATGTGTGGTGAGCACTTTCAACCCCCAAGTGCTTCACAGAAGTTTATAACGCTCGGACGTGAAAATAAAAAAATCATTTTTTTCCACAAAAATGATATTTTTGCCCCCAATTTTTTATTTTCCTAAGGGTAACAGGAGAAATTGGACCCCAAAAATTGTTTTGCAATTTGTCCTGAGTAAGCTGATACCCTATATGTTGGGGGTAAAACACTGTTTGGGCGCATGGCAGAGCTTGGAAGGGAAGGAGCACCATATGACTTTTTCAACTCAGAATTGGCTGGAATTGAGATCAGACGCAATGTTGCATTTGGAGAGCCCCTGATGTGCCCAAACAGTGGAAACCCCCAATTCTAACTCCAACCCGAACCCCAACACACCCCTAACCCTAATCTCAGCCCTAACCCTAACCCTAGCCCTAACCCAAGCCCTAACCCTAGCCCTAACCCTAACCCTAGCCCTAACCCTAGCCCTAATGGAAAAATGGAAATAAATACATTTTTTTTATTTTATTATTTTTCCCTAACTAAGGGGGTGATAACGGGGGGTTTGATTTACTATTTATGGCGGTTTTTATGTTTGGCAGCTGTCGCACGCTAAAAGACGCTTTTTATTGTAAAAATAGTTTTTGCATCACCACATATTGAGAGCTATAATTTTTCCATATTTTGACCCACCAAGACATGTGAGGTCTTATTTTTTGCGGAACGAGTTGACGTTTTTATCGGTACCATTTTCGGGCACGTGACATTTTTTGATCGCTTTTTATTCCGATTTTTAGGACGCAGAATGAACAAAAACCAGCGTTCCATGAATTTCTTTTGGGGGAGTGCGTTTACACCGTTCCGCGTGCGGTAAAATTGATAAAGCGGTTTTATTCTTCGGGTCAGTACGGTTACAGCGATACCTCATTTAGGTCTTTTTTTATGTTTTGCCGGTTTTATGCAATGAAAACTATTTTATATAAAAAATAATTATTTTTGCATCGCTTTATTCTGCGAGCTATAACTTTTTTATTTTTTCGCTGATGATGCTGTGTGGCAGCTCGTTTTTTGCGGGACAAGATGACGTTTTCAGTGGTACCATGGATATTTATATGCATCTTTTTGATCACGCGTTATTACACTTTTTGTTTGGCGGTATGATAATAAATCATTATTTTTTGCTTCGTTTTTTATTTTTATTTTTTAAGGGGTTTGCTAAAGGGGTTAACTAATGGGACAGTTTTATAGGGCGGGTCGTTACGGACGCGGCGATACCTAATATGTGTACTTTTATTGTTTTTTTTTTTTTTATTTTAAAAAAATGAATTTATTGGGGAATATATATTTTTTTTTACTAATTTATTTAGCTATTTTTTAAAAATTATTTTTACACTTTTTTTAATTTTTTTTTTACTTTATAACATAGTCCCAGGTGGGACATCACTGTCTTGTGACAGATCGCTGATCTGTCACATCACAGATCACTGTGACAGATCAGCAATCTGTCACAGGCAGTTCTGCAGACTTCCTCTTGCCTGCGCTTTGCAGGCAGTGAGGAAGTCAGCTCCCTACAGGCCCCTGAAGGCCCCCGTCGCCATCTTGGATCCGGGGGCTGTAGGGAAAGAGTTCCCCGCAGCAGCGCTGCACATTGGGCTGCCGTGGGGGGCTCAGGGAAGCACGGAGGGAGCCCCCTCCCTGCCGATGCTTCCCTTTAACTCCCGGTACACCGCGATCGTGTTTGATCGCGGTGTGCAAGGGGTTAACATGTCGGGGGCGGTCCGTGACCGCCCCTGACACATTGTGCCGGGTGTCAGCTGTGATAATCAGCTGACACCCGGCCGCGATCAGCGGCGCTCACCACGTGGGCGCCGCTGATCGCTGAGACGTACTTTGGACATTGTATACTTCTCTTCTGGATTGAGCACCAGACCCTTACTTTCTGGAGGCAAAAAGCATCATTTTGTGTATGCGGGATTCCTGGTCTGAACAGGTACCTGGTGGCTGCAGTGGTGTGGATGTACTTTGCTCTTTTTGTTGGCTCTTAAGGCGGAATTGTACCAAACTCTCTGATTATATGGAGGAGGCACAATTTGTTAAAAAGACAATTTTTAGACAAGGGATATTCTATCGTCTCTTTAGAAAATACCATAAAAGATGTTCAGAATATGACTAGAAATAATTTAATCTATAATAACAAGCCGATTTTACCACCACCAGATCTAATAGAACAAATTAATAAAACCCCAATAATTGCTGTGTTTGCATTTCACTGGCCACCAATCAAAGGGTTTTTTTTAGGAATCTTGGACTTCAATAATTGATTTATTTTTGAGGCATATGCACTGTGCACGTTATCTACACTATTTGTATTTTCTTTAATTACTTGATATATGTATTCATTGCTGCTGGTCTTCCTTCCCCCTTTTAACTTGGATGCCCCATTGCCCTGTCTTTTTACTACCCCAATGGATTGTTTTAACCTGGCAATTACCGGAAATAAAAATATATATTTTTAATACTATCCTTGTCTAATCTCACTTTTCATCTTTTATGGCACCCACCATAATAGATTATGTTTGTAATATATTATTGAAGTGACTTTGGCCATCTTTAAATAGGATTATGGGAATAATTGTTTTTTATTATGTATACCCCTCCTCACATCCTCACATGGAATAAATGGCGCTATAATAATAAATAATAATATGGTAATAAATAATAATATTCAACACTATAGATTTGGAACACAGCATTATTCCTCCTGCACCGCATGTTCCTTCTTTTTACACAGCCTCCTCCTGCACCTCACACTCTTACTTTATACACAGCATTTTTATGCGCTTTTCTCCCTTATAATCGCCTCCTCCAGCAGCATCTCACACTCCTCTTCCATATACAATTGGAATCGCTTGATCCCGAGAGAAATTGCACTAATTGTAATAAAGCGTATTGTATACACAGCCTACTTCTTCTGCAGCACCACACTTTTCTCCTTTAGACCTCGTTCACACATTATTTGGTCAATATTTTTACCTCAGTGTTTGTAAGCTAAAACTTGGAGTAAAACAATCATAGGAAAAGTGTATTAAAAACATGTCACCACTTCTGTATTTTTCTCCCACTCGTCGTTTTGGCTTATAAATGCTGAGGTAAAATACTAACCAAATGTTAATAGTGTGACTGTGGCCTTATACATAGCCTCCACCTGCAGCCCCTCACTCTTCTCTATACACAGTCTCCTACGGCAGCAGCACCTCACTTCTCTCATTTTCCCATGATGCCTCTCATTTTCCCCTCACATCTCTCATTTTTCCCCTCACATCTCTCATTTTCCCCTCACTCCTCTCATTTTCCCCCTCACACCTCTCATTTTCCCCCTCACTCCCCTGATTTCCCCCCTCACACCTGTCATTTTGACCTCACACCAGTCATTTTCTGATCACTCCACTATTTTCCCCTCACTCCTCTCATTTTCCACTCATACCTCTTCATCTTCACTTCACACCTCTCATTTTCACCTCACACCTCTCATTTTCCCTCGCTCCACTATTTTCCCCTCACTCCACTATTTTCCCCCACTCCTCTCATTTTCCCTTCACTCCTCTCATTTTCTCCTCACTCAACTATTTTCCCCTCACTCCTCTCATTTTCACCTCACTCCTCTCTTCCCCTCACACGTGTACAGCAACTTCCTGTTATGAGCACAGCAGTGTAATCCATGAGGCTCATCCCTTTCCCTTGATGTCATGCCTCACAGGAGCAACTCCATTCTAGACACGACGGAGCTAGATGTGGCATGTGATTGTAGCTCACAGCGGCTGGGATGTCACAGCCGGTGAGTTTTGCAGGGTGGATTTTGAGGTGAATGTGTCTCCGCCCATGTGCGCCAACAATGTGGGCCTTGTGGATGGGACTTTGCATGTGGCGTGAGCATGGCAAGCAGGAGTGGGCATGGCTATGTGGAGTGGGCGTGGGTTGATCATACACACACATAG